>NC_091757.1:50948879-51258879 GCF_043380555.1 Nothobranchius furzeri | reverse complement strand
GTTGTCCTGCCGGGGGATTGCTTTGCAACACTCCCCAGGAGACGGAGAAGTATGAGAGCAAAACGCTTCCGTCAATCCGTGCGTGTCTGTCCCTTGCGGAGCTGACGGAGAAGCATGAATCAGGCTTTACTGGGAGGAGAATGAAGGTAGTTGCTGGAGAGGTGAGCAGGGCCAGGGCTGTAGACCGGTGAGTAGGATTGATCAGGAGCAGGGACTGGAGCAGCTCAGAGGTGAGTAACAGGTACCAGGAGAATGAGGATGATAAAAGCTGAGATGGCTTATGGTATTATGTTGGAGGGCATGGGATGATGTCAGAACAGGAGGAGATCCAAAAGCCAGGGAGTGAAGCAGCCGTGGTGCATATAGATGAAATATCAATCAAAGCAGAAGAAGCATCGAGTTTGTCGACCCAAAATACGAGCGCTGACGTTGAGAAAACTATAGTTTAGCGTTCGTATTTTTGGTTTGAGTGTGATGAAAACACGACTACATCAGAATCCTGCAAAACTGCGATGAATTAGTGCAACAAAACAAGAGCAGAATATTCTAATCATTGCTTTTATTTATCGTGCATTAGCACAGGAAATATTCAGGGTTTTCATTAGCAAAGCTCTTTTAAATAATCTCATCCTGTTCTTAAGAGGTTTGTTTGCAGAGCTATTGTGTTTCAGCGTTCTGTCTCTCGTGCTCAGAACATGGCGGCTCATTACTGTGATTACAAAAGCACGCTAAACAGAAACAGAAGGACCGTGCCGCCAAGTTCTGCCCTTACAGACGCTCCACATTCATATGCAGATACTGTATCAGTTAATACACCACAGACGTCTCATTATGTGGCTTCCACGTTTGATCATCAGAGCTTCAAGGCCAAGTTCACTGAGAAACAGTTTTTTACTTGTTAATTTTAAAATATGATCAGTCACTCTGAGTTTCACGTGCAGGCTGAATGTGAAAATAATCTTCTACCCGTTTTTCTTGCATTAGCCATTGATTGAAAATAGTGAAGTCAAATTTTATTTCCATAGCACCTTTAAATGGCGACAGTGGTTACCCCAAAATGCTGCACACAGAGTAAAAATACATTAAAACTGGCTTTGAATTTTCAAAAATATTAAAAGCATTAAAAACCTTAAATTAACCTGAAACCTGCAGCCTGGAGGTTATTAGCAGAATGCCAAGGCGTACAAATGCGTTTTCAGATGTGCCCTAAACAGGGCAACAGTATCAGCCGGTGGGCAGTTCCACAACACAGGAGCCATGACAGAAAAAGATCTACCACCCTTACCCCGGTTCCACACTGCAAGCATCAGCGGAACGGAACAGCAGCGGAGCGGCTCACTTGCAAACTTCAAAGCGGATCCCATTTCTTTGAATGTCAAAATGGACTCAAAATCCCTCCAAATTTGGGGGTAACTGATTTTGTTTAATGTATTTCTTTTTTTAGGCAGTGCTGCAGAGTGTGGCAGAAAATTCATCCCAGATAGTCCTACCTTTTACCACCACCACCCTGGAGGACATTCTCAAGTCTTTTTCTGACATCAGTGTTATTCGTGTGGCCAGCGGCTACCTGCTCATGGTGAGAGAAACGTTGTAATATGTATTTAGATCATTATAATCTTAAGGGATCAGATAAAAAGATAGAGATTTGTGTTTGTTGTGACATGTTGACCGTATCCTGTTTGTGTTCAGCTGGCTTACGCGTGTCTGACAATGCTACGGTGGGACTGTGCTAAGTCCCAAGGTGCCGTGGGCCTGGCGGGGGTCATGCTGGTGACCTTGTCTGTGGCAGCTGGCCTAGGTCTCTGTTCCCTTCTGGGCATCTCCTTCAATGCTGCCACAACACAGGTAAATCACACACACATCTCTGAGGCTTGGTTCATGTGGCAGGATAATCATGTCAATTTTTGACAAGCTCCGTCCCTTTCAAACATCTTAAAGTTGCACATGTTTACCGTAACAACTCTAAAGATAATCTTATCAGATAATCCTACCTTTTGTGGTGTGTTAAGAGCACTCTGGTCTGTTAGGGAGGACGTCTGGGACTGCCCAGATCATCAATCCTAGTGTTGAAACATGTTGCATTGTAAAGCTGAACACCATCAGTAACACTTTACAATAAGGGTCGCTTTATTAACGTTACTGAATTAATAAACATTAGTAAACAAAGGGTCTCTTTATTAGCATTTCTTAGTGAATTATTAAGCATTAATGTTTATGTTTATGTATTTAGCAGACGCTTTTGTCCAAAGCGACTTACAAGTGATAATCGGCATGTTGCCCTTGAGGCTAACAACAACAATAACAACAACAACTTGACATCAATCATGGAGAGGAGGGAACAAGGAGTGGACAGTAGAGAGGGGGGGACGGGTGCAGGGAGGGTGATAGTTTAGAAGATGCTCTCTGAAGAGCAGGGTCTTCAGGAGTTTCTTGAACATTGAAAAGGAAGCCCCTGTTCTGGTAGTGCTTGGAAGGTCATTCCACATTTGTGGAACGATGCATAAGAAGAGCCTGGATTGTCCTGAGCGTGGTGTAGGCACTGCTAGCCGACGATCCTGTGATGAACGGAGCGGCCGGGCCGAGACGTAAGCCTTTGCAAGAGGATTCAGGTAGATGGGAGCCGTACCGTCTCGAACTTTGTATGCTAGTGTTAGCAATTTGAATGCTAGTGTTAGCAATTTGAATTTGATGCGTGCTGCTAGCGGTAGCCAGTGGAGCTCAATGAACAGAGGGGTGACATGTGCTCTTTTTGGCTGATTGAAGGCCAGACGCGCCGCTGCGTTCTGGACCATTTGAAGAGGTCTCACAGTACAGCCTGGAAAACCAGTTAGAAGGGCGTTGCAGTAATCGAGGCTGGAGATGACGGTAGATTGCACCAGGAGCTGGGTGGCACGTTGTGTTAGGAATGGTCTGATCTTTCGTATGTTATACAGCACAAAGCGGCATGAACGAGCAACAGAGGCAACATGATCTTCAAAGGTCAGGTGTTCATCAATCACAACACCCAGATTTCGAACTGCCTTTGAAGGAGCCATAGATAGGAAGTCATTTTGGATTGAGATATTGTGCCGTATGGATGGTTTTGCTGGGATGACAAGTAGATCCGTTTTAGAGAGGTTTAGTTGGAGATGGTGGGATTTCATCCATTTTGATATGTCAGAGAGACAGTTTGATATTCGTGCAGAGACAGTGTGGTCAACTGGTGGAAAGGACAGATAGAGCTGAGTATCGTCTGCATAGCAGTGGTAGGAGAAGCCTTGTGATCGAATGATCTCATCCAGTGAGGTGGTGTATATGGCAAAGAGAAGAGGTCCTAGTACAGAGCTCTGGGGGACTCATGTGGCAAGATGGTGCACGGTAGAGGATTGTCCAAGCCAAGATACACTGATTGATCGTCCTGTGAGGTACGATTCAAACCAGGTGTGTGCTTTCTCTGTGCCCATGCTAGAGAGTGTGGACAAAAGGAAGCCATGGTTGACAGTGTCTAATGCAGCCGATAAGTCGAGCTGGATAAGCACTGAGGATTTGGCAGTCACTCTAGCTTCTTGCTGGTAGAGAATGAGGACAGTAAATCATGAAATTTCAATTGATCACCCAGCAAATGTGATCACTTTTCTCTGTTAACCCATAATAAAGACATTAAAGAACCAAACTTCATGAATGTTTTTTGTGACAAAGAAGTATCTGTTCCAATCACTCTATCAGAGAAAAATCAGAGTTTTAGAAATAACGGGACACTCAGTAGAGCCATTATATTATATTTTTTACAAGTGTATGTAAACTTCTGACCACAACTGTATTAAGCAATAATAAACATAGGGTTCCTTTATTAACATGACTTAGTGCATTATTAAGCATTAATAAACAAAGGTTCCTGTTATTAATATTACCAATATCATATATTAACGTGGCGTTAATAAAGGAACCTTTATTGTAAAGTGTTACCGATCTATCTTTTTTAGTCAGAATTGGAATTTCAAGCAATGCGATCCTGTGATCATCCAGGCTGTGTTTTTTAGCAGCCTGTTTGACTGACCCAGGATCTGTCTTGGGAACTATTTTACACTTCCTGAGTTTTCCCCAGGCTTCCAAAGTTAGCGGGGAATGAAAAGTTAGCGTGAGTGAAAACACGGTTGGTGTAGTATTGTCCTATACGGTGACTTTTAAGCACGGTGTGTGTGTTCTCTCGAGGTTTGAAAATCAGGTGACAATTTAAAAATGCAGCCTTGTGAACCAAAACCACAAACAGCTCATAATGTTTGTGCTCGTCCCGCAGGTTCTTCCCTTCTTAGCCTTGGGAGTCGGAGTGGATGACGTCTTCCTTCTTGCTCATGCCTTCAGTGAAACCGGACAGAACAAGAGGATCCCATTCGAGGTGAGACTTTGGTTCCTCTTTGATGTTTTATCTGTACCCACGGGGGAATGTGTGAAAGCTTGCCTGTGCGTGTGATGTAGCATCACTCAACTTGTGTGCCACACACTTGGAACGCTTATCTGAGCAACTCTCTGTGTTAAAAGTGGTAGTTTTTGTTCTGCGTGGCTTCACTTGTCATTACTTTAATTTGTCTTGTATGTGTGTTACTTAGTTATGTGAATTTTCCACAGTTTTACTTTTTTGTATCACTGAATTAGATAAAATTTGTAGATCAAGACCCCGCAAAATGAAACAACAAAAATAAAATAAATATATCAATCCCAGACCAAGATTTTAAACACAAATGGTGGATTTTTGCAGCTTTGCATGTGAACCTTGTCATCCCCAGAAAGGGAAACAAAAACAGACATGTATTTGCTTGTTTTTGTTTTCCTCCCCCTCCAGCTCTTGTCTCCTTCATCCGCCGGCCTTCTTTGTGTGGCTGAGATGAAAACTAAACAGAGCTGAACTTGATCACCCCTGTCTGAGACACACACACACACACACACACACTCCCACAAAGACGGGCACGCCTGCAGATGCTCACTGTGTGGTCCCTCAAATTCTCAAATCTTCACACTGGTACACCCAGACATGTTGCTTCTCTTTGGGTATGCAAAATAAATCCGCTGCAAGAATTTTTATCAGAAAACATATAATAATAATAATATAATTTTAGTACTTTTTGCAATTTCACACACCAAAGAGACACAAAGCGGGCCCAAAAGAGTTGGAAGAGAACTTCAGGGCCTCAGAAAGCATAGCAATCACTGTCAGTCACACTGGTATTATGATAATTGTTCGTAGTCTCAGGTTTACACATTTGCCTCTGGCTACAAGCTGATCAAACGTTTTAATAGGTTTAGCTTCCATTTGACACTCTGTCTGTCTGTCTGTCTGTGTCAGGATCGTACGGGGGAGTGTTTGAAGAGGACAGGGACCAGTGTGGCGCTCACCTCCATCAGTAACGTCACAGCGTTCTTCATGGCCGCCCTCATCCCCATCCCAGCGCTCCGTGCCTTCTCTCTACAGGTATGCTGTTTCGTGTGTGTGTGTGTGTGTGTATATGTGTGTATGTGTGTGTGTGTGTTCTCTCCTAGATTTCGGTCCAACTAATAGTCATGTTCTTGTCCTCATTGCCTCCAGACCTCGCCACAGACTGTTGTTTTATTGATTTCATTCATCAAACTGAAGGTTTGTCTGTCCAAGAAGTGTGTGTGTGTGTGTGTGTGTGTGTGTGTGTGTGTGTGTGTGTGTGTGTGTGTGTGTGTGTGTGTGTGTGTGTGTGTGTGTGTGTTTTAAAATCCACTCCACCCTTCTTCTTTGAGGCTGCTAAGTGGTGGGGCCAGTGTCTGTCCAGATTGTGGCTGAGGTCTGGGTAACTGAATCCAACTGTTTGTGTGTGTGTGTGTGTGTGTGTGTGTGTGTGTGTGTGTGTGTGTGTGTGTGTGTGTGTGTGTGTGTGTGGGTGTGTGTGTGTCCTTGGATTTCCTCGTGCTCCTTCGTGTGTGTGAGCGTCTGTGTGGGAGGTTTTGAAAGCAGCGGTCTAGTGTGCGATCGTGGATGCCGGGGGGTGGGGGGGGTCTGACTTCTCGAACATCTGTCCGTAATTATACACGTCACCAGAACAGTGTCTGACAAAATGCCTCCAATAATCACAGACTTGTGAATTCATTTAAACACTCTCAGTTGAACACAGGGGTGCATTGTGCAAAGAGGAAAAATAAATAAATAAAAGTTCTGCGATGAAACTTTTGATGAATGAAGTCGGACTTTTTCAGTACAGTAGGAGCATTTTCAGCACACGTGGGAAACTGGAGATAAACAAGAGGCCTGCAAAATAGATTTGAGGTGTTAAGACCGTTGAAGTAGCGTTCTGTGGAAAACGTTGCGATCAATTAGTAAATTCAGCGTTGCAGATGGCTCCTTGAATGTCCTCGGTTTGGAGAAACTGAGATTAGTTCTGATAGAACCGATTAGCTGACAACTAGTCACGGTTGTTATATCTCAAAGAATTTCATAGCCGTTAATGCCACAACTGTTTTTAACTTTTACCTTACCACAATTTTTACTTTTCTGAGCAATTCTGGCAGAATGATTACGAACGCTACAGGAGCTACCTCTGCAGCTGATTTCTCCTGCAAATAGCCACAGCAAACACTTTGTAACTGGTATCTCTGACTAGCCATTACCTCACCTGTCTGGAAGTGAACAGATCCCTGTTTCTCCAAACTGAGGTTGTTCAAAGAGTTTATTTGAGTTAGTTTTTTTCAAATCTGATGTATTTTTATGGATATTTTGTCAGATAAATTATGAAATGGTTAGTGTTCCACAGTTTTCATAGGAAATACATTCAGTTACCTCAAGCAACATATTTTAATGTTTAATTAAATTTCATCTTCTATCCCCTCAAGCTCAAACTTGTACTTTCTTACACGCACACACACACACACACACACACACACACACACACACACACACACACACACACACACACACACACACACACACACACACACACACACACACACACACACACACACACACACACACACACACACACACTGAGTGAGGTAAGATGTCACCACAGAGAGCAAAATATTAGCATGTGTGGATAGATGGCTTTAGTACAGCAAGTCTGTCAAACATGATCCATTTACCCCATGGGTCTAATCCATGCCGCCTGATTTTCTACACATACCACACACACACACACACACACACACACACACACACACACACACACACACACACACACACACACACACACACACACACACACACACACACACACACATTCTTTACACTTGTGGTTTTTGTGACTAGTAGAGGACAAACCTCATGGACAAGAACTGCTAGGATGTGTGTGTGTGTGTGTGTGTGTGTGTGTGTGTGTGTGTGCCTGTTCCTTTATAGCTAATAAATGCATCTGGTTGTTTACTCCAATGTCGTTTTATCACCCCTTACCTCCATCGTTTCTTCTCTCCTTCACTTCCTTCCATCAGCATAAACTAGAGAAAGGGAACCATGCTCTAATAAAGACACAAAAAAAAAAACGATCACAGGACTGTTTATACACCGAGGAAAATTCAGAGATGGATATCTTCATTTGGGGGGTTCTTCTAGCAGTCACTGTGTGTGTGTCTGTGTGTGGAGTGATGCACTTTGCCAGTTAATAAATAATTGTTCCTCTCAGCATCTGGGCATTTTCTGCCTTCGACATGATTTTTCTCGAGCAGGGAGCAGGAACAGAGGGGAGGATATGCGAGTGTGTACGTCTGGTTGGTGTTAAGGTGTGGTTTAAGCAGGAGTTTGCAGTTCACTTGTTTTTTTTATAAATGGTAATAGATGTGTGTGTGTGTGTGTGTGTGTGTGTGTGTGTGTGTGTGTGTGTGTGTGTGTGTGTGTGTGTGTGTGTGTGTGTGTGTGTGTGTGTGTGTGTGTGTGTGTTATCTGTGCAGCCACAGTGCCTGCTCATCACCTCAGACCCTGTGGGCCTCTGACTTCTTAGGTGGTCTGGCATACACATGCGATTGTGCATGTGTGCGCGTGCGTGTGTGTGTGTGTGTAGTGGTCTGGCAACTATGCAACATCCAGATTGTATTCTGGGCAGGGCCCCAACCTAGCTTCCCCCCCCCCCCCCCAGCCTCTGCTCCAGTGCACCGCCTTCAAATCCTTAACCACAACATTGTACTGGCTTCTATTACACACACACACACACACACACACACACACACACACACACACACGCACAGACTTTGCTTTTTTTCTCTGCACATTCAGAGACTACTATGTCTTGAAAAAGTGTTTCCTTGACATTAGCTAGTTTTATTTTTGCGTACATGATTTCTTACGGAAGCCCTGAAAGGCAAAATGTCTTCTTTCTCTTGAAAGTGTGTTTATTTTTGTAATACCATTTCCGTCCACTAGCTGGCGCTACAGCAAAGGTCAATTAAAAAAAGAAGTACTTGAGATGTTTTTAGGCGTTGAACAATAAAAGTCCATAGATGAGGTCATAAAGGAGCCTACTTTTTAATGCTCTGGGGTGGTTTTGGAGACTCAAAAGCCGTTTATTGTTGCATCTGATCGCAGGAGTCAAACTCTGGCCAGTCACCAGAGAACAGCGTGATCTTGGTATGGCATGCTGCTCGTTTACCTCTACCACGAGGGACAAAATAGAACAAGTAAAATCCTTTGTGGACAGGATGTCCCCAGAATCGTTCTGCGCTGCCCCGAGACGCGTGTGAGTGTCCCAATTAATTTACACCCCCCTTCTAAATCTCCCATTATGCCTGTGGACTAGTGGTTGGCGCAACTGCCTTAGATTTAGTTTTGCCATGTCCGGACCCGGTACGATGCCCCATGAATGCAACATTTTAGTTACATATTTTTGGGGCGTATGACCTTCTAACCCGTTATTGATAAAGAGGTAAAGTGTGTCATGTTATTTTCAGATGCTGTAGCTTGGAGGCTTCCAGCAGATGGAGTCTAGCGTTGGTAACTATAGTAACGGGACGCTGCTCGTCTTCTTCATTTATCTGGGAAGAGAAACATTTGTGTTTGTGGCCAATTTGTTGAATATTGACCATTTTTTAGGTGTCGTTACCCTAATCAAACTGGTTTACCATGTGGGTGTGTTTGAGGACTGCTGTGCTCAATGTTTTCATCAATCCACCAACACTGAAACACCGACGAGACGTTAAAAAAAGAACACTCTTTTCTGTTTCCTGCAGGCGGCGGTGGTGGTGGTCTTTAACTTCGCCATGGTGCTGCTCATCTTTCCCGCCATCCTCAGCATGGACCTTTACCGACGCGAGGAGAGGCGTTTCGATATTTTCTGCTGCTTCTACAGGTGCGCACACGGACACAAAGACGCTCTTTCATTCCTCATCAAAGTCATCGCTTTCCTGTTCTTTCCGTCTCTGTTTGCCTCAACTCTTTGATCTGAGGGTAAATAACTCGGGGCCACTTTTTGTTTTCATTTCCGAAAGTGTCTTAACATTCATCCCCTGAAGTCACAAGCTAATTGGTGCTAAAGTTGTGTCGTCCTGTGTGGTTGCCTGGAAGTTTCTTTATCATCGTTTTATTACATTTCAGCGCTCTGCCCGCCAGCCCGGGCATGCTCATTGGCTCGGCGATGGTACAGATGTGTACTCGCGCTGTTTTAGATTTTTGCAGGAGGGGATTCAGAAAAACATAAGATGAAACATGTTTCCAGCTAGTTTAAAGTTTATTTGCTCATGTTGAATTTGCCCGTTCATTTTTATTTTTAATACATTTTCTGTTTGATTTTGTTCCACTGTACTTGTCTCTGCAGCCCTTGTGCCAATCGTGTGGTTCAGATCGAGCCTCAGGCGTACTTGGATGGGGCAGATGCGGGGCGCTACAGCCCTCCTCCATCATATCGCACCCCTCCCCCCTCATATCACACGCCTCCCCCAAGCTACAGCAGTCCTCCGCCATCCTACAGCAGCCACAGCTTTGCCCAGCAGACCCAGATCACCATGCAGTCCACCGTGCAGCTCAGGACGGAGTACGACCCCCGGACTCAAGCCTTCTACACAACAGCCGAGCCCAGGTCCCAGATCTCCGTGCAGCCGATTAACCCGGCTCCAACGAGGAGCAACCGCAGCAGTGACTATTACAACAACAACAACAGCAGCAGAGGCAACAGCGGATCTAGAGGCTCCGCCTCTTTCTCTCACCAATATCCTGCATCTACATTGACCCCGCCCACTTCCAGTTCCGTTCCTCAGGGTGACACGGTCTCGTCTACTGGTCAGAGTCCAGAGAACAGCAGCTCCACCCGGGACCTGCTGTCCAACGTCGGAGAGGCCTCTCTGGGCCTGCACTGCCTCGAGCCCGCCTGCTCCCGCTGGACGCTGGCCTCTTTCGCTGAGAAGCACTATGCGCCGTTCCTTCTGCAGCCCACCACCAAGGTCACTGTACTCTCTCAGACATTTTTTTTTTTGGAAAGAAAAGAAACAAAACAAAACAATAGCTTCTGTGTGAGGTAAAGGCGTAATTGCGTTCTGACTCACTGAGGTGATAATTTGAATGGGAGAGTTATTCACCGGGGGGGAGTAAAAGCAGACAGAGGAAATCAGGGGTGAAGGTTGTGGTCATGTCATATCTGAGTCACACACACGCACGCACGCACACACACACACACACACACACACACACACACAGTCTGACCTCAGTCTAGTGGGTGGCCCCTCTTCTTAAAGCCTTCCAAAACTGAAATCATCTGCTGGACTCTGTTTCCAGACATTTTTGCATTTTATCAAACCCTAATGGGTTTTTTTTTTAGATCTTAGGTAAAAGTCCTGTTTTAAAGAGGCATTATGGATGTTTGACAGCCAAAACATGTATAGAAATAATAAATGTCTTCTTCATACATTCTCCTGCAATGTCCTGGTCCTGTAGAATGAGCCCTGGCATTTTTACTGCGATTGCCTGTTTTTCTGTAAAATCACAGAAAAAGAGAGATGCTCGGGTCGAGCAGGCTGCTTCATGCGCGTTCACGCTCAGGCATAGCCCGTAGCATTTGCTATCCGTAGCTTTAGCAGCAGAGAGAGAGGCAGTGCCAACTCAGCAACTTTGTCGCTGTTCCTAACGCCTAGTGACAAACCTAGCTACATTTCTGAGGACCCTTAGCTACTTTCTTCTTGATATTTCCTGCAAATTAGCAACAAAATAGCCATTTTCACTCCGAACTGTTCTTTGAACGTTGATTCAGCGGTCATCAAGGATATAAATCTTACAGATACAAATTACATCACTGATGCTTTAGCTCACCTAGTAAGACGTCGGACTCCCATGCAGAAGACCTGGGTTTGATTCTGGATGTGAACATAGTTTATTTAGAGTTTCTTTTTTACATTAATGGTATATTTTTTTACAGTAAGATGCCCAAATTTTTATTTGAGACTCGCCGAACGGCATTGAATTCACAGATAAAAAAGATGTGGGTTCAACTTTCATTTTGGAACAATTTTTCAAGCAAGGGAAGGGAATGATCTGAGCATGCAGGAGGACTGACCCATCATAAACCTTTGTCGGCTGTGCTGAAGAGAAAGGTACAGAACCAAATTATTTAATTAATTAGCTGTGCATTCTCCTGTCCTCTGTCCTCCAGGCCACAAACACACACACACACACACACACACACACACACACACACACACACACACACACACACACACACACACCGGACTGTCTCAGCTGTTATTTTCGTTAAGGAGTGTGCACGTACAGCATGTGCGCCTCGCGCACGAGCCTACTATTGAAGCTGCCGTTACGCTTTTGGCCTGAGGGGGCAATCGAGAGCATAAAAATTCAAAACTCCGTAAAGTCCCTTTAATATATGACAACTTTCAGAAGGAAAAAAAAGTCTAAATATCAATACAGATATAAATCTAAATGTAATCTGAAGTTATTTTCATTGCATTTGAAACGTTGTGCTAAGATCCTCCCAGATAAATCCCATATTTGAGCTGTAAGATTTGAAGCGATGAATAATTAGCATCTTTTCTCCCGTGATTCCAGGTGGTTGTGATTATGCTATTCCTCTGCCTGCTGGGAGTCAGCCTGTACGGGACCACCCAAGTTCGGGATGGCCTGGAGTTGACGGACATAGTGCCCAGAGAGACCAGCGAGTACGACTTCATCGGCGCCCAGTTCAAGTTCTTCTCCTTCTACAACATGTATGTAGTGACCCAACGGGCCGACTACGCCCAGATCCAGCCTTTGCTGCACCAGCTTCACCACAGGTTCCACAGCATCCGCTACGTGCTGAAGGAAGAGGACGGTCAGCTGCCCCGCATGTGGCTCCACTACTTCAGGGACTGGCTGCAAGGTATAAAAAAAAATATATATATATATATATATATATATGTTTATGTTTATTTATTTAGCAGACGCTTTTATCCAAAGCGACTTACAATTTATAACCTATAGGGCATGTTGTGATCAGTAGGGGAAACCAGAGTACCCGGAGGAAACCCACGCATGCATGGGGAGAACACGCAACTCCACGCAGAAAGGCTGCAGCCGAACCGAGTTTCGCACCTGCAACCTTCGTGCTGCGAGGCAACAGTGCTAACTACTGCGCCACCATGCTAATATATATATATATATATATATATATATATATATATATATATATATATATATATATATATATATATACATATATATATATATATATATATATACATAATATATACATACATATATATATATATATATATACATACATATATATATATATATATATATATATATATACATATATATATATATATATATATATATATACATAATATATACATACATATATATATATATATATATACATACATATATATATATATATATATATATATATATATACATATATATATATATATATATATATGTATATATATATATATACACATAATATATACATACATATATATATATATATATATATATATATATATATATATATATATGTATTATGTATATATATGTACATATACATATATATAATATATACATATATATATATAATATATACATACACATATACCGTAAATCCTCTAATACAGGCCCGGGCCTGTATTTGACTCAAGCTCATCAAGCTCCAGGCCTTTATTGGAAGGAGGGCCAGTATTAGAGGCAGGCCTCTATTTCTATTTGAGCAAAATGAACTAATGGTTCGCTGGAGTTTTTGACAATTAAAATTACGCCCACATTTTCAAAGTTAAACACATTTCTTTTAACAACGGTAGTTTCTGCTTCAGCCATCTCCCCCCTCCCCCTGCGCAGCAGCCGCAAACTCACGGATGCGCCTGCAGCCTCTCTGAGTTCCTGCTGCTCTAAACATTAAAATAATTATTTCATTTTCTGTTCCTCACTTCTGATGACCTTCAATGGTGTCTGTTTGTTGCAACACCAGGTACAAAAACTAACTTGTTTTTATTTGACTATTTTTCTGTCCTGTCTGTTTATTATCTTCCTGCATCTCCTCTCAGTCCTAAAGAGAAACTGCTACCTGCGTTCATATATATTCACCTCATGAGTTACCTTTGAACTGCAGTTCTAATAGATCTACCGACCGCAAAAACAGCGGAGCGCTTGCTGTTTGGCGGCCGTATCAGTGATCAGTGCATCGGAGGACAAGGTGATGCCCGCAGCGCCCCGCTCCACAGCAGCGAAACGCATCAGGCGCAAATAAAAGACAGAAAACATTAAAGGAAATGAACTGACATGAACGATCGCGTGTCAGTACCTACGGTCTGGCACAGCGCGTTGCTGATCACAGAGAATGTGATCATACGATAATTCAATAGGGAGCGTGGTTTCACAGACGCGGAAGTGATAGCGTCGGTGAAACGCCGGCTGCTCTAGGAAACCCCCGAGCGTTCGAGCGTCAACGAAGTGACACGGAAATGCCGGGCTTTCCAGAAGTAAGTAAGATAACTTACTATGAGCTGATAGTTCGTTGGATTGATCGGTAGGTTGGAAACTCTGATCGTGAATCTGAAGAAACGATGACTGAGTGGTGAGCTGGAAAGGCGACTTCCGTTTATAGCCGCGGTTTGTGACGTAGGTGCGACGTGGAGGGAATCCCCGCGAGGGGCATGCTGGGAGTCCCTACTTCGCGGATTTTCACCTATCGCGGCCAGGTCTGGAACGCATCTACCGCGATAAACGAGGGATTACTGTAGTTCATACAACCCCTACTGCTGCTCTCCAGAGTGTTCTGCAGCATAATCAGCACGTTCTCTTTGAACTTGATAGTGTAATGACCTGGCTGGGGTTGTAAGCCAGGTGCATTCTGGGTATTGTGTTATATGTGTTTCCTATCGTTCTGCTAGTTCCTATGTGCTGATTTGCGTGTTGTGTGAGTGTTATGTAAGCCACAGGGAAGGTGATGTGTGTTCTGTGGAGCGGGTTGAATTAGCATGGTTAACTGACACCATGACTCTGTGTGGTAGGAGCGTGATAGAGGATCGTGTCTGTAGCGTTACAAAGTGTTGAAGACAAAGCCTCATAAAGGTCTGCGTGAACACCTACTGCCTTCTGCTGGTTGATTTGGGGACTACCGCTGGGACGCTCGTACTTGCTTGTTACCACATTCCATCCGGCCACAATAAGAGACCGGCCATTATTTACCTCCGCTGACTCTGACACCGGCCAAAATTGGAGACCCGGCTTTTAATTGAATACCGGCCTGTATTAGAGGATTTACGGTATATATATATATATATATATATATATATATATATATATATATATATATATATATATATATATATATATACACAAAATATATACATGTATGTATGTATGTATATACATATGTATATATTTTGTGTGTATATATATGTATATATATATACACACAAAATATATACATGTATGTATGTATGTATATACATATGTATATATTTTGTATATATATATATATATATATATATATATATAAAATCAGCCTGGATTTCTGAATCCAACACCCAGAAACCTTCTCAGTGGCATTAGTGGTAATGTCCACCCTGGGACTGGGAGATGGACCTAATGCCTCCCTGCTTGGACAGGAGGGTTAAACTTCCAAATAGTTCCTGAGCGCAGCCAGTGCTGCAGCTCACCGCTCCCCACGGGGATGGGTCAAATGCAGAGATGTAATTTCACCAATGTGATGATGACTAATGGGACTTTAACAAACAGATGTTGCATTGTTATCGCGAACGCCACATTAACATTCCGATGCGTGATAGTTAAACTAACACTCTAAACTAACTTGTTTTTGTTTACGATCCATTTAATGTCTCGAGAAAAGTCGAAGGCATGGGAGTCATTTTTTTTAGGATGGGAGTTCAGAGGTAGGACGGACTGCTAAATGGACACCGACAGGCTGATTAGCGTCACTTGTGTCTTTCACGAGTGGAGCTGATACGAAGAGGATTAAACATTTTCATGCTGGACTTATAGGAAGCGTTGATAAAACCTTTTAACAGCAAGCTGCAAATGACGTTTTCAGCCGAAACATCGTCCCAGTGCTGGTTTTTATTACCTTTCATTTCATTTCTACGCTCAAAAACACCACAAAAACAACCGCTTGTAACCTTAAAAGAAAGACGTGGTGGCATTTTGAGAGAGTATGTGAGTGAACTGGAGCTGGGAGCCACACAACGTGTGTGTGTGTGTATGTGTGTGTGTTGGGGAGGGAACTGTGTCTGATATTGCTCTGTGCAATGGTGGGACAAATTGGAGCCAGACAGGCCAAGGAAAGAGACCCAAAACAACATCTCCCACAGACGGACCACAGCATGGGCCTTGGGGGTGGGAGAGTGGAGAGGAGGAGAGTGATATACACATATGGAATTGAGAGGAGTGTAGAAAAGGAGGCAGATGTTATTGATATAGTCCCTAACGATCGCTTTGAATTAAAACCAGCAGATTTTAGGCTTTTGAAGTCTTGCTTAGTGGTTGAGAATGGAGTTATGTGAAATCAATGATGCTTATTATGGGGTTAGGGTTAAGTTGCAGTGTTGTGTCATGTTCTGTTTTACAGTGCCGGCTTATTACGTGTTCTGTTTTCCCATCAGCTACGCTTTGTGATGGTCTCTCACAGGAAGAACGGAGATAACAGAGCATGTAACCTTTTTTTAAACTAACCAATCTGTCTTGTTGTGGTTTCTTGAAGGACTCCAGCAGGCGTTCGACACAGACTGGGAGGCCGGCCGCATCACCACCAACAACTACAGGAATGGATCAGATGAGGGCATCCTGGCATACAAGCTCTTGGTCCAGACGGGACGCAGGGAAAAACCCATCAACTTCAACCAAGTATGTTTGGGATTTAAAGGCGTAATAGAAGGTGTTTTTGACGTCGTTCCAAAAAGTTATTTTTTCAAAATACAGGACTCAAAGGTTCAACGCCCTTTCTCCGGGCTTCCAGGCTTGTTTGTGTGGTGAAAATCAAGGCAGTTTTAAGCTTTCGTTGTTTATTCTTGACAATCTGGGAAAACTCCACAAACACAGGGTCAAAACTTCCAGAACCTGGCTTGACTGTTCCCGATCACTGTTATCTCTTTGCCAAGCTGGCCACCAACACACACACGGGTTGCAAAGGCAACTGTCTTACCTGGCTCTACCAGCCAACAGAGAAATGGTTGCGTTCACAAACAACAGGTCCGTCACTTAAACGTATCCCAACAAGAAAAGGACCAGCCACTAAACAGAACAGGTAAAGCAACTCCTTAAATTAAATTTGCAAACAGAACAGATCATTATGTCCATTACACTAATCAGCCTGACTCTGGCTTCACTTCCCGTTCATTTCCTCAGAGCAGAGGATGTGCTATTTGTGCACAGAGAGGGGTGTGTTCAGGGCAGTTTGATGGATAGGTCATGATCCAATCATTAAGAATGGGACATTCACAATGATTGGATGAGGTTTTTCCAGACTTGTACGTTTCAGAGGGAATTAAAATAATTCCGTTTTCTAGCAAAACGTTGCACTTGAAGAGCATTTCAAGCAATATTGCAAAAGAGCTCCAGAAAACCATCTCATACCCAAACTTTTAAGTGATTTTACTACAACAAATACATTTAGCAAAGCTCTTTTGTCCTAATGAATATCTGTGTATTTCGTAACATTTTGATTTGGTCTAGAGAAGCCACACCCCATCGTAAAAGTTCCAGTCTGTTTATTCTTTGATAGTTTTACCAAACTCAGGAATTCAAAGGTCTCACTGGAGCTTCAGCCAGCCTCTGAAAAACCTATCAGCTCTGGATTGAAACTATTTGTCAGTTTTAATGTGTGTGTGCTAACCATAAGCTGGTTCTGACATACAATGGCCACAGCACTTTGGTTGAAATTTCTACCTCACCTTTAAGTCAAAATAAGGGTCGGGGGCGGGGGGGGGGATGGGGGCAAGATGGCGCCGGTGTTTGTGGCAAGCCGTCTGTCTCCTGTCAGTTATTTTATCTTTTTGTTATTTTTGAGTGTTTTCGTGTGTAATGTGACTTTGTTGCTGACTTATGACCGAGTGGCTCCTCTAGAACTTCAGTCGGCTGCTGGCCTGGTGAAACCGGGTGCTTGGACGGGCTGGAGGAGTTCCAGTTTTTCGTCCTCATGCCAGTGCTGCTTGGCACCACCGCTTGTTCCTCAACGGCTCCTGGATCGGGCTAACTGGAGAAAACGCCGTAGGGGAAATTGACTCCTCACTTAATCTTGACACTCACGTAAATACGGTGGTGAGGTCCTGTTTTATTGATCTGAAACGACTATCCAGGATCAGGCCTCTGCTGTCCAGAGCTCATCTTGAGTCTGTGTTGCATGCTTTCGTCCTGTCCCGTCTGGACTACTGTAACGCTCTGTATACTGGTCTGGGCCAGTGCACGATTGTACGGCTCCAATTTGTACAGAACTCAGTGGCTAGGTTCCTGACAGGTACTAGATGCCGAGATCACATTACTCCATTGCTGACTGCTCTGCACTGGCTCCCGGTGCAATATTGAGCTAAATTTAAGATCTTAACTCTTGTTGATAAGGCCCTCCAGGGCAGTGCCCCCTCTTACATTACTGCACTTTTGCACAAGTATGTTCCATCTCGGTCTCTTCGCTCAGCCGAGCAGGGACGTCTGGTGGTCCCCCGGTCGAAATATCGATCGAGGGGTTATCGTGCATTTTCTGTTTTGGCTCCAACTCTGTGGAATGAATTGCCGTTGAGCATTAGGCAGGCGTTTCCCTTCAAGTCTTTAAGTCTCGTCTAAAGATTCATTTCTATTTGATTGCTTTTCAGCGCTAGGGTTCATTGAATTGCCCTGGCATTATGGTTTTTAATACTTCTTCTTTTTGATCAGGATGCTTGATCTTATTTTGTCCACCATTTGTTTTTAATTGATTACTGGTAGTCTCATTCCGTTACCTCACTGTATTTGTAATATTGCTTTCTTGTTATTTTATGATCTTATGTTTTTATCTTGCTCTTATGCCCAGGTACTGGGAATGTTTTTGTGATGCTGTTCAGCACCTTGGGCTTCTGATAACGTTGCGGAAGGTGCTCTACAAATAAAATTGATTGATTGAATGATTGAAAATTTAAAAACGCATGTAAAAAAACAGAAATATGGAACAAATGATGCGCTTCCAGTTCAGTTATAGTGACCCTTGCCTCCAGTCTGGCATCGTAGCAGATTTTTTTTCTTTGTCCAACAAGAACTCAGGTCAACCCAGTGAGCAGCTTACATCTCAGAAGGAGGTCTGGAGATGAAATTTGCAGAAGATCATATCATGTCTCTTATATGTCAGCAGAAAGATACCAGTGTGCTGATAACGGGATGATGTGGGGGAGGAGCGGGAGGAAATGAGGGAAAAAAACTGACTTGCAGGGGCTAAGGAAATTTGTTTAACTTGGTCAAAACAGCAAAAGATATCACTTCTTTTTTTGTTTTTGTTTTTTTTACCATGTTTTTAGTGTTGCACCAGCTTTTGAAAACCCAACTGATCCAAATGCATCATTGCCTTTTTTGGCACGAAAAGAGAAAACAGAGATAAGATCCTAAAGAAACATGAAAACAAAATTTTTGGCAAGCATTCCTGCAACACTCAGACACAAAACAATATTTCTCTCAAGACTGAGGTTATTTTCTGAAATCGACTCCTCTTTGCCTCGTTTTTATCCTGCGATCCTACTTGTCTGATTACGTTTACGTTGTCGAGATCCGTAAACGAAAACGAAGAAATCTCTGTTTTGGTTATTTGTCTGGTGGAGTCAACCCTTATGCATCAGTAAAGTGGTTGACAGGAAGCAGAGACGGGCTTGGTGTGCGGCCCCTGTGACATCACTTCCTCTGCCTGCGAGTTGTGGGGACCCGCTGGCAGAGCTGCCTGAGCTTCCCATGACAGCTTGAAGACATGCAGTTGTTGCGTATCCCGCTGTTAAATTCATTCCAGATCCTCTGGAATCCACTTCTCGCTCTTGCTCCCTTCTCTCCGACTTACCGCCGCAAACTCCTGCCCTCTGTGCTCCGCTGCTGTGTCCTCCTCCGTTGGAGGCCAGCTGAAACACGTGCTTTCCTTTGAGCCAGCTCTCTGCTTGCATTTGTATGGTTTTAATGTATCTTACTGCTTTTTTTTTTATTTCAGTAGCTGTTTTCTGTGTCTCAAAACGAGGACCAGATCTTTACAGACCCTGTTGATATTCAAACTTCAATGTTTTATTTTGATATGCCACCTTAAGGGTGTGTACAGAAGCGCTCTGCCTTTGAATCGAGTCATCACGTTAGCGTGACGACCGTTCGTTCCGTGCGGTTCGACAGCAAGGCAACAGAGAAGGTGAAGTTCTGGTGAGTGAATGCAGAAGGAGGTGAGCGTGGAGAGGAGGCGGAGGTTGGAAAATCTTACAGAAAGAACATGCTAATGCTATCAAGAGCTCTTTTTGTTTTTAGGGCTGGGTGAGTTTGTGGCGCCAGGCATTCTGGGTACCCATAGGGGTCAGGAGGACCAAGTGTGAGCAACATTTGTACAGATGTTGTGTTATTTTTATAGCTCTACTCCATTTGCTGGGTGGCATTTCCTCCAGTGTTAACAACCAGGTTAACTGCACACAGACGCGCCCAGGGACACGAGCCAATTTTTTTATTGTTACGCTAACTCAAGCAAATTTTCCCTCCTTACTCCCCAACCACAAAGAAAGCTTCTTTTTTCATCCACATGACCCACCGAGTCCAGCTTCACCTCTGAAAGCTCTCCTCGGCTCTGTGGAAGTTAGATTTATGCTTCCTAAGCGGTTGAGTGGCAGAGCAGTACAGCAACGGTTTTAGGTGTCAGAAGGTAGCTAAACTAGACTGGAGTCCTTAGATTTCACAAGAAAAGAAAAGAAATGTCTCATTTCCACAAAAGATCTAAATTTATAAACTTTTTAATCAATTTTGTCAGTTATGAATGAACCAGAAAGTCACAGTTTTTAGCTTTTTCTTCTAATTAATTCAAGCTAATCAGAATCAAAAGGGTTTTATTGCCATATGTGTGAGAATCACAGCAGTAGGAAATTGCTGCATTAGTGATGTGATTATGAGACGTTATTTCACTGATGTGGTTTTGCCTAAATGCTCTTTTTTAAGCACACAGCAGTGCTACTAAACTTTTCTTCTCATAATTAGTTTCAATTGCAATAAAAAAAACACTTGCATTTAAGGCCGTACTATGCAACTTTTTCATTTTTTAAAATAATTTTCGTCAGCCAGTTTGTACTAGAATGGCCCGCTACAGGGTTAATGAAAGGTCACTCAGACCTCACCGCCCCGTGGCCAAAATGCCACACTTGCAACTTCAGAGTTGCCGGTCCAGTCCCTGTTTAGTCCCACTTTAGTCTTAAGCTAGTTTCCCAGGAGCACCAGAGTAACTCGGACCGGTGCTGCTGATTGGTTTGATTTAGTGATGAACCACTCCTGTAGAAACTAATGAAAGCCGAGGAGACATTTCAGCAGTTAGATTAACGTGTTAAAAACGCAAGCACATAGCGATGAGTTTTACTTTTAGTTTTACTAACGGACACTAGGGGGTGCTAAAAGTGAGCCAAAACTGCCAAATTTTTAATAAGCTACTGGCTGCATTGTAGTTTTAGTTTTAAAAACTTAAACACAGTGAACCAGCATTATTTTACCTCATTTTTAAAATAAACTAGCAGTTATAAATATTGAATTTAGGCATTTTTATTACTATTTTCCATTTAAATTCCATGTTTCAGTGTCAGTTCAGACACTTTTGGTAAAGACCTGTAGCTCCACTCACATAGAGTGTGGGAACTTTAAGTACTATGTTTTACACATAGTCATGTGTTTTGTAAGTGGGTGCAGATGTTCAGAAAAACAGATTTTTTTTTTTTTTTTTTTTTTAACTGAGTTTTCCAGGAATCCGTTTTACTAATTTCTCTCTTTTTTCTGACGGTGTTAAACTTCTTTTAATAAAATTCAAATTCTAAAACCTTATCTAAAAATAAGTTACAAGCTCGATGCCTAAAAATGCTAAAATTGAAAAGGTTTTACTTATGAAACTTCTAATCTGATAAAATCTCAGTCCAAAAAGTGCGTTACTTTTTGTTCTCTATTTGCATCGATATCTAATTTTATAATTGTTTGTGTAAAGTGATTATAATTATTGCAACTTGTTCTGTGGAGGACATAAACGACATTTTATGAATAAAACTAAATTCTCCTACAGACTTCTACCAAAAACACTTCCTTCTTTGAACATATATGGATGTTTAAGTACAGTTCATGGGAATAAATATTCATAAACTGTACAAAAATACAATACAAATGCAATACTCAGTATGTGTACCGGTACTTGTACAATACCGTAGTATATAACAGCAGACAGTATGCTGCAAAGTTTTTCATTTTTATTCGTGTTTATTTAGTGGTCGAAGGGTACAATAATAGCTTACTGCCTGTGTGTACATGTGCCTTTGTTATTATTTTTCCTTCAAAGCATTATCTTAAGCGTTTGTGTCTGCTGTAATAAGTGAATTTCCCCACTGTAGGATCAATAAATTCTATTCTATTCTAAATTTTGATGCCAACAATAACGGTTGACCTGAAGCAGGCTTAAACAGACATCCATAGCTTTATTGCCTTAATATTATCTAACTTTACTCCATTTTCTGAAACAGACCCAACAACTTTACAAAAACTCCTCTCGCTGGTATAATTAAAGACGTCTGGACCATTAAAACCATCAACAGCTGGACCCTCCTGACAGGAGGGAGCTGCAGGGCTCCCTCCCCAGAAACGCATTGAGAGTGGTCAGGGCGTTTCGGCCTGAGGTTGGCCATCTACTGTTTAAAAATACTAAGACACTGACTCAGCATTTTCCATGTTTTAATGTGGTGTGATCATTCTGGGAAGCTGCAATCAGAGGTACAGAAATGTTCAGAAAGGTAACCAGTGTTGGACTTGTTGATTTTTCTTTGGTCGGAAAGAGAGACAGGCTGACATTTTTCCCGATTTTGAACGGGGCTTCGTTTTCTTGCACTCATGCATGTGTGTAAAGAAGCATTTCTGTGGTTGGCTCACCTGTGAGATGTTGTGATTTAACATGTCTATTCATTTCCAGAATATACTCAACAGCTGCACGTACCACAGTATTTTCATTTCTTCTTTTTGTATTTGCGAATTATTCAGTTTTTTGTCAATGAGAACATAAAGTTTAAAGTGACAGTGTGTAGTTTCCTGGCACTAGAGGGCAGTACATATATTTCAGGGTAGTTTTACACCATATCGCCACGACTGTCGGTGGTTTCAAACATTACTGTAAATGTTGTTACCTGTGGAGCAGAAAGTATGCCACCTCAGCGTGACTCCTCAGACTTGGATAGCCCTTCAGTTAATTCCACCGAGAGAATGCAAAGCTGATTGTAGTTTTCTGGCGATGGAGTTTCCAGATGTGCTCGGGGTCCTGCGCCTGCTGATGACGTCATCATACTACGGTGTCGGTACAGGATCTGCTCGGGTGCAGGATCGGCTCGGGGTCCTTAGACTGCCGATGACGTCACATCACTGCAACTCTATTCGGCTTTCACACACACGTTTTGGAAAGACATCAGCAGTTTTGTTAATAAATTCTTGTTTGTAAACACCTAAATGTTTTCTTCATAATTGTAATTTGTTAATAAAACACCATATTATCTTTGTTTTGTAAAGAACGTGAAACCGCATAAAACCAACATCGGACTGACAAAAAATAGAACAGTTCTTATATGTGAAGCCACATCTGTTTGTATTAATGTGGAGTTCGTCTGTATATTTCCTTAGTTGTTATCTAAATACATTCTTTGACTCTAAACATTGCTTGGTGTCTTTCAATAAAGTTCTTGTATTTTATTTTGCCCCATTTCATCAACATCAAGAGCGTTTGAGGGTCACCGTTTATCATTTGATTATATTTTACATTTCCTTTAGAAATTCAAACATATTTTTCTCCAAAAAGTGTTGATTTTTGGAATACAGGACTACAACCGCTAAGACTACGACCGCAAATTTGTTCTGACCAATCAAAATCACAACGTGGTAACTTCACTTCCGTAAGCTTCACGTTCAGCCAATCAACTACTTTGACGTCATCGGCAGTCGAAGGACCCCGAGCCGACCCTGTACCGACAACGGCAATACCACTAGGCCAGAATATATTGCATCTCTTTTTTGATTCTGTTCTTTCACATAGATTATGGAAAGAGTTTAGAAGTTTTTTTTATTAAATAGAATTTTCTTACTGCCTAATATTTTGGAACGTGGTAACCTAACTTCTGTAAATCCTACTGTATGTCCAGCCAATCGTCTGCATCGACAGGTGCAGGACCCCGAGCCAGCCAGATGAAAACATGGTGTCTAATATGGTGTCCCCAAAGATGCTTGACCCACTCCCCATGTACTTTAGACTAGAGACCGACCGATATGGTTTTTTAAGAATTTTGTTGCCGATGGCCGATATCTGAAGCCAATTGTTAAGGCCGATATATATATATACATACATACATACGTTTTAGTAGCACATTGATTGTGAAACACAACTGAACACTCAGTGTGCGATATGAATTAAATAAGTCAATAAATCTCTTAATATTTATTAAACTTCAAATGTAAAATAAAACATTTAAAAAAAATGGTGTTGGGTCCTTATGGTCCTTCCTTCAGTCTAGTAGTGGTGGCAGTTGGCCACACAGGTGTCTGATTTTAATTAATTTTTTTAATGGCTTTTAAAAATTATTTGGGCCGATGGCCGATATAGAAAAAAAATTAATTTATCGGCCGGCCGATAAATCGGTCGGCCTCTACTTTAAACACAATATGTATGGTTATGTTTCGAAGCTGTCAAAATTTCTCAACGACTGGCCGTCATTTTATTCATTTTCAACATTATTTCAATGGATATTTCCAAAGACTAATGGTAAAAATACACATTGTCACTTTAATTACTTACCATAGCAGAGTATTGTTTAAGCTTGCATGATTGAAAGTACACCAGTATACCTAACCTTCTGTGTACTCTTTGTAGTTGACTCGTCAGAGACTCGTGGATGCAGATGGGATCATCAACCCTGGAGCTTTTTACATCTACCTAACCGCCTGGGTCAGCAATGATCCTGTGGCGTATGCTGCCTCACAGGCCAACATCCATCCACACCCTCCTGAGTGGATCCACGACCGAACCGACTCCATGCCCGAGACACGTCTCAACAGTATGTCAGCATTTATAATAACTTAGAATGTAATAAAGTCTCAGCCTTTAGCTTACTTAGGCTCCAGTGAGAGTTGTGTTTACCTCTTGTGGTTGGACGTGTTGCTTTTTGTCCTCCACTCAGCTCAACGTGAGGTTGCAGCCTTTACTGTACAAGGGCACTGTCTGTTCGTGCATGCGTGCACACACACGTGTGTGTGTGTGTATGTACTTAGGTTGTCAAGCGGAAGACGAACACTAACCAATGTTGTTCCTGTGGTGAACAGTATAATTTTGACTGCCCCAGGGCCTTAGCATTACACACGCATTCACGCACAAACACGCACACGTTATTGAAACTCGATGACCCCAAACGCAACACACAGGCTGCTCTTGTTTCTTTACCGAAACCCAACACACATCACACAAAAAGCACGCCGTTATTCGTGTCTAGCTCGTGATTTGGTACAACTAAGAACGATGAATCTTACTTTAAGGGAAACACTTGTTTATATCATTTTAGTATCATGTTGGTTAATTCAACTGGAACCATTTCCATCGTTTTTCTTTTTTATTGGCGGGGAAAAAAACAGTTGAAGGGTAGACAAGAAGTTGCTGACTAATCCACGAAGGCTAAGGCGGTTCAAAGAGACGAGCTGACTGCTAATTTTTCTGAATAAAACCCCGAGTTGTGACTTCGCGGCCGAGTGGCAGGCAGGTATACGTGCCGGCGCATCTATATTATGTTTTTATGTGGTGGTGCTGTGTTTAGGGTGTGGTAATGGCAGTGATCCTGACATTGTAATTACTGTGAATCAACGTGAGCTCTGACAGTCTGCTGTGTCTGGAACTGATAGGCCCTCATTAGTCAGCCTTGGTCACAGACTGGCTAGTTTTGAGTCAATGGAGTTCTGTTTCACACACACCTCTCCCACCCCCACCACACACACACACACACACACACACACAAACACACATTCGCCCACAGATGTAGCTTCTCTTAGTAAAAGAATTAGGCAGGGTAAGCCTCCGTGTTTGAGATGTCTTTCTGCAACTTCACCAAATAATTCAAACTAAATTCTACTTTATCTCGTAATATTTCATATATTGTAGTTGCCACTGCTGAAATTTAATGTTTGCTCCACAAAGCATCTGTCCTTAGAGCTGCTTTCCTCTGATTGCATCTCCGTCTAGTTCCCGCTGCAGAGCCCATCGAATACACACAGTTCCCCTTCTACCTCAACGGGCTCCGGGAGACGCCACAGTTCGTGGAGGCCATCGAGAGCGTGCGGGAAATCTGCAACAACTACAGCCAACAAGGCTTGCCCTCCTACCCCAACGGCTACCCTTTCCTGTTCTGGGAGCAGTACGTTAGTCTACGCCACTGGCTCCTCCTCTCCATCAGCGTTGTGCTCGCCTGCACCTTTCTGGTCTGCGCCCTTTTTCTGCTCAACCCATGGACTGCTGGCATCATAGTAAGTTCCAAAAACAAAGATGGCCTTGCTTGTTGGAATATATCAAAAATGTGTAATATGTAGTTGTGAAGATCAAAATCAGACAAGGGATTCATCTAAGGAAGATTCTCGGTAAAAAGGGGATGCTGGTAGTGATTTTAACCCGTCACTCGTGTTTATCTTCTCTGTAGTCCAAACCTCCCACACATCAGAGCTGAAACAGAGGACACTGTTGCTTCTCATACAAGCTCCTTCTCTTTTATCATCATCATCATCATCCTCCCCTCTTGTCCTTTACTGCTCCTCTCAAGCACCCATTTGCATATACAAGCACATAAACACACATCGAGTGGTCATGGGTGTGTGTGTGTGCTTGCACGTGCACACACGCTGTGTGGATGTGTCAACACACAAGTACATAATTCACTCGGAAGACCCAAGTTCTGCTTTCTGGTAGGTTGTGTTTTATAACAGGCAGCGGCCCGGCCACCTGAAGCCTTGAAACAAGGGAGGAGGGGAATTCATGTTCATCCTTCAGACTTTACAAGCAAGATCAAAGGGCTCCTTGTGGAGAGGTGTAAGGGAGAAGACTTCAGCCCGATTCTAAAAACACTGAGTGCGTTTACATGCGGCCAGTAACCCTTTTAAAACCCGAATATTCAAAATAACCCAGTTCCGCACGGCCATGTCAACACCTCCATAAACCCGGATATGCTCATAACCTGGGGTAACCCTTTTCTAACCCGAATGTTTGGTCGTGTAAACGCATACCGGGATATCCCCATCAAAGCGTGTGTTCTGCGCATGCTCTGTTCGCAAGGAATCTTGGTCTTTAGAGTAGCGAGACGTCTTGTATGCGCCAGAACACCGGAAGTAAACAACAAGTTGGGAGCAACATGGCGAGTCGCGGCACAGCACCACACTTTTGGAGTGACGAGGAAACCTCTGTCTTCATCGGTCTGGTGAAAAGTATGAACATTATGTCTTTTGTTGACGGCCGAAAGTACAGAGACAGCAAAATATGACGCATATTGCGTCTTGACGTAGTCCACACGTCCTGACGCTACCCCAACGTCCGCATTTAAATCGGGTTATGCAAGTTAGGGGTAACTCTTTCTATTTATGCTTGTAAACGGGTTATTCTGATCAACTCAGAAACCCGAATACCGACCTTAACCCGATCATAACCCGGATATTGGCTGCATGTAAACATACTCATTACCTCAAAGCTTTTTGTCTAAAACTCAAGCCGACTTAAGTTTTGTTTAGATAAAGACAGACTGGATCTTATTCACTTGACAAAATGAACAATATATGCAATTTTAGTGATTTTAAAGGTGTGGAACACTGAAAAAAAACATTTTAATGATTATTTCTGATTATAATTGGTCACTATGAGTTTTTCATGTAGGCTGAACATGAAAGTAGTCTCAAACATCCATCTCCTGTGTTAGCTTCTGATAGAAAATAGATGGTGAAACTAGGATTTGAAATCCTCTCAGATATGCATCACACTGTCATTTAACATTCATGCACTCACCCATCTTGACTCACGACGGGGAAGGCTGTTGTTGGTTTAGCATCCAGGAAACAGCAGAGAACGTCTCGACTAGTAGAAGCTAACATTAGCATTAGCAACTCCACCACCTGGCAGAACTCCTTCAGGCTGTGATATTTGTTGCAGAGCAATCAGATTCAGTGGTAGAGTTGTGTTTTTGTTAGCAAATCAGAGGCAAAATGTCTAAATATCAGGAAATAAGACTCGAAATCCTGCCGTCTGAAGCTCAGCTCTGATGTGGCTCACTCCTAGTTCCTGAAACAGGCGCACCAGAGCATTTTCCCCCAGAGTACGCCTTACAAGGCATTCATTCCTACTAGAGACCACTGCGAATATATTCATTAAACGGGTGAACCACTTCTTTAATCACAAAAAGTAAAAATGTAATCAAATATTTTTCATGATCCTTTAATGTTTTTGCCCACCTAGTTGTCCAAAAGAATAAAGTTTATGCACTCACAGCCAGAGGTGGAAAGTAACGAATTACATTTACTCACGTTACTGTAATTGAGTAACTTTTTTGTATATTTATACTTTTTCTTTTACTTGAGTATGTTTTTTTTTAAGAATTGTAATTCGCTACATTTTTAATCATGTTCGTTACTGAGTAAAAAAAAATTGTAGGCTTAATAAATTAAAAATATTGCGTGTAGCGGCGTCAGAACTGAAAGAGACACGCATGAGCGCCGCGTCTAAACCGGGGGGGGGGGGGGGGGGGGGTGTGTGCACATCTGCTCCAAAACATCAGTTCAGTCCCTGTGATCCACTCGCTGTTTACTTCCTCCCTCCCTCCTCTCATGGGTTGAAGCCCGCGCCTTTGAGTACATTTTATTTACGATACTTTTACTTTTACTTGAGTAAAAATTTAGGCAAGTACTTTTACTTGTACTTGAGTAAAAAAATTATCAAAGTATTGGTACTCGTACTTAAGTAGGAAATTTTAGTACTCTTTCCACCTCTGCTCACAGCCTTTCGACAGCTACCTCCACTGCCCACATCAGACCTCTTCAAAGGATTCAGGCCCCCTGGAACCTAACACCTGTCAGCTGATAATGGCATTTACTCCTGTCCTATCCTGCCTCCACACACACATTTTACCCACATGTATGGCTACAACCTAACCTGTTTATGAGCCACTGTCATGGATTTTATCACAACCACATGCGGCCTTGCACTCCCCATCTCATTTGTGCGTAGTCAAGTGTTACACAGGAAACAATGCTAATTGTCTGTTTCTCTCCTAATTAAACTACAACCGACTGTTTCCCTCCTCAGGTGTTGGTGCTTTCTCTCATGACAGTAGAGCTGTTTGGCTTCATGGGGCTGATGGGAATCAAGCTGAGCGCTGTCCCTGTTGTGATTCTCATCGCCTCGGTAGGCATCGGAGTGGAGTTCACCGTCCACGTGGCTCTGGTAAGCCTAGCAAATGAAGAGATGTTGACTGTTCGTTCAGACCTTCTTACTTTTCATGTGAATTGTTCAGGGTTAAGTAATGCCCCTGAGTGTGAGGCTGACTCCCTGTGTTTGTGTGTTGTAGGCATTCCTGACGGCCATAGGGGACCGTCACAAGCGAGCGGTGCTGGCTTTGGAGCACATGTTTGCACCGGTGCTTGATGGAGCCTTTTCCACTTTATTAGGTGTCCTAATGCTCGCTGGCTCAGAGTTTGACTTCATTGTCAGGTCAGTGCAAAACGCAAGCAACAGATGGAATTGCTACGTTAAGTCGTTTCAGGGCTGTCATGTGGCACTTAAGTGGCGTCCAAAGTCAGTGAAGACCGCGCCTCAACCTGTATGTCCCTGGAATGCCCCCTGAGACTCCAATCATGCATGGAGGCTTCTCTCTTCTCTTGTTTCCTTCTTCAATCACCCACATTCCCATTGCATTCCCTTCCTCTTTCAAAACCCAACTGTTTTCTTGGATTTCTTTTCATGTCCGTTTTTGGGAGAGGCTCTTTTAAATGAGATTTTATATTCTTCCTTCTTCGTTCACCAGACGTTCCTTTGTTCCTTTTCTGCTAAATGTCTCTCATGTCTGACATTTCAAAGAAGATCTGGAGAAGGATGGAGTGTTCAAGGTTAGGAAGAGGAAGAGGAAGAGGGGTTGAAAAGAGTTGACAAGTAGGAAATCAAGTGCAACCCCTACTTCTTCACACTGGAAGCATCGGCCGGCACGGAACGGCAGTGGAACGTCACTGCTTCATATCAGAATCCATTATAGTCTACGGTGGTGATTCAAACCAGCTGCGATGAGGACATTTTCACACCACTAAAGACAGGATCAGGTTTTTTTCCGTGGGATGCTTCTGGGACACGCTAATTTACACAGTTAAAGGGACGTTATGGAAGTTTGACAGCCAAAACATGTATAGAAATAATAAATTTCTTCTTCATACATTCTCCTGCAATGCCCTGGTCCTGTAGAATAAGCCCTGGCATTTTTACTGTGATTGCCTGTTTTTCTGTAAAATCACAGAAAAAGAGAGATGCTCGGGTCGAGCAGGCTGCTTCATGCGTGTTCACGCTCAGGCATAGCCCGTAGCATTTGCTATCCGTAGCTTTAGCAGCAGAGAGAGAGGCAGTGCCACTTTGTCGCTGTTCCTAACGCCTAGTGACAAAGCTAGCTACATTTCTGAGGACCCTTAGCTACTTTCTGTAGAACTTTCTTCTAGATATTTCCTGCAAATTTGCAACAAAATAGCCATTTTTGTTTTGAACCGTTCTTTGGATTGACGTTGTTTCAGCTGTCATCAAGGATATAAAAGTTACAGATACTGCGAATGCTACTGGAGTGTAGCTCACCTTGTAAGATGTGTGACTCCCATGCAGAAGACCTGGGTTTGATTCTGGATGTGAACATAGTTTATTTAGTTTCTTTTTTACATTAATGGTATATTTTTTTTTACAGTAAGATGCCCAAATTTTTATTTGAGACTCGCCGAACGGCATTGAATTCACAGATAAAAAAGATGTGGGTTCAACTTTCATTTTGAAACAATTTTTCAAGCAAGGGAAGGGAATGATCTGAGCATGCAGGAGGACTGACCCATCATAAACCTTTGTCGGCTGTGCTGAAGAGAAAGGTACAGAACCAAATTATTTAATTAATTAGCTGCGCGTTCTCCTGTCCTCTGTCCTCCGGGCCACACACACACACACACACACACACACACACACGGGACTGTCTCAGCTGTTATTCAGGAGTGTGCACGTACAGCATGCGCACCTCGTGCACGAGCCTACAATTGAAGCTGCCGTTCACTTTTATGTAGATTACATCCATATATGTGACTTAACAGTGCAGCTGTGTGTTTTTCAAAGCCATAATCCTGTGAAGAGGAGCAACATCCTAAATGACATCAAACAGCAAAATCAAACTTGATTTTCTTCTTTCTGGTTTAATGGCGGATGGGATAAACAAACTGTGAACTTTGAAGTCTCGAGGGATTTCGTGATCTCACAAGTCCAGCGAGGAGCACGGCAAAGAAGCTGGTCCGAGGCTGAGATTCTCCCAGTGTGTACTGGCACGCAGCAAACGTCACGAGTAAATCATTCCACTGCCGTTCAGCTCCGCTGATGCCTTCAGTGTGAGGTAGGGGTAAGAGTGAAGCAGGGAAGTATTAAGGATTGTGTTGCCTTCTGCAATGAAATAACTGTCCCTACGAGGTATTTGGAGGGGTGACAAAAGATGGATTTGGGAAGATGCAAGAGATGGAAATTAAAGCAATGATACCCTGTGAAGATCCTGGTTCGGTGGCTGCTAATGCATGCGGACAGGAAGAGAGAAATTCTATGCATTTTGAATCTTTAGAAGTCTTCAAATTCACTTGACCCGCCGCTTTAAGAACTGAGAGCTCCATGTGATCCAAACTATGTTGTGTGCACATGTATGTACACACAGTCCCCTCCATATGGACGCAGACACACCAACTTGCTCCCTGACCCTGTAATCATCGGGGTCAATGAAGGCGTGCTTGCCAGTGAGAGCGCACATGTACACACACACACTCAGATAGAAACACACAACCTTCAGAGGCCCGTAGACCTTTACTCTTCACCTCCGGGGGGGGTGCTGCGCTCTGGTTTCTGGCTCAATCTGGGGCCTCCATTTAAAGTTCCTGCTGTTGTCAGAGCAAACAAAGCGGCGCACCAAGACGGTGCAATAACAACAGGCCCTGTTCGTATTTTTATGCTTGCGTCGAAAGAAATGTTTCCCTGACTTTCTCCATCAGCCCTGTGAATGTTTTTACTGTAAACAGCGCGGCGGGACATTCTGCGCGGCATGTGGGCTGCCCATGTGCATGTACAGTGTGTATGTGTATAGCAATGACACAGTCTTTGATTTACATGTGTGTGTGTGTGTGTGTTGTGTGTGTGTGTGTGTGTGTGTGTGTGTGTGTGTGTGTGTGTGTGTGTGTGTGTGTGTGTGTGTGTGTGTGTGTGGTCAGCATATTTCCCAGGGAGAAATAAAATCAGTTCGATCATACATAAAATGTTCCTATTGACTAATACGTTTGGAATTTAGAAAGCTTCCAAAATTTATGGAAAACTAAATGTTTGTCAATGATCCAGAATCTAGTTTACGCCGGGGACACACCGGCTGCCGAAGCGCCGGGAGGCGAAGCGCTCACGAAATTCGGCCGCTGCTCCTCAGTTCAGACCAGACGCTTGTTTCTCCGCTCCTGTCGAGGCGCGTTATTGGTAATTAGCAAAGTTGTTGATTATGTATTTATCAAAATAGTTCTTGTCTTCGCTTGGTAACAGAGGTGAAGCAGGTCAGATGAGCAGAGTGCATGAAAGACCTTGGCCACTATCTCCTGTAGATTAGGCTGTCAGAGACTTTGTGTCTCTGCTCAAGCAGACACAGCAGATCATGACCTTTAGGTCTTAAACAGGACATTCATGAAGCTACATTGAAAATGATCGATCCCTGTCTTTGCAGGCCGAACGTGAAAATAGTCTCATATGTCCTGCATTCGTTTCTGATAGGAAATAGACAGAAAAGCACTCAGTTCTGAAAATCCCGTCAGATCCATGTCCCACTGTCACTCAACATTCATGGACTCACCCGTCTTGGCTCGTGGCGGGGAAGGCTGTCATTGATTTAGCATCCAGGAATGGCAGAGAATGTCAGATATCTGAAAGGTTCATTCAGTAACAATGTTTTTATGGATATTTGGAATGTTAATTTCTACTAGGAACAATTGAATTATAGCTATCTGGACTACATATCTAGTCTGCCTAATACATGTTAAAAAGGCCACCACAGGTTTTTAGGGATTCTGAGATATCTCACACTTAATACTAGAGCAGTTGTTATTAAATCCTTTATTATATTTATTATCACAGCTGGCGTCTTCATTTGTTATTGTGACTAATCAGAATACAATTAGTACTAGTGCTTGTGGAAGAAAACCCATCTCCACGTCCATCTGCTGCACCTAAAGGATCTTCTGACATCCTTTAACTCTGCAGTCAGAGACGCTAGGGTTTCCTACTTTTCCAACCTGGTGTCCCAGAGCAAAGGGAACCCCAAGGTGCTGTTTAACACCATCAGCAGCATCGTCTCTCCTGCTTCTCCTACAGCCTCCATCCACTCTGTTGCAGACTGTGAGAACTTTCTGTCTTTCTTTGTGGACAAAGTCAATAAGGTTAGATCTAGCATCTCTCCTTCAGCCTTATCGCCGCCTCTCCCGACTCCAACCAGGCCCATCATCCTAGATAGCTTTGCTCCTGTCTCTTTGCCTGAGTTAACCAAACTAGTTAACTCTATGAAGACCTCTGCATGCCCCCTCGGCATCTTACCCTCATCTTTGTTTAAAAGTGCTTTTCAGTCCGTCGGTCCCAGCATGCTCTCTATAATTAATGCTTCTCTGGATTCTGGTCAGGTCCCTGCTTACTTTAAGAACGCTGTAATCCACCCGCTGCTTAAAAAAGTCTTGACGCCTCTCTCCATAGCAGCTTCAGACCCATCTCTAAACTTCCGTTCATCTCCAAGATCTTGGAAAAGGTTGTGGCTTAACAGCTCACAGCTGCTCTTGATGAACAGAACATCTATGATAGCTTCCAGTCAGGTTTTTGTAGAGCTCATTCTACTGAAACAGCTCTTCTTAGGGTCGCTAATGACCTTCTGACTCACAGTGATGCAGGGGACTGTTCTGTTCTGGTCCTGCTGGACCTGACTGCAGCCTTTGACACTGTTGACCATCACCTGCTACTGGAGAGGCTGAGAGACTGGGTAGGCCTGTCAGGATCTGCTCTGGAGTGGTTCTCCTCTTATCTCTCTGAGCGCTCCTTTTCTGTGGCCGTCTCCAAGTTTAGGTCCTCCACCACCTCTCTTACCCATGGTGTCCCACAAGGTTCTGTGCTGGGGCCTTTGCTCTTCCTCCTCTATCTGCTTCCTCTTCAGCACATCCTGAGCTCCTTCAAAGGAATCTCCTACCATCTTTATGCAGATGATATCCAACTATACATCTCCTTTAAGCCCCATGAGATGTCTAAGCTGCAGCTGTTACATATCTGCTTAGACTCCATCAAAACCTGGATGGCTGGGAGCTTTCTTCAGCTGAATGAAGATAAGACTGAGATCCTCATCTGTGCCCCAGACAGGCTGGTTCCCAAAGTCAGACACTCTCTTGGTCAGCTTGCTTCTCACACCAAACCTTCTGTCAGGAATCTTGGTGTGACTTTTGACCCAGCTCTCACCCTGGATTCTCATGTCAGTTCTCTTGTTCGCTCTTCCTTCTTCCATCTCAGGAACGTTGCTAAGCTGAGTCCCATTCTGTCCCGCTCTGAACTTGAGACAGTTATCCACACCTTCATTTCCTCACGCTTAGACTACTGTAACTCTCTTTTCACGTGTCTGAGCAGAACCTCCCTGAACCGTCTTTAATTTTTCAGTATAACACCAACACAAATGATTCCTGTCCTTGCATTACCTTTCAACAAACTGGAGCAGTTATTGGAGGGCTTTGTAAAATTGTTTGACTACGTTCAATTGACGTTGCGTAAACACATTTTTAAAATATCGTGCAGTGATTTAAGTAAAGGTTCACTTTGAAACGGTTTTTATATCAGCACTGAAATAAAACAGTTTGTTTATCAATCTGCATATAGCACAAGGAAGTCACCCGCTGGTTTGTGGTCAACCATTCAGAAGCAGAATTTAGCCAAGGCCACAAGGCTTAAACCAAATCGAGATAATAAGGTCCAAATATGTATCCTTGTAACTCCTCATCTTAACATATGCAAGACAAAACGGTTCGTTATAATTGTAGTTTCTAAGGAATAGGGTCCTTTCTGCACAGAAGGCACTTCTAAACCACAGGTTAGTCCCATTTTGCATCCACTCATCCTCAAAACAACATCAAAGTCAAAAATCTAAAAAAAAATTTAAAAAAAGAGGGTTGGAGGTTCACCTAGCCAAAGTGAAGAGCCCTGATGCAAGAGGCTGGACGTGAGAGATGGGTGGAGTGGAGTTTGCGGGGTCTTACCTGATACGTTGGATATTTAATTAGACGGAGGGGATTGTGAAGTGGCCGGGAATTTCACAGGAGCTTAGCTGGAAGGAGGGGAGAGAAAAGCGAGGCAGAGGAGATGGAGAAAGAAATAAAAGAAAGGAGGGAGAGAGGCCGGGGAGGGGTGGTGCTCTGAGGGTCCCTTCTCTTCTTCCTAGACTAAATTCTCTTTCTCTCGCCCCCCCCCCCCCTCTTTTTCAGAAATGAGAGAGGCTCCTGTCCTCTTGTGCCCCCCCCCCACCACCACCACCTCTAATACCCCCAGTGCCCCCCCCCCCCCCCTTCAATCTCCTTTTACTCCCCTCCCTTCACATTCCTCTCTGCCTTGTTTTCCCCAAGTTTGCTTATACACCACACACCCAAGAGAGTGTCCCATGCTCGTTCCCTATACACCCCCCCCCCCTCCCTTTCTTCCAGTGCCTTTGAATTAACCAGCTCTGGCTAATTATGCTTCCTCTTTCTTTTCTCTCTGCGGCTTCTTAAAGACTAACCCAGGACTTAGGCGCACACAAGGTACCTTTCTGTTCTGCTCATCAACATATATACTCTGTTCCTCAAAGACGCGGTGCTGCATGCCTGCCCGCCTGTCTGTGGGGGGTTTCTCCATGTGTGATTGTTTGGGGAATGGCTGGTGTCTTTGTGGCAGTATTATTTCGGGCATGTGCTGCGGTTGATCTCGCACGTCTCCCCATGTCTAAACACCTGTGGTCTGCACAGGTATTCATTTAGGTTTATGCTGGTCTGAACATTTCTTTTAATTTTTTTGTGTGTATTTTCTTATCCAGGTGTTAGATTTTATATTTTTAGTCAGTATTTGCCTTATATCTTTAAAGGTGCAATAAGTAAGAATTCTGCAGCGAACTAATCACAAAACAGTCTAATGTTTCAATCACGCTGGATGGAAGGTTACGCTGAAACAGATCTAATTCTCAGCCAGCTGGGAGTTTGCCAGTTTTTTCTTCTTTATAAAGGTTGAAGTTTTTATTTACAATCTGTCCCGCCTCCATTCTTCCTCGTTCCAGAGCCAATCATACGCCAGCCCCAAGCTGTCAACACAAACGCTGCTCTGGCATTTGTAATTTGGCACTGGCCGGCAAAAGGCAGCAGCGTTGTGGATGGAATGGAGGCCAGTAACAGGAGCAACCCAGAAGTTATCTCTTGTAACCCAAAAAGCCGTGGCATCTTTTTTTTCCCGTCTAATATTGGGTAAATGGCAGCAGAACGGCACTGCTGCAAATAGAATCCATTATATTCTATGGGGTATTTAAAACCAGCAGCAATGCAGCAATTTCCAGGCGCGTCCCACAAGCGACGCACCGCACCGCTAAAGTCAGAGTCCGGTTCTGTTTTTGCCACAAGCCCCTTCTGGGACACGCCAATTTTCGCAGTTAACATAGGGCTAGACAGGAAATCGCATACGGTTTCAGTGTAAAATGCCTGGTAATTTTCAAAATAAAAGTACCGCAGCGATGCAATTTCATATTTATGAAGCTTACTTGTGACCCAACGGCTTATTTACTCCCAGTATCGTTCCAGATGTGCAGAGGTGTGCTTTCCATGGCTTTGTTCCTGGCAGTGGAGATGAACAACATCATATATGACATCAAACAGCGATATCAAACGTGATTTCCTTCATTTTGGTTAAATGGCGGATGGCATAAATAAGCAGTGACCGTTGAAGTCTCAAGCGATCTTGTGATCTCGCAAGTCCAGTTTAAAGCACAGCAAGGAAACGGTACCAATGTGTGAAATGAACTGCTTTGACGTAAGCGAGTAAATCGTCCCGCAGCCGTTTCGCACCGCTGATGCTTCCGGTGTAAAACCGGATAACAGTGAATTCCAAATACAATAGTCTGCTCCAGCAACTCAATATTTGTGATCTAGAATATTCGGGCACTGACCTGTAACTGGCAACATTTGTTGAGAGTGGACTCATTTTTCGTGATGCCTCGACTGCAGTACCCACATTTGACCACAGGATGTCTCTCTTACATTATGCACCTTTAAGGAAGCCAAAAACAGCGCATGCTTTCTTTTTCAAGCTCGTTTTAAAAACTGACATCTTGATTCATGTGTTTCTGGATTTTATTGCAGGTATTTCTTCGCAGTGTTAGCCATCCTAACAGTTCTTGGAGTACTGAATGGATTGGTCCTTCTCCCAGTGTTATTGTCATACTTTGGACCGTATCCAGAGGTAAGATTCACAAATTAAAAGCCGATACTTTGTAATCAAGGTGTTACAGCTCTTTACAAGATGCCCTAATTTTATTGCTGTTTTTAAGGTATCGCCAGCTGATGGTTGCAGTCGCCTACCTAGCCCATCTCCAGAGGCCCCATCTAGAGTGGTACGCTTCTCGGTTCGTCCTCCCCAAACCACTGGGGCCACCACCACCACCACCACCTCAGGGGCAGTTACAGACTCGTCAGACTCAGAGTACAGCTCTAACACAACAGCATCTGGAATCAGCCAGGCGATGCAGGATTACAACCTGCACTCGCACAGGGCTGAGGAGCAGCAGTACCACCTCCAAACCAGCAGGGGTAGAGCTGCCAGGACGGAGAATGAAAGAAGAGAGGGATCAGGGCACAGACGTTTACCTCCCAGACAGCATAATCCTCCAGCCTATACCATGTCATCAGTGAGAAAATACAATTTTTATGCAATTTTTATTCTAAATGCAGACTTACAGATGTTGTCATAATGCTTTACTATCTTGCCCTGCAGTCTTTTCCCTCTCAGCGCTGTGATTCGGGGACTACGCAACACAACAGCAGCAGGGACCGTAGGAGCCAGCGGCGCCGGCAAGCCCCGCCCCCGGCCCGCCCGCGCACAGACGCTTTTGGCACTGCTACTGAGGCTGGGGGCTATCACGGCCCGCCCGGCCACAGAGAACACTCAGCAGGCCACCAGGGCTGCTCCTCCCCCAACCCTCAGCCTCATCACCACCTCCCACACCAACACCCCGGCACCGCCTCGTTCTGTCAGCCCATCACCACGGTAACAGCATCAGCCTCAGTAACCGTCGCCGTTCACCCTGCCCCCTTCTCCGCCCAGAGCCCAGCCTCTTCTTACCCAGAATACACTGCAGCAGACAGTTACGGCCCGTCGGGGCCAGAGGAGCCAGAGGCAACCTTCCAAGACCCCCACGTGCCAATTTACACTCACACAGAGGCCAGAGAAGTCAAGATGGAGGCCATGGAGCTCCAAGATTTGGAGTCAGAGGCAGCTGAGAGCAACCGTGGAGGACAGGGTAGCTGAGGTGAGACCTCAACTTCCTTAGTAGCACTTTTTTTGATACCTTTTATTGTGTTAACACCTTTACAACAAGGAATAACAATTTATTTCATTCTATTTGCAGTTTCGGAGAACAGGCGCACTATGGCCAAAGATGGACTTCTCTGTATTACTAAGCAACTGACCCAGCTTAGCCCAACCTCGCTCGCTCCCACCCCCCATAGCGAGAAGCTCGCCAGTGTTTCAATAATGGTGCTTGTTGTTACTGTAACCTATTGGACTGTTGTCATAGATATGTCTATCTATATTTATAAGTTGTACACATATGTAAATATGAACAAAAAATAGTATAATTCTAGGAGCTGTACAAATCCTCTTGTTAATAGACAGGGGCTGTCATTTTGTAAGTGTTTGTGTGTGTGTGTGTGTGTGTGTGTGTGTGTGTGTGTGTGTGTGTGTGTGTGTGTGTGTGTGTGTGTGTGTGTGTGTGTGTGTGTGTGTGTGTGTGTGTGTGTGTGTGGATCTGTGCCATTAGGAAGTGTTATCTAGAAAAAAATATATACCTGTCAGCATTCACTGTTGCTGCTCAAAATATAAAGTCTTCTAATTATTAATGTACATTTATAACACTATGCAACTGCCTACTTAAAAGTAGTGATCTGTCTGGGTACATGAATGTGTGTGTGTGTGTGTGTGTGTGTGTAAAGCTGTTTAATGTGAAACAGCTCCATTATTTTCTGGCTTATTCATTAGAAACAACTGAACATACTAATACTTCAAACAAGAGGGAAAGAGAATTATCAGTCAAAGCAAGTGTGTGTGTGTGTGTGTGTGTGTGTGTGTGTGTGTGTGTGTGTGTGTGTGTGTGTGTGTGTGTGTGTGCGTGCGTGTGTGTGTACAGGTACGCTTGTAAAACTATAAATTTTTATCACAAACCTGTGGTAGTTATGAAAGAAATATTGTTTTAACTTGACACGCCATGCGTGCTATTTAAGATGAGCTGACATGAAGAATTTTTTTTGTTTTATTTCTTCTCTTTTGGTTCTCCCAAGTTTTTGCCTTCAAACCTGTTTCTGCACTCAGCTCTGTATCACTGTCTCGTTAGGCTGGTTGTGTTTTTACTGTACGAGGTTATGTGTCGTTAAACCCTGGCAGGCTCAAAAACGGGTTATGTGTCGTCTACCCACCTCAGAAATCAACTCTACCTTTTACAGGGATCTTCACGTCGCAGATTCTGGAACAGGGTCCAAACAAGGTGCTACCTCTGCGCCTAGAGTGGCTTTGCCTTCACCGATAAGCTAAAGTTCAGACTGTATACTGTATGACCCGATCCAACATGGCACTTGACTGCATGTTCATTCACAGAAATGTCTCATCTGTAGTAGCTCTTACTCTTCCGTTCAATAAGCTAGACCGCTGCGTGCCCCCCCCCCCCCCCCAATGACAGTAAAGACAACTGGTCCTAGTTTGCACCGCAGCTGTCCCCATTGACCTCAGCTTGTAAAAATCCACAACTTAAGGCCATGACACTAATTGGATGTCTCCCCTCAGCTGCTAAATTGCACAAGCCTGAGCCTCGGGGTGGGATGGGGGCGGATGGGGTTAGCGCTTTAGTCCACCAGCCTCCTCCTCCTCCTTCACCAGCTATGGCCAGTTTAAATCTGCATGTGCCAGCAGGCGCACCTGCAACCCCTCCACCCGCCACACTTACCCCCCCCACCCCCCACCCCCCGCTCTTACTCCCTCCACATCACCATGTTGACACCTTCACTTCCTTCTAGCTCTTCCTCAAAGTTTCTTTTTGTTTATGGCACGGTATGGGGGCCAAAATTAAGACTACTGCCCAGCAGCAGGAGGCTATATAAATTCTGAAGCAAACTACCGACCTGGTTAATGATAAGATGGTGCCGATAACTGAGAGGCTGGCGCTGCTTACTGAGAAATAGTACCTTTACCAGCATTATTACTAGATACACTAGTGACTAGCAGTCCTCGGCTGGTCATTGACTGGTTCACACACTCCCTCTGCTGTCTATTAGCATGAAAAGGCTAGCGTTAGCCTGGACGAGCTGGTGTTAGCATTGGAGAGGCTAGCCATTAGCGTGTCTAGGCTGGCCACTAGCTGGATTTCCTACCTCCTCGACGGACCATTAGCATGGATAGGCTGGCATTAGCATCGGAGAGGCTAGCCATTAGCGTGCCTAGGCTGGCCACTAGCTGGATTTCCTACCTCCTCGATGGACCATTAGCATGGATAGGCTGGCATTAGCATCGGAGAGGCTAGCCATTAGCGTGCCTAGGCATGCCACTAGCTGGATTTCCTACCCCCTTGACGGACCATTAGCATGAATAGGCTGGCATTAGCATTGGAGAGGCTAGCCATTAGCATGTCTCAGAGAGTCACTAGTCAGCTAGTGGCCAGCCTAGGCACGCTAATGGCTAGTCTTTCCGATGCTAACGCCAGCCTATCCATGCTAATGGTCCGTCAAGGGGGTAGGAAATCCAGCTAGTGGCCAGCCTAGGCACGCTAATGGCTAGCCTCTCCAATGCTAACACCAGCCCGTCCAGGCTAACGCTAACCTATCCATGCTAATAGACAGCAGAGGGAGTGTGTGAACCAGTCAATGACCAGCCGAGGGCTGCTAGTACCTAGCGTATCTAGTAATAACGCCGGTAAAGGTGCTATTTCTCAGTAAGCAGCGCCAGCCTCTCAGTTACCGGCACCAGCTTATCATTAATCAGGTCGGTAGTTTGCTTCAGAATTTATATAGCCTCCTGCTGCTGGGCAGTAGTCTTAATTTTGGCCCCCATGCCGCGCCATATTTGTGTGGGTCAGTTTTCCCCTCCTGTTACATCAGCTGCTTGCAGGAAATAGGTTATTCTGTTCATTTTGTTTAGTCTCCTCCCGCTGTCACATTGGCAGCAGAGGAGCGACTCATAGCTGGCAACTATTTTATTCATTTCTATATGTTTTTTGTTTAATTGTGATATTTATATTTTTGTAATATAAAACATGTTTTTTTATTATTGTTGAGATGCCAGTGGATAACAAATGCAGGGATTTTTATGTCTATTGAGAAAAAAAACACTATTACAGTTTAATGTTTTTTTTTTACATTAATGGAGTTGATCTGTATAAAGTGCTTACTAATGTTAAATAGGAAAAAAGAGTATATAACATTTTACACTTCAGATCTCATCATAGCTCTTAGAGGATTTGAAAAGGAAAAAATTCAGACTTTCAGACTGCCATTTTGGTCTCGGTTGGCGTGGATTTATGCTGTTTTCAGTTACAAAGATAAATGTATGCCATATAATTTATTTATATGAAAATTTATTTTTGTAGTGTACATAGTAGTTGTCAAGGTGTTTGACAGAAGTATATTTCTAAAGAGTTTATATGTATTGATATACAGTAACAGAAAAAAGCCTTAAGGTGCACAGTTTCATTGCTAACTGTCATGTGAGACAACATTGCCACCTCCCCTTCAGTATTAAGTTTGGATTCTTAGGAGAGAGAGAGAGAGAGAGAGAGAGAGAGAGAGAGAGAGAGAGAGAGAGAGAGAGAGAGAGAGAGAGAGAGCTGTTTCTATGGGTTTTGTCAGAAGCTAGCCATGAAAGTAGAAAATTGTACTAGCTCTCTAAATATTAATGTTCAAACACTGATAGAATTCTAACAAATGAAAATATAACTTATTTGTCTCTTTGTTCATAACTTTAATAAATGGAAATTTAAAAAAGAGCGATTTTTGTCTGAGTGTGAGTTGATTGTCCTACGAGTAAATGTCAATCAAGTCAGATTTTCTACTAAGTGCTGAACACCACTAGCCTGGAAAACTAGACAAACCCAAACGGTAGCAAAACTATGCTGCTCTGCAGGTCGTCTAGCTAGTGGAGCTCCCAGAAAAGTTTTATAAGGGTGGTCATGGGGCCAGAGAAAATTTTGGGGTGGCACACCAAGTCCTTGTGGTAAATCTGGGAAATTTTAGCCTGTAGTGATGCAATAAATGCTCCTTTATTAAATCTCATTTAAAAAGTTAACATTAATATGACTTGTTCAAGAACACTGGTCTTCACTGGGTGTGGACAGTGGGGTGGCCATGGCCACCCCTTGGGGGCGCCCTCTGCATCTAGCCATGCTTCATTGCAGCCTCAGCAGGTCTACCATTGGTCCGAACAATTTTTGTTCCATGCAATCACAACACTCTGTGTGTTGAGAGACGTTTGGTGGGCTTAGCACCAGAGATGCTACAAAACTACAAAGATGGCGTTGGCTCAGAAACACGTTTGGCATCAACTATGGAAGATTTAGACTTTTCTTTGAGACATAAGCAGATAAAGGAAATTCTTCGACGAAATATAGCGGACTGCCCCTATGAACAAGCCACGTTGTTTCTCTTATTGGTCCTAGAGCTGTCCAATTGCATGCAGAGACAATTTAAATGACAATCGTAGATTGCACCACCACACCGGAGCTCTGTCTGTGGGTATATATTTACATATAAACACTGTATAGGATGGCTTGTAAGGCTAGAACATCACATCCATAAAAAAATAAAACAGTAATCATTAAATGATGTGATAAAAACTACCTCACATAAAAGTTAAAGAGTGTAGCGTACCGAAAGGCCAAGTATTTCATCAAAAATGAAATATAACACAACAGGTATCAGGTCAAAATCATGATCCATGTTGTAGGAAGGCTAAGCAAGTAAAAGCGAGTCTTCAGGCCACTTTTAAACACTTGAAGCTTCAGAGCCTGACAATGGCTAACGGGAACCCGTTCCTTCACCTGAAAAGGCTCGAACTCCTGAAACTGTTGCTCAGACGAGCAAAGACATCAACATGGATCGTGCCTGTGCAGCAACGCAGCTAGATATGGGGGTGTTGCCCTGCAGGGCCATGAACACATGCAGGAGGATGTAAAATTTTGCCCCAGTGCAATGATGCTAGCAGTCACTATTGTGACCTCCTCTTGTCTCAAATCTACCTCTTCCTCCTCCTCTTGTGTAAAACTCTGACATCTGGATTCGAGCCCTGCAGCCCCTAAAGCCCACCCAGCTCCGCCCCTGCAACTCCCTCCTCCACTCCCTAATCTGAATGGTTTTGATTGACAGCTTTATAGACTGCAAGGAAATTGGTCGTAGTTACAATACTGGCCTGTTTGGAGTAATGAAAAAGGGCACGTGGCCTTGAGCTCGCTGCAGCGACGCTGGACAGGGTTAGAGTCGGCTGCATGGGTGGCAGGCAGCTATTTATTCCTCACACTCAGAAAGGCACCCTCATTGCACACTGGTGTCCCTTCGGTTGTTTTTAATCACAACAAAAAGAAAAACTGCTCTCCCATGCCATGAGCGGAACTAAAGCAGGGCTAAGAAACCCGCTGACCCTGGATCAGCTTTAAGAGACGGGCAGTAGGCATGTAATTATCTTTTAAAGCCAATAAAAGCACCAAACTCTTCTGGTTGCTGTCCAAACAGAGCAAATAAGGCCGTCCGACATCTAACATGTGACTGGGTGCGTTGGGAAACCTCGGTGCTCGGGTGCTGCGTTTCATGACTTGAGCTTCTCCTAACTGGACTTGGCTTTTTTATGTTGTTTCATGAGAACACAAAGCAAAAGGCTGTAAACTGCTCCGCGTGTCGTCCACAGACGACATCAGGAATCTGGACCAAAGTTGTTGCATTAAAAAAAAACGTTGAATGCCTCATTTTTCACAAAAGTGCTCCAAGTGCTTTTATCCTGCCAAAGAATTCAAATGAAAAATCACTTTGCAAAACAAATGCGCCCACCCAATAGTTGCTTCTAAATGACACAGTTCATTGAGTTGTAATGTTGTTAAGATCTCCTTCACCAGCACTCCCCTCATCTGTTGGAGGACCCTGGGTCACCAAAGCAACACATGGCCCTCACCCTTTGGCCCCCTCACCTCTTGTTTCCTCACAAACACACATGCATACACACTCATCTCTTGAGTTTCCCTCATACCTTGAAGAGCGCTTCGCTGAGACTAACAAGCCCCAGGTTGTTAACCCTCTGGAGGCAGGCGTTGCAGATTTGCAACATTAAAACCTACCTACCCCCACAAACGTATGTCATGAGCATTTTTTTAACTCAGAAGTACCCCTGAAGGACTTAGTTGTTCGTCCTTTTATCCAAACCTCTTTTGAGCCTGAGAGGGTTAATGAATAAGTGTTTCCGGTACCTGTCTTCTAAGCCAACAACAAAAAAAGAGGGCTGGAAAGATGGAGGAGGCAATTAAGAGGTTTGTTCTCTCCTAGACCGGTGGAGTGTTCAGTCCTGGCTCTCAGCCCAGCCTGGGTGACAATGCAGCAGATAAACAGCTAAGCCCTCTTCTCATTCTTTCTTTTTGTGTAACGTTTTAGCTTTCGCATCTGCAGCCTACATTTGTAAAGGCAATTACACAAAGGGCTTTCCTGAATCCTGCTTTTCCATCCATCCGTCTCCCTCCCTCCCCTCCTTTCCCTCACTTATTCCCTGAAAGGCTTGTCCATCATCACCTGCCGGCACAGTTAAACCCTCTAAGTGTATACTCTGCTCTACGTGAATGATTGCTCTGTTGACATGACTGCACGGGACACACACACACACACACACACACACACACACACACACGCATGCACAATCACTCCTTGCCAGATCCAAGGCCTGGTTTGAACATTCTTTATGAAAAGAGAAGGAGGTGTGCGAGGGATTCCAGAATAAATCTGCAGGAAACATCACACGGTGTGTTGATACGACTCCAGATCCAGACAAATAGGGATTTTTACCTTTAAGACCTCAGAGACACCTTGGAAATCATTCATCCGTTAACCTGTCCCCGCTGCTGTGTTTTAAGTAGTTGTTGAACAAGCACCGTTTGCTAAACTGACATCAACTTTGCTGGAATTCTTTGGAAATTCCTAATTTGAGACAAATGGACTGCAGGGAGGATAGAACGTGTGCTCATGAGCTACTGCCAGATGATTTGAAAAGGTTAGTAGCTATCAAAACCTAAAGTTACCTCTCCCCACGTTCTTTGTCTGAAGTGTTGCAACCTTCAAAGTTGGTTGTTTGGGGAGGTTAGGGTTATACTAGTTATACTAGGGCTGTTTGTTTTAGCTCCCACCGAGGGACTACGTTCTTCCAACAACAGCTATCCAGAAGAATTGGAGTTTTAACTCCCTCATGGCCAGATTTTCACAAGCTTAGCTTAAAAAGATGCTTCTGCAGGCTGCAGTGCCGAGTAACTAAAACATCAAAAGCAGTGATTGAATTTCACATGTTGAGATGTGATGCATTCTTATTAGCTTACTAAACACTTGATCTTTTTCTGCTGATTTCTGCTAATAATCGAGTTAAATCTCATATTTTTTCACAGCACAGACTTTAAGGCAACACACCATTAAAGTTAATGACGTTGAGATGCGAGGAGGATCACAGTGCAGGGAGACAGTTTATCTGCACAGATCACAGGGATTCTCTCACTATTCCTTTAGATGGTTTTTTCAATGATGAGTTTATCAATCGAGTTTTACATCACCCAGGCTTTGCACCAGATGCGAAAACTGTGTTTGATGTAACGCATGCGTTTTCACCTCAGGGGTGCATTTCTTTCCTTTCCCCGCAGCTGGTCCCAGGAGATCATGAAATCACAGGAGAAATGCAAGATCACACGTGATTTTGGATATAGGATATTAAGCAAGGAGAAAAACAGCAGCACGTATCCAAAGGTCTGTGGTTTCTTTTCTATTCTGTTTACCTCAGCCACAAAGGTGTGGCTTTGCGCGTATTAACAATAAACTGGCAGAAGCTAACATTAGCATTAGCAACTCCACCGCACTGCAGAAATCCTCAAGGCTTGTGTTATTTGCAGAGAGAAAACTTCCATGTTGCAGAGCAAACAGAGTCAGTGGTAGTGTTGTGTTGCTGTTAGCCAATCAGAGGTGAGATGTCCAAATTTCAGGAAGTAAGCTTCAATGCATTCCAGTACACACCGGGAGAGTCTTGGGCCCTGTCCACACGTAGCCGGGGATCTGCCGAAACGTAGATATTTTCCTACGTTGTGGCCTGTCATTCACACGAAAACAGAGTTTTTTCACACGAAAACGGATCTTTTTAAAAACTCCGGCCAAAGTGAAGATCTGCGTTTTCTCCGTTTTGGGTGTCTGCGTGTGGACGGACAAAACCGGAGTTTTAAGGTCCGCAACGTCACTTTCCGCGACAAAAAAATGCTGACATCACGTGTGCGACCTGTGTTTACACTAGCCGACAGCATGGATGCCCTCAGAGCTGCGCTCGCTTTATCATTTGTCCAAGCGCCTTTTGCTTGTTTGTTTTTGCAAGCGGAGTTACTGCTCCTTGCGGAAGACCACAGACGAAGGACGAGGTTAAGAACGGGGGAAGTACTGCCGCCTACAGGTCTGGCATGTCCTTAACAACGTATTTATCCGGGTACGTGTGGACAGAGGTTTTTTTTAAACGAGGTGGTGTGGATGCAAGTTTTTGGAGGGGCGGTTGATCCTTTTTTTAAAAAAAACGGCTACGCGTGGACTAGGCCTAAATAGTAAAACAAAATAAACTCTACTTAGCCAATATAACTACAAATCAGGGAAACCCCTTCACGTAAAATACACAAATTGGCTAAAAGAGATTCAAACAAACACACGCTGAGGAGCCAACAGGACAGAGACCACATGTCCAGCCTGTTGCTCCCTGATGATGAGGGCTGGGTGGCTTTCATGCAGTGAGTCCTCATTTACAGGTGCTGGCCAGTAAATTAGAATATCATCAAAAGGTTGAAAATATTTCAGTAATTCCATTCAAAACGTGAAACTTGTACATTATATTCATGCAATGCACACAGACCAATGTATTTCCGATGTTTATTACATTTAAATTTGATATTTATAGGTGACAACCAATGAAAACATCAAATCTGGTATCTCAGAAAATTAGAATATTCTAAAGGCCAATGAAAAAATGTTTGTTTCTCTAATGTTGGCCAACTGAAAAGAATGAACATGAAAAGAATGTGCATGTATAGCACTCAATACTTAGTCGGGGCTCCTTTTGCCTCAATAACTGCAGTAATGCGGCGTGGCATGGACTCGATCAGTCTGTGGCACTGCTCAGGTGTTATGAGAGCCCAGGTTGCTCTGATAGTCGTCTTCAGCTCCTCTGCATTGTTGGGTCTAGCGTATTGCATCCTCCGCTTCACAATACCCCATAGATTTTCTATGGGGTTAAGGTCAGGCGAGTTTGCTGGCCAATCAAGGACAGGGATACCATGGTCCTTGAACCAGGTGCTGGTGGTTTTGGCACTGTGTGCAGGTGCCAAGTCCTGTTGAAAGGTGAAGTCTGCATCCCCATAAAGTTGGTCAGCAGCAGGAAGCATGAAGTGCTCTAAAACTTCCTGGTAGACGGCTGCATTGACCCTGGACCTCAGGAAACAGAGTGGGCCAACACCGGCAGATGACATGGCACCCCACACCATCACTGACGGTGGAAACTTTACACTGGACCTCATGCAACGTGGATTCTGTGCTTCTCCGCTCTTCCTCCAGACTCTGGGTCCTTGATTTCCAAAGGAAATGCAGAACTTGCTTTCATCAGAAAACATAACTTTGGACCACTCAGCATCAGTCCAGTCCTTTTTGTCCTTGGCCCAGGCGAGACGCTTCTTGCGCTGTTTCTTGTTCAAGAGTGGCTTGACACACGGAATGCGACACCTGAATCCCATGTCTTTCATGAGTCTCCTCGTGGTGGTTCTTGAAGCGCTGACTCCAGCTGCAGTCCACTCTTTGTGGATCTCCCCCACATTTTTGAATGGGTTTGTCGTCACAATTCTCTGCAGGGTGCGGTTATCCCTAGAGCTTGTACACTTTTTTCTACCACATTTTTTCCGTCCCTTCGCCTGTCTGTTAATGTGCTTGGACACAGAGCTCTGCGAACAGCCAGCTTCTTTAGCAATCACCTTTTGTGTCTTGCCCTCCTTGTGCAAGGTGTCAATGATTGTCTTTTGGACAGCTGTTAAGTCAGAAGTCTTCCCCATGATTGTGGTGCCTTCAAAACAAGACTGAGGGACCTTTTAAAGGCCTTTGCAGGTGTTTTGAGTAAATCAGCTGATTAGAGTGGCAGCAGGTGTCTTCTATATTCAGCCTTTTCAGAATATTCTAATTTTTTGAGATACCAAATTTGGAGTTTTCATTAGTTGTCACTTATGAATATCAAATTTAAATGTAATGAACATTGGAAATACATTGGTCTGTGTGCATTGCATGAATATAATGTACATGTTTCACGTTTTGAATGGAATTACTGAAATATTTTCAACCTTTTGATGATATTCTAATTTACTGGCCAGCACCTGTAGCTGCTGATTGTCATTGCCACCAGCTGGGACTTCAGTGTGGAGCCGGACAGGTGTGGGAGAAGCCAGGTGCTGCAAAACAGCTCCTCTCACACACACGAGGGATAAAAACATAAATGGCACCAGCCATAACACACGGTTTGTTTATTAAAACATTAAACAAAAAAGCAGGAAATCATATTTGATGTCGCTGTTTGATGTTATATACGATGTTGTTTTCTCTCCACTGCCAGGATTAAAGCCGTGACAAACACACCGCTGCACTTCTGGAACAATGGTGGGAGTAAATGAATGCGTAAACTACATATATTTGAAATTGCATTGCTGCAGTACTTTTATTTTGAAAATTACCAGGGATTTTACACTGAAACCGTGTGTGATTTGCTGTCTAGCCCCATGTTAACTGTGGAAATTGGCGTGTCCCAGAAGCGGCTCGCGGCAATAATAGAGCTCGATCCTATCTTTAGTGGCTTGCTGCTCCCAGGGCCTACCTGAAAATGTCGCGGCTGGTTTGAAACACCCCTTAGACTCGGGGTATTCAATTCCGGGCCTGGAGGGCTGGCATCCTGCACATTTTAGACGTTCTTTTGCTCCAATACACATAATTCAGTGGTTGAATCACCTGTGCACAAACTCATCAGGATCTGCAGAAGCCTCCTAACTGAGGCTGGGATCCTGCTTCCCCCAGCGAGAGCAGCCATCTAAGGCGCTCATCTACTGTACAGTCACAGGTGGGGGGGAGATCTTGGGAGAAGCAAAGAGCACATTGACTCCTCCAGCTGATGACCTCACCAGGCTGAGGTCCTCCAATCCGGTGTGTTAAAACAATTGAAACTAAAACGTGCTGGATACCGGCCCTCAAGGACCGGAATTGAATACCTATGCCATAGACCATAATGGATTCTATTCCGCTGCTGTTCCGTGCCGCTGATGCTTCCAGTGTGAAATAGGGGCAAGACTACAAATCCTGCTACATTTTGCCCCTTTTTTCCTGGCTGACAGGCGCCAAACAGGCGCACCGGAGCTTTTTTCCCCCAGAGAACAACTTACAAGCCATTCATTTCTACTAGAGACCACTGCAAATTTGTTTTTTTAAAGTTGACATTTAATTAAAAAAATAAATAAATCATCCAACAACGTTTAAAATTTCAGTTTCAGTTCCTGATTCCTGGAATTTACCGATGATGGTCTTGTTCTTGTTCCAGTTTTTAAACAAAGGGTAAAACATGTCTTTACTGCGTCACACCAGATGAATCTGTATTTTGGCTCAAAAATCTACTGAACCTATTTTTTATGCTTATTTTCACGACATAAATCCCTGATTTAAAATCACGTTCTTGTTTGTGTGCAAGCCGAACTCCATTCCCCTGAACCGAAGCTTCTCTCATGGTTGAAGGACAAATATGATTTTTTTTTTCCATTTATCAAAATTTACTCTCTGAACTGGCTTGGAAAGGATTTTGAACGAGTTTCTCTAATTTATCTTTTTCCTCGTGTGACATGTCAGAAAACATTTGCTGAACACATTTTCAAAACACACTGCCGATGCTTTCCAGGAATTTTTTGAAGTGTGTGTGTGTGTGTGTGTGTGGGGGGGGGGGGGGGTCAACTCAGGCGACGGATCACCACACAGGTCCAAAATAGTCAAGGAAGCTTTAGGAATATACAGCTGACATGAATCACAGTGCGCTCATATGGACTTTTGGCGTAGAAGGAAATTCACCTACATGACCAAGAATGGGATTTTCAATGCCCTAAAAAAACAAATCTAACGTGGATTCCTACCAAACCACTCAGGGTAGAGTTTTGTGATTTTAATCAAGACAAAAAGGAAATATGTCCGGTGACATGAAACGACTGTGAAGAAGTTAAGCAAAACGTTTAATCAAGCCACAGATGAGGAAAAGCTGGAAATTAAGACAGATGGAAAACTGGGGGAGGAAGAGGGTAGAAAAGGGGGTAGGAGGGTGGTGGATGGGAGTAGCCGTATGAGAATAATTAGAATGACTGATGTTGTTTACTCCCATTTCCCCTCGCATCATTTATTCTGTTGAGGTGGAAAACCCACTCTCTCTCTTTTTTTTTTTTTTGCCACGAAGAGGAGAGCAGCAAAGTGATGCCAAGCCATGTTACATTGCCCCTCTTCTGTTTACACTGGAAACATTTATCCTGCCCTCAGCTTTCCTCACTCTTTCACTTCTGTTCTGCTTCCATCTGACTTCACTCCTTTTGTCTTTCCATTTGTCTTCATCCATCTCTTTCTCCCAGTTGCTGCTTGGTCCCTCGCTGCTGCGTGTGTGCGAGAGCGCCAGCGGTTGCTCCGAGCACATGTAAGATGTTAGCGTGATGTATGGCCGTTTACGCTGAGGATGACAAACCGAGGTTGGATGCTGCCGTGATGTCTTTCGTTCTGTTTAATGTAGGCCTGGTGGCATGCACGCACACACAGAGCCAGATGAGAACCCACCACCCGGGTCTTTGTTTTAACCATGCCGTTTATCTTTGCCAGCAAACATGCAGCATCGCATGGAAACAGATGCGTCATTTCAAGACAAGAGGAGGAGGGGGAGACAGAAAGAAGCCCACAACTAAATATTTTCGTCTGTGACTGAGAGTGTTGAGCAAATATGCGATTTTACAAATTCAAAGTGGAACACGTGATTGTCACACACTTTAAAAACTTCACAGAGGAGGGTTTCACGTGAACGGTCGTGAAGGAAATCTCTCATTTCTCAGAGTGTTGTGAATTCGTGGAGGGTCCTGGTGATGACGGTGTTCACGATGGAATTTGCTAATGATCTGTCCGTTCACAAAGAGGCGAAGAGAGGAAAAATATAGTTTTTTCTTCCATCTGTGCTTATTGATTCTGGCACTATGACAGATGCCTAATGAGGAACAGGACTGGAGGAATGCTCTGAGGACCCCAGAGGGAGAGTCAGGCTGGTTAAATGCAGAAGCAAATTCACAGGAAGATGTGCTGAAACGACAGAGAATGTTCAGAGAAAGACTTCGATTAAAGACACAGATGATCAAATCCAAAATAACTCAATAACTACAGACACTGGTCATCCATCAATCAATCAAAGATACTTTATTAATCCCATCCGGATCTTTTTCAGAATAGTTTTGAATTGCTGGGGGTAAAAAGACTTTTTATCCAAGATTATTGAGAAAGTAGATCACACTCAACTTTCCAGTTACTTAGGAGATCATAGCCTCCTCGATCACTTTCAGTCTGGCTTTAGACCTCACCACAGCACAGAAACTGCACATCTTCGTGCATTAAATGATATCCTGGTGGCAACTGATTCTGGTTCCCATGTCCTTCTGTTACTCCTGGACCTCTCTGTTGCCTTTGACACAGTTGACCATGACATCCTACTTAGGAGGTTGGAGATGAGGTTGGGGGGTAACAGGGATCCCATTTCATTGGTTCAGATTGTATTTGTCAGATAGACAATTTAGTGTTCACATTGACAGCTTTTCCTCTCCATCTGCTCCACTTCGCTGGGGTGTGCCTCAGGGTTCGATTCTAGGGCCACTCCTATTCTCGATTTACTTATTTCCATTGGGGATGATCCTGACAAACCTTGGAAAAAGTTATCACCTTTACGCGGACGATTGCCAGATTTATCTGGCTTTAAGTAAACCTGACTCAACACACCTCCTTGTCGACTGTATTACTGCAGTTAAAGGCTGGCTGTCGGAGAACTTTCCTTTGCCTTAACGAAAACCAGACCGTCGCCATTCTTTTTAATCCATTAAATCCAAAGCATGCACCTGGTGACTACCCTCTACCGTTTTTAAATCTTAAATCCTGTGTATCCAGTCTGGGAGTGAAACTTGACTCTGCTCTGTTAATGAGTTCACAAATTAACTCTACAGTCTGGTCCTGCTTTTGTCAACTACGTCGCATCTCGCGCTTAAAGTCAATAGTCAAACGACCTCAGCTGGAGTCTGTTGTTCACGCCTTTGTAACCACACATCTAGACTATGCCAACTCGACTAGTTGGTGTCAGCATCTCAGCAATTGAGTGTCTACAGAGAGTGCAAAATGCGGCGGCTAGGTTCCTGACAAACACCTCGAGACGCTGTCACATTTCACCCGTCCTTGTACGCTTGCACTGGCTGCCTGTTAAATACCGCATCTGGCCTATCTTTCAGAACTGATAAAGCCTTACGCTCCAACCAGAAACCAGATCATTTGCTTTTGTGCTTCCCGAAAATGAGGTATAAATCTCGTGGAGAGTGGGCCTTCGCGTTCACTGCTCCTAAACTCTGGAATGCTCGCCCTCTTAGTGTTCGACAGGACCCAGCGCTGGGTCGATTTAAGTCGGTACTGAAGGTCTTCTTCTATCATTTAGCTTTTATTCAATGATCTAGCTTTTAGTGTTTTTACATTTTATTGTGACTCTGTATTTTATTGTTGTGTGTTTCTTTTACAATTTTTTAGATTTTACCTCTTACCTCCTATATGACTTTTATCTGTTTTCATCTTGGCGTTTGTCCTTTTTACTGTACAGCACTTTGGTCAGCTGTCACGCTGTTTTTAAATGTGCTATATAAATGAACATGGTATGGTATGGTAAAAAGGTGAATTTAAGTATTATTTAAGAATAAATGAAATGAAACCAGCTCCGAGATGTAGAATAGCCTCAAAACTGGTCCAGTTTATCATTTTTCACAAAAAAGACAGACTTCGTTCAATCGGTCAGAATATTCTTCAGTCATACATCTTTGGCTGATTTTTCAGTCCAGCATCTGAGTATTTTTGAAATAATTCTAATTTTCTGTTTGAACAAATAGGATGGGACGAAAATAAGACAAAAAAATTGTTCAAACGTATTAAGTTGAAGCTTTTAAAATCTCAAAGACAAGTCAGGTTGACAGACAGGAAGTAATATTTCAGCACCAACAAGATGACTCTTAAATAGCTATTAGCTAAAAACATAACATCCAGTTGTCTTGTGAGGTCTTTTCAGCTGGTCAGACATGACACTCATTCTGTGCCTCTGCCATACATTTGAGTGTTTTTTAGGTCCTAAAATTTCTTTTATCACCTATTTGTCCCTTTTCCTAATTATTTAGTGCATGATAAACATCATGTTTGCATTGGGTGAGATCTAGCCGCAAAATGAGCAAAGTCCAAAGAGAGATTTTAAAATATCTTCAGAAAGGCTGGGAAAATGTGAGATAACTTTAAGACAAGAAGTTGTGGCTGAATGATGTATATATGGAAACAAACTCATGCTGTTGAGACAAACTGGACATCTGGTGGAGCAACATTTTAATTTCTTTGATTATTTTAGCAAAATACAGCATAAGACAAATAAAAGAAATGGAAAGAAATCGGAAATTACTCTAATCAACACGCCTAACGCAACCTTTCCACGTTTACTTTTCTTTTGTGTATTTAATCAGTAGCCCGGGGTGACTTGGGAGTCCTCAAAATCCCATAGAAACACCACCTTCACTCAAACTCAAAAGTGATGTGATTGGAAATAAAGCGTTCGTAGACACATTTTAGAGCAGGAAGTGGGTAATTATTGTAGACAGAGCAGCTGATGGATGGACGTGTTTGTGTTCAACAATCCACTCAATTTCCCTGCAATCTATTGGACTAATAGAAAGCAGGTGTGTTCCCTTTCATTCTGTATGTGTGTGTGTGTGTGTGTGTGTGTGTGTGTGTGCGCGCGCACGTGCTTGTATGTGAGATACAGTCCGTCACAGTGGAACTGGACAATTTTGTTAATGTGACCACTTTTTTGACTCATTTTACAGTGGTGCCCCTAAAAAATTTTTATGGGGGCACAAGGGGCCAGTGAAACTTTAAAGGTGGCACTCCAGTTAGCTCCTTTGGTAAGTCTGGGAGCATTTAGCCTGGGGTTGTTTATTGCTTAGATCCTTCACTGTTTTTTAATAAAATACATTATGCATCAAACACATTTGCCTAAAAAAAAAAACAATAATTTAAGAAATAAATCAATTTCAAACGGTTATTTTCATTATTGTTTGAAAATATATTGTTTCACCATTTTAGAACAATTTAATTCACTTGTTGCAGTCTGAACTAAAACATACACAAAAACTATTGCTGTTTACATTTTTATGAACTTCAGCAGAATGTATTCAATTTCTGATTTATTTGCCCAAAAATTATAAATGTATTTATTGGTTTCACGTTTATCTCTTGATTAACAAATTTGAGTTTCGTATAAATATGAATATTATTGATGGAGGGGTGGTCTTCCCGGGGGGGAATCCATTTTCCAGGGGTGGCCATGCAACCCTGTGGCCACCACTTAGGAGCACCACTGTCACTTTCAGTTTATTTCAATGCAAATAAATGTGAAAGAGTTTTTTATATTTTTATAATTATGATTTAAACTAATTTTAACTTAACTTTTCTGACCCTTGAAGACCAACATTTTTTAATTTATTTATCTTTCAGGTAAATAGTCAGAAAAACATTATAATCCAAGAGGTGAGATAAAACAGCCGCCCAAGTGTCAATGGTCTCCATTAAAAATGACTAGAAATGTTCTGCTTGACCAAATATACAGAAAATGCACTGCACACAGAAGCTCACATGCACTGTTCCAGCTGAAATGTTTTGTATGTAAAGTAAATCTGCAAAAACCTGCAGGGAGTCATGTGGATGGAACCTGGGATTAAACCTTAAAGTGAAGTGCTCCGAATGCTAAATGTGTGTGTTTGATTGCTGGAGTGTGTGCACAGGCTGCTGCATACAGTGCTGTTTCACATTGGTCACAGAATGTCTCTCTCCTTCTTCACTAATCCTCAGCTTCCTACCTGAGCAATACAGGAAAAGGGTTTATAAAGGAACATAAAGAGTGTATCTGAATGAGATTGTTTTAAACTCTATTTTATGTTTTTTAATGTATTTTGTGTTAACCTATAAATGATTTCATTTGAATAATCTAAGAAGGGAAGATTTTCTCCTTTAGGCAGAGTTTTTCCACACATTTTTTTGTGACTGTTCACTCCAGGCATCTTAAAGCTGAGAAAGCTGCTTAGATCTCTACTTGTTTTTATATTTCCTCCAAAAGCTCCTCTGCATTGGGAATTTTAATTTTAGAAATATTTCAAGTGGAGACATGTGCACCCAGTTTTAGCTCTGTCTAAAATGCATTATTTATTTCATTTTATTAAAAAAAAAACTTAATCCAACAGAGTGCAAAATGATAAAATACAGAAGCGTTTTTGCCCTGTTTAAGGACTCAAAACCTTTTTCTATATTCTATTTCCTGGGTAACGTTTGGGTGATAAAAATACATTAAAAATATGTATTTTTTTTTTTTTACCAAAACAACCTTATAAAATCACACTTAAAATCCATCCATCTTCTGAACCCGCTTTGTCCACGTGGGGTCGCGGGGGTGGGGGTGGGGTGCTGGTGCCCATCTCCAGTGGTCAACGGGCAATCAGGCGGGGTGCACCCTGGACAGAGAGCAAGTCCATCGCAGGGCAACACAGAGACACACAGGACAAACAATCAAACACACACACACCTAAGGACAATTTAGGCAGACCAATCAACCTAACAGTCATGTTTTTGGACTGTGGGAGGAAGCCGGAGTACCTGGAGAGAACCCACGCATGCACAGGGAGAACATGCAAACTCCATGCAGAAAGATCCCAGGCCGGGAAGCGAACCCAGGACCTTCTTGCTGCAAGGCAACAGCTCTAACCACTGTGCCACTGAGCACTTAAAATATGTATATAAAATAATGAGACAAAATGTACATTTTACAATTAAACAGTTTTAATTACATTGCGTTTAGTAAAAAAGGTCACATGTTCACAGTATTTTTTACGGAACTTTTCTGGCAACCACAGCTGCTAAAATCATTTTGTAAAAACAACAGTTGTTTTTACAGTGTGTCTCATCTTGCTTAGTTAGAACTTTTTTTAAACCAGTATAGTTTACTTTAAAGGCAAAACAATATGGTAACATAAATATTTGGCTAAAAAGTGCATGGCAATCTTCTTTGTGTGAATTCACCTTATGCCTTAATTTTTTTCTTTTTCACGTATTTCTGTCTTTCTGACACTTCCCTCTAAGCTTGCTCTGGAGATTGCATCAGCTGTCACACAAGAGCTAAGAGCTGGTTTCCAAATGGATTTAGTCAAACTGTCAGGTTTACTACTTTGGTGTACAAGCTACGGCCACTGCACTCTCCTGTCTAGTAGTATTCTGGGATCTTGTTACCTTAATGTTTGTTGAACCTAATCCCAGTCGCCTGTAACTCTGATCTCCACTGAAGCAAGCCTACCCTCTGCCACTTCACATTCAGTGCTAATTCAGTCAGACTTTTTCACGTCTAGCTGTCAAATTTGCCACATCTCAACCTTCTCCTCCACCTGCCATCTTTTTTACCAAGTCCAGCACTGATCCCACTTTTTAAACAAACTCCCTGCGCTAGAACTGATGAAAAAACGTGTTTAATATAACTATTTTTCAAATTCATACTCATGGTAAAAGCTGTCTTGGTTGTTGTAACCTCTACCATTACAGCTTGATTTGACAAATATATGTATTTTTCTAAATAACAGAATAAAACTAACACACACACACACACACACACACACACACACACACACACACACACACACACACACACACACACACACACACACACACACACACACACACACACACACACACACACACACATTTCCCTACCACTGGAAGTCTGAAGAATAAACTAGAGCCACAAGACAACACTAAACACATTCCTGTTGAAAAATAAAAACTACACTCTGTGTAAATCTCAAACTACACACACTCAAACACTGCGACACATTGTAACTTGTGTATTCTGCAGGATTCAAGTAGCAAAGAATCTTCAGAAATTTATGCCAGACACAGAAATAAAATGTGCAACTATGCATCTCACAAATGACTCGATCTCTTTCTCACGCAGGCCCCCATGCACACATGAGCCCACACAGACATGCACAATCACACACGGCCTTACATATGCCAAACAATTGTTTCCTGCTGCAGTCTGCTGGAGGCTGCTCGAGATCTGGAGAGAGCCTCTGGGTGATTTGTCAGGTTGAACCATGCTGGCTGGGAACCCTTAAAAGTTTGCTGTAGGGTCCAGAGGGACACGATCTGGGACCTGTGAATTCCTGCGTGCACTCTATTTCACCCTTTGATGCTTGAACCAAAAAAAAAAACTGCTAGTGAACACAAATACACATGCCGAATAACCAGATGCTGACTTTTTAGGACACATAATTTTAATTATTATCTGAATCTTTACTTTTATAGTTTTATTCAAGCAATTGAAACCCCAAACTTAGTTGTTCTACATTTAAATGGCAGCATGCAGGATTTTTTGTTTTGATTTTTATGTTCTTCTCAAATGACTCAATTTCCCATCATACCGAGCAAAAGGGACGTATCTGACGTCAGGTTGTACAGCCAATGGTCTCACTCCTGACACGGAAGCCTTTAGAGAAGAGGGAAGTTCAGTTTGTTGACTTCGTTAAGAGACAAGCTTGCTTTCTTGTCCGAGACGCGAAAAAGAAAGAATTTCTATGACTGATCTCTGGTATGTGAGTTTGCCGGTTTAATGAACGACAGTACATTGTGCAACTTTATCTAAATTTAAAACCATTGCAATTGTCGGGGTTTACAAACCGCTAGCAAGCTAACTTCGACAAGCTAAAGGTAAGGAAGAATGACCTTGTTTTTAAATGTAATCCATTTATTTATTTACATACTAGTACCGACTGACGTGTAAACGTTGTTCCTTGGGGCTCTGTTGTGTCTTCAATGACGCTTTTTTCTGTAAATTTGAATTGAATGTAACCAACTGTTGCGGAGGATGAAATACTGACATCTAGTGGTGTAACGCAGCTTCAGCACCCATGATAAACCCATGAGTTTTTGTTGTTTATGACGTTATTTTTCCTGTTTATTCCAAAACTTTTAATACATGTGAAGAAATAACGTGTTGATTGCTGTTGTAGCTGTTAGATGACAAATTAAACGAATCTTTATTGTTTTTTATTGTATTTTTCGCTTTGAGTGCCAAATAAAAATAAATTGATTTAGTTATTCATTTATTTTTGAGTATAACACAAACATATGACTTAAAAATGTTTTCATAAGAAGTTTATCATTGGGACAACTTATTTACATTTTCTTGGATGATTTTCCAACAAATACCTAAGTTAACAGTTAGACTGAGTTAATGAAAACACAAGGAACCACAATTTTTAGTTCAAGTTTGACAATAAATAATCAATTTATCACCAACAAATGGAATTCCTTACGAATTTTAGCTGAAATGTTGGCATTTGGTCAGTGATCAACTGATAAATGATGCATCTTCTAGGAATAGTGCAATTTATTTGCTGGATTAAATGTTTTTCCCTACTATTTATTTGCTGTAGACAGTTAATAGATTATTCACTCACACTATACAAAAACTAAATAAGTGAATAAAAGAAGCCAAAACTCTGAAAACCACATCGATCAAGATTTCATTGAATTAAAACAAAACCTGTGCTCTTGAATTTAAATGTTTAAGAATTAGATGTGGTTTTAAAACTTTTGCACAGTGTCATATTTGCTGACTTTGATTTAAAAAGAAAGTTTCAAATGTAAACATACTTCCCAGGTCTTAATCAGCCTATTTAAAAACCGTGTATAACATAACAAAAACATAAGTTTAATACATTTACAGAAAATTATGTTTAACTGATTTGATTCTACTGAAATTATGTCAACAATCTTATAATTACAACAGCAAACTCAGCAAAACCCAAAATCCACAAACTTAGATGAACAAATCTCTAAAGGTAATATTTGACCGGTCACATCTCGTTCCGCTCCAAAACGTGCTCTGCCAGCGCCAAAGCTGACGATAAATGTTTGCTCATGTATGTTTATTTTCTGCCTGCATGGTTTTCACTTTCGCCAGCTAATTTGTGCACTTTTCATGTGTTTTTCTACATGCATGCGCCGTCTGCAGGACATGGTTTTAATGCACCATTTTTTTACCACTTATGTGTTACGTATGTTTTTCTTTTAATTGAGCCTCTAAAGAGACAAGTCAACAAAGAAGTGTTTGTTCTTAATTTTGTTGGCTTTTTTCCTTCCTGAAAATGAGTATTTATATATTCACATCGGTGGGCCATAGGGGCTTTCCAGCAGAGCTGATGGCAAGACATTAGACAGATCGTGTATTACGAGATGATCATAAAATACAAGCCTGTGGTGTCCCACACAAACCTGTCATTATGGCAAAACAACACGCACGCACGCACGCATGCACGCACGCACGCACGCACACACACACACACACACCATTCTCAAGCTATATGCAGACATGAAACACATCTTCACACATATACACACACCTGCGCGTCTTGCTCACCGCACGTTTTTTTCCCATCCATCATAAAAGGTGAAGAATGTGCTGTTTATTTCTCAGTAGGCAGTCTTCATAGTGTGGGAGATGACTTGATCGCCTGTGGCTTAAGAATTTGATCATTAAATCATGGTAATAAGTGGTTAGTATAATCAGATTAAAGCACCATGCCCCCTTTTATTTTCTGCATGATATTATTCCACTCATTCTTCTATTAGCCACCTTGTTGCTCTTATAAGAAGTTGTGGCTGATGTATGCCACATGTCGAATACCAGAGTAATAACGTTTGATTATATATAAAATAATCTAAAACCTATTTAAATATTAGCCATATTTTATTTGTAGTTTCTATAGTTTTGTTTATGCATGTTTAGTGACATTTCGTAATAGGAAAAAATACAAATTCAATATGTTTTTGAACACATCAGTGGATAAATTACCATATTATAGCTGTTTTAATCTTATTCAGCAGTTAATAGTTATTTATCTTTTGGAAACAGCTAGGGCTGGGCATAAATAGAAAATTTATCGTTATCAAAATTCTGGCTCTTATTGAAAAATTTTCCCATGTCAATAAATTTGATAATAAAAAAATGAAAAGATTTGTGTTGTTGGCAACATTCATGTCGCTTTAAGAAGCTGGACCAGCTTTAGTCACGTAAAAATGTGTCTCGGCGTGATACATGTAACAGCCCCATCTAGTGGACAACTTTAGTTTCTGCACATACCTGTAGTTATCATCCATTTATCGTTATCGAAATGAACTCCTCAATATATCGTGATATTGATCTTAGGCCATATCGCTCAGCCCTAGAAACAGCTACTTTTTGATATACACATTCTAAGGCCTGGCAATAAATAGAACATTAATTGTTATCAAAATTTCTGACTCTTATTGTGATAATTTTTCCCATGTCAATAAATTTGATGATAAAAAATGAAAAGATGTGTGTAGGTTGGCGATGTTCGTGTCCCTTTAAGAAGTTGTACCTTGAGTCATGTAAAAATGTGACTCAGTTAATACATGCGACAGCCCCACCTAGTTGACAACTTTTTTTTCTGCGCATACCTGTAGTTATCGTCCATTTAACGTTATCGAGGTGAAATCCTCAATATATCGTGATATAAATTTTAGGCCATATCGCCCAGCCCTAACACATTCCCCGAAATTTAAAGGTGCAAGAGAGCCTACGTCTCCTCCCTTTCCGGTTGGCTCATGGGTCACTGGAAAAACGAAAAAATGAATGCAATAGGCTGAAAGAGCAAATTTCCTTACGCCCTGGATTGCACAAATGTTGCACTTCAATTTAAATGAAAAGTAATGATGTGTGTTTCTACCACGCCAGTCACGTACTTTGAGATTGATCAGCTTGTAAATGTTCGTTGTTAGCATGACTACAAATCAGACTAGAGTAGAATCTCCTCTCCCCTAACGTAGCTGCTACTTACCAAATGGCCGGATTTATGGTGGTTCTTTCCTCCTGTGGGAAGGATTTGAAGTTTGCAGAACCTACAGCCAGTTTCCGTCTGCTTTTCTCCCTGTCTGTTTTGATTATGTCTGAGAAGATCTGTAAGTAAATGTTATTTATATTGACCCTTTGCACCGACGTCACCTAATCACGTGGGTCCACCATGGTGGACGGCAAAAGCATGTAAACAGTGAGCGACACGAGTACTAAACAAAGGGAAAAGTAGAGCCTGAAATTGTTTTTGCGATCAAAACCAAAACAAAACTCCTCCAGCATTCCTTCAACTAGTTCATGCCCAGTTCAGTTATTAGAAGAAGTAGAGCATCTACCCGGGGCTCATAGAGAGCGGTATGCTAACTAGCTTACCAACGTTAGCTTACGTTCTCTCTGCAGCTGTTCACTGATGTAAACACGTTGCTGACTTTGCCTAAATTCACCCCTCTGGATTTATAACATTATGTTATAAACAACGTTTCACTTTACACCAAAAGCTGATTGTTAAAAAGTCCAGATCCCTACCAGCTTCTGTTGCTGGTGGTGTTACCGGGTTCAGCTGCTGCTCTCACACCGGAATGAGAAGATCTCTGCACGCCGACGCTCATATAAATAAATAACGTAATTTTAACACACGTAATCGTACATCGGAGCTTTAATATTGTTAATAATTGTCTCGCTTTACACTACAGTGGACGGCGCGCAGCCTCCGTGGTGAAATACCCATCCATCAGGATTATCAATAACTAGTATAAACACATCACATTTATCCCTGTCCTTGTCTTCCTCGTGAAATAATGAACGTTAATCTTACCCGTTAAAAACACGCTCGCTGCAAATCTGAGGCCTGCTAGTCCGCTTGATTGATCGCTGCAGTTCGTCTCCGTCCTCAGTCTCCATCAAAGTCATTAAAAAGAAAAAACGAGTTGAGTTTACGTCCTTGTCTCTTAGTGAGCCGACCACGCAGCAAGCTAAAACCGTTTTACTGTCAAACCACCTAAATAAAAGCCATAAAAGGCTACAAACTGGCTTGTTTTGACTAGCTTCACTGGAGTTTCTACGGGTGTAAACGTTTTTTTTGCCGCCCGTCATGGCGAAGGGGGCGGTCACATGAGTGGCGTGACGTCGCGTGCAAAGGGTCAATACCACTCATCACAGACATAGAATCACAAAGTGCTTCACATAGATCAAAACAAAATAAATCATTAAGTCATAAAATCAATATGATCTTAAAACAGAAATAGATTAAAATCAGAAAAATGAAGTAATTAAATTATAAAATATCATAAAACAAATCAAAGATGATCACAAATTTGACTTAAAAATAAGAAAACAAAAGATTTATGTAAAAGCACCTTTAAATAAAAGGGTCTTTAGCTGTTTTTTAAAAGTGTCCAGACTGTCAATACTACGTACGGATAAAGGAAGATCATTCCAAAGTGGGGGTGCAACAGCCTGGAAGGAGCGATCACCTCAACTCTCATATCTGGAACTTCTAAAACAGGGGTGTGAAACTCAAATTCACACGGGGCCGAAATGAAAATCTGGGACGGAGTCGAGGGCCGAACTTCATATTTTTTGAAAAAGTGACGGCAAATTTGCCCATTTTCTTTATCAACATAAATGCAATTTTGAACCTTTTCATTTGGAAACAAACTTATTTTTGCATCAACACTGAATGTGGAATAACCAAATCACACACGAGCAAGTCAATGTTAAATAAAACGCTACAGTGGTATTCATTACTTGTGGTATATTCAGCATTTTTAAAATCTATTCAGGATTTATGTTTTCTTGTTGTTTATTCATTTTTCTTATTTTTCATTCTCCTTTTTTTCTCCTGTAATACGTGTCATCGCTGCTGTGACGTCTAGCTTTCCCCACTGAGGAACAATAAAGGGATTTTCTATTCTATTCATCTTTCTGCAGCCTTTCCACTTCCTGTTTACTGTAGGTTAAATCTTTTCTCACGGGCCAACAACAAAATAAAAATATCATTTTATCTTAAATGAAAATGCAACATCTCACCTGTTAACTTTCATGTTTTGGAGCAGAAAAAGAGCATAAAACAAAAATATTTAAAGTTCAGTTTGCTCCACTGATTGACTGTGGTGCTCACCTGTTCCAGCCAGATACCTGCATCATGGGGTTGAGCTCTGAGCTGAGGAGACTCCTGTTGTTTTCAGGGTTTTTTCTGGTTCAAAGTGAGGCAGAGGTGCTACCATCCTGACCATGCGCCAGCACATGCATAATTCAACTGCCTCACTTTTTTAAAGGCTAAATAATTTTTCGTTAAGTGTTCTAATCTAAGCTTCTGTTACTTAATAGAATATTCCATTTGACAACGTTTCAAGTGAAACTAAACTAAAAAAACGAAATAAAACAACAAAATTATCAGGCTGAAATATCAGACTCTTATTATAAAAGGCTCAATAATATGCATTAGATTGGTGTTTAGTTCCTTTTTCCAATCTGATATTTATAGTTAAAATGCTTTTAAATATTTGACCCACATTTCAGTAACATTTTAGGTTTGTATTAATAACGCTCATCTTAGTCAAAATAACACATAAATATATCCAGTAAAATGTAATCTATTTCATTAACATGCATTTGTATTGGAAATGGTAATAACATTTAATTTCTGCTGCTAACAATGTAATGGTGGCACGTCTATTATGTACGGGTTGGCAATAATCCAGTTCAAATTATGTTCAAAGATAGAAGCGTTTGGGAATTATATACTACAACGGCTTGCCATAATTCCTGTTCCTGCGTTTGGAGCGGACTTGTAGCCGTTTATCTGCAGCGGTTCTGATCCGTAGCGCTGCAGGATGCAGAATAAACAGGATGGTGGGGACTTTTCATTCGCTTGTATAGTTTAGTCTTTCTTGGTTTAACGATCATCAAATATTTTTCTGTGCGCCACTTGAATGTGAGACTGCTACCCGTTAGCTTTAGCATTAGCCAATCTGCGTGTAGCTGCACTTTTGATCCCAAACTTTGGACCGGTTCTGCCTTTGTGCCTTTGCTGGTTCCTTTATTTTCCTCCACTGCATCCAGATTGCCACGCTGTGCACCATTAAAAAGCATTTTTCTTACACGTAACTTACTTTTGTTCAATAAAGTTCTGGGGAAAATAGTAATTCAAAGATGTTGCACCAGTGCTATGTTTAAAAATAGACAGACACACACAGACAGTTTTTTCCGTCACACTCATCGACATTAATATAACAGCAAGTCATTTTGTCCAACTATTGCACAAATAATATCCAAAAAAGAATACCAATCAATCAAATCAATCAAATTTTATTTGTATAGCACCTTCTACAACATTATCCGAAGCCCAAGGTGCTGAACAACATCATTAAAAGAAAAACATTCTCAATACATGGGCATAAAAGCAGGATAAAAACATAAAATCATAAACTAGCAAGCAAACAGCATTACAATACACAAATAAGAGACTCTAAATCCCAGAACAGTTTCCAAGCCAGACCGAGGCTCTACTGAGGCCTTTCCACGGAGCTAGCTCTGTGGTCACATGGGTCTGAGGCTCATTAATTATACAGAATTTTAGGCTTTTAATACACTTAAGCAGAAGAGTGAGAAAAAAATTCACCCCCCTCAGAGTTGTCATGAGTGTAAACTAGATAATTTAAACAAAAAACATGTTTTGGTACCAGGCTGTAAACATGTTTATTTCTGCTGTGAAATTGGTATTTTTAACATGGGAGTCAATGAGGATTTGCTCGCTTCTGACACCTGCCCCCAGCGGATGAGGGTGGAACTGCAATTTTTGGTAAATGATAAATGGCCTGTATTTGACATAAGGCGCTTTACAACACAATCAGTCATTCACCCATTCACACACACATTCACACACTGGTGGGGATGAGCTACAATGTAGCCACAGCTGCCCTGGGGCGCACTGACAGAGGCAAGGCTGCCGAGCACTGGCGCCACCGGTCCCTCCGACCACCACCAGCAGGCAACGTGGGTTAAGTGTCTTGCCCAAGGACACAACGACAGCGACAGACTGAGTCATGCTGATTTGAGCGTGTCGCTGCTCGCTGGAGTCATATCAGCTCTGTCTGGAAGTTAGTTGGAAAACTTTCACTTTCAGTCGTGAACACATTACTGAGCAGTTAAAATCTTCGTTTCTGGTTTTCAACGTCTGCAAATAGCTGAGTAAACTCGGCACTGAGTGAGAGGAGTGTTTAGTTTGCCTGAGACAGAGGAGACAGACAGTTAGCAAGATATTCACAGATTAAAGGCAATAAAGCTCTCTCATTCGACTTTTGCGGATCAATACCTTCAGAACAGAGGAGTATTTAGAAACATAACATACCTCTTTGGTATCGTGGCAAGGTAGTGAACACGCTACAACTTAGTTTCTTAAAAAAAAGTTCTCTGTCGTAGAGCCCTGCACTGAAGCCCTAGGCCCTCGGGTCGGCCCGGCCCGACGGCCGGGCTTCGGGCCAATGACTGTGTAATTACCTCGGACACGGGCCGGGCCGGGCGCCTTTATTTATAATCAAATTCATAAAAAAAATTGAAACACTAAATCACTCAAGAAAAGATTCCCATCTGAACATCTGAGCTGGACACTGCTCAGCGCAGCTCACTGTCAGCGTGTACTACATAAGGTACACAGGGAGCTGAAGATGTGGAGAGGGGCTTGGAGCGCATCGCAGAACCAGTGCGCATGCGGGAAGATTCCTCCCACTGAAGCGAGTGTTTTCCAAACCCTGTCGCTCAGAGAGACTTGTCACTTAGAAAATGTTCCCTGATTATGAAACTTTGGCTGAATAGCGCTTGTTCCTGTCTCCAATGTGGCGACGCATCCAGGAGCCGTCTGAGGAGAAGCCCAGAATCTGACATCCTCTTCAGCTCAGAAAGCGCCGATATGATTACGCACAAGCGTGATCCGTCAACCCGGTCTCACAGCAAGACCGGGTTGGAACTGTTCAGGTTTAGGCAGACAATCTACATAGAATTGGCATACAGATGTAAAATTAATGCAGTAAAATATAAAGCATTTTATTTAAATATCCATTCATTATTTTACAAGCACAGAGAGCCGCATCAGATGGATGGAAGAGCCGCATGCGGCTCCAGAGCCGCGGGTTGCCGACCCCTGACTGAAACGCAGCAGTAGAGCCCTGCGCGGAACTGTTTTCTTCATCCCGCTCCTGCCCGCTGAATTTCTGACAAGTCGCCCGCAACCGCAAAACTCGGAGAAATGATTACCTCACAATAAAAGAGATGTATTGAGTTTGCGTCCTCTCTGGTCCTGGAGAAAACATGTCATTTTATAGGCTATACCAGGGATCGGCAACCCGCGGCTCTTCCATCCATCTGATGCGGCTCTCTGTGCTTGTAAAATAATGAATGGATATTTAAATAAAATGCTTTATATTTTACTGAATTAATTTTATATCTGTAAGTCAATCCTATGTAAAGATTGTCTGCGTAAACTTCAACAGTTCCAACCCGGTCTTACTGTGAGACCGGGTTGACGGGTCACGCTTGTGCGTAATCATATGCGCTGTCTGAGCTGAAGATATGAGATTCTGGGCTTCTCCTCAGACGGCTCCTGGATGTGTCGCCACATTGGAGACAGGAACAAGCACTATTCAGCCAAAGTTTCATAATCAGGGAACATTTTCTAAGTGACAAGTCTCTCTGAGAGACAGGGTTTGGAAAACACTCGCTTCAGTGGGAGGAACCTTCCCGCATGCGCTCTGGTTCTGCGACGCGCTCCAAGCCAGTCTCCACAACTTCAGCTCGCTCTGCACATATGCGCTGACAGCGAGCTGCGCTGAGCAGTGTCCAGCTCAGATGTTCAGATGGGAATCTTTTCTTGGGTGATTTAGCTACATCTGCGATGTGCGTAGAATAAAATGTCAGTTCTTCTGCATGCGTCGGGGTAATTCTTTCTATTCTTTCTCTGTCAAAATGTCAAATACGGGAACTATCCAGTCAACACAAGCCCTGCTTTTAACTGTTTTGTTTTCTTGTGAAAATTGTTGGAAAGAGATCAAATTTAACTTGATTAACACCAGAGCCAGTGCGCCGTCATCTCCGTGACGGTAAATGAGGGAAAAACAAATTGATCGGATCCTGCACGTCTTTTAACACATTGGTCAGGATTGACGCACTTTGTTTTCATTTAGTTGGTTAAAAAAAAGTCGGGCTCGAGTCGGGCCAGAGAATCCTGAAAACCTTTTCGGGCCGGGTCGGGCTGGGGCTCCACCCCCTCGGGCCGGGCCCGACACGGGCTCAGATTTTAGGCCCTTGCAGGGCTATACTCTGTCGTGCTCTGCTCCCGACGCGTTACATTGATCTCTATGGGCCGACGGAGCTAAACGAGCGCTCAGGGACCGTCAGCTAATAATCACACCAGAAACGTTTGATGATAAACTATGTAAAAACGTCCACATTGCACACTGCAGTGTGACCAAACTCACAAAATACAACACTGCACACACGCTGATCACACAAAACTATTTAGTTTAATCCAGGTATACAGTTTAGATTTAGTGTGAAACTTTTAATAATATAAATTCCAAAAGCTCCTCCATTTGAAACTGTAGTGACACCAAATTCACAAAGAAAATCACAACTTTGATGCTGATCATACTACACATTTTATGTTTTTAGAGAAAATTCTACACTTTTCTTTATTTTTTTCCCCTCTGACTTTTGGTGATGTTTTAAAACAAAAAAATTAAATTACTCCTATACTGTAAACTCTGTTGACACAAAATAATGCATGCTGGTCAATACTTAGCTTCTCTACATACTACAACCTTTACTTTTAGGAAAAAGTACTTCTCTCATTTTTGGTGAATTTTTTAAATGATAAATGACCCGCACTTTTATAGCGCCTATCAGAGTAAGGACTCCAAAGCGCTTTACACTATAGTGTATCATTCATCCGTTCACACACACATTCACACACTGATGGTGATGAGCTACGATGTAGCCACAGCTGCCCTGGGGCGCACGGACAGAGTTTTCTAATTTCAATAGCTCTTACGCTGCTAAAGTTTGTCGACAAAAAAATCATGCATGCTGGTCAATACGTAGCTCCTCTACATACTACAACCTTTACTTTTATTAAAAAATACTTCTCTCATTTTTTTATGAATTTTTAAAGTTTTCTAATTTCAATAGGTCCTACACTGTAAACTCTGTTGACACAAAATCATGCATGCTGGTCAATACGTAGCTCCTCTACATACTACAACCTTTACTTTTAGCAAAAACGACTTCTCTCATTTTTTATGAATTTTTTTATGGTTTCTAATTTCAATAGCTCATACACTGTAAACTCTGTTGCCTCAAAATCATGCGTGCTGGTCAATTTTTAGCTGCTCTACATACTACAACCTTTACTTTTAGCAAAAAATACTTCTCAGATTTTTTGTGATTTTTTTAAAATTTTCTAATTTCAATAGGTCCTACACTGTAAACACCTTTGCCTCAAAATCATGCATGCTGGTCAATATGTAGCTCCTCTACATTATACAACCTTTACTTTTAGCAAAAAATACTTCTCTGATTTTTTGTGAAGTTTTTTATTTTCTAATTTCAATAGGTCCTACACTGTAAACTCTGTTGACATAAAATCATGCATGCTGGTCAATACTTAGCTGTTCTACATACTACAACCTTTACTTTTAGGAAAAAACACTGCTCTGATTTTTGTGAATTTTTTTAGTTTTCTAATTTCAATAGCTCATACACTGAAATTTAAATTCAGTAACCCATTCAATGTTAACCCTATCAATAGTTATATTTACTACAATATTTTTTATGTGTTTTCCAAATAACATGAATTTTGTTTTATCTAGATTTAAAGATAGTTTATTTGTATCAAATCATTTTTATACCATGTATTTCTTCTGTGATTACCCCAAATATCTGCTGCAAATCCATACCAGTACAAAGAATGTTTGTGTCGTCTGCAAATAAAACAGATTTGAATAGCGTTGATACTTTACATATATCATTTATGTACATAATAAACATTTTTGGGCCTAGGACGGATCCTTGAGTTACCCCACAATTGATATTCTTGAGTCTAGATTTATTTTGATCTATCTGTACAAACTGTTGCCTATTAGTTATGTAGCTTTTATTACAATCCAATACTAAACCTCTGAACCCATACCTCTCCAGCTTTTCTAATAAAATATCATGGTTGACAGTATCAAATGCCTTTTTCAGATCTAAAAATACTCGCAAGTGCATATTTCGTATTGTCAATAGTTTCAGTTATTTCTTCTATCAGGTCCATTAAAGCTAGTGATGTAGATCTATTACTTCTAAACCCATATTGACTGCCACAGCAGAATTCTTACATATTGCTCCTCACGCATTCTTTCACCCCTAAGATGCACCTCCAGAATGCAAGAATGCCCAATGCTTGTTACCGGGGGTTCAGTTTTATGTTTCCAATTGTTGGCACCTTGTCTGTCATTACTACTAATGTAACACACCTACATAGCCCGGTAACTATTTACCATGCTAGTCACTCACTTTGCATTCTCCACTCTGAAGCTTCCTACACACGCACACACACACACACCCGCCGACAGAGATGAGTGTGCTGTGTTTTCGGACAACAGGTCCGTCACCCAAACGACTCACCACAAGAAGAGAACCAGACTCCTAACAGAACGCGTAAAACAATTCCATAAATGAAAACTGCAAACAGAATGAAGTTGGTTACACTGGGTCCAGCTTTGTTTCCTGTTCAGCTACTCTGAGCGAAGAATGCACTATTTTTGCACAAAGAGGGATATTTGTAGACAGTCAGAGGAGAAATTTGATGGATGGATCATGATTCAATCATTAAGAACGGGACGTTCACAAAGTTTGGATGAGGTTTTTCCAGGATTGTAAATTCAGAGGCCGTTAGAAATAATATTTTTTTTTATGACAAAACACTTATTTTTTGTCCCCATTGGTATGTGGAGAGCATTTCAAGCAGCGTGGCAAAAAAATAAATAAATGCTCCCGAAAACCATTTGTAGATCTTGACAGTGGCAGGGAAAAAGGTAACAGCCTAAAAGCTCATACTGTATCAAGTGTTGCCATTACACTCTCCATTTCTCGAGCTTACAGTAAAACCGCGCAGCGGGGGTTTCTGTAAACAAACAGTTGCTGTTTCCATCCAGCCTTCCTCACTAAGGAACGTGTACAGTATGTTCTTAAAGTCAAAGAAAAGTGTCAAACTATTTCTTTGCTCATAATATCTGGAATTTCCACTTCTATTTATTAACTTTTTATTCTTACATGAAGTTTAAAGTGAGCTAAACAGGATTTTTAAAAAGGAAAGAAATCAAAACAAATATTTATGTTCATAGAAAGTACCAGAAAAATGTTGCAAGGCTCACCTTCAGTACAGAGTATCTACTTTATCGCTCATGTGAAGTCTTACGAAGTACAACTGACCAAAACCCAGTGAAAATGGACACTCTCTTTGTAAATATTGGTTTTGACAATGGAATTGTTGTTTTTTCTCCAAGGATTTAGGTGCATTTTCCAAATGACTGAGCTGCAGCCGTTGAGCCAGCTTCAGGAAACAGACGAGCTCTCGCTGAATGTCCAGGAGATGCAGTTCTGGCTGGACAAAGCGGTCGCCTGGGGTCAGGCCGACTCTCCAGACACTCGGAAAGACACCTGCCGACACTTGAGCAGACTGAGGAATTTCCTCCAGCAAATTCTCACTCAAATCAACAATACGGTAAGTGCATTTATCATTGAGTGCAACTTTTGCACCCAACCTGTGAGTCATTCAGAATTGTGCTTTATTTTCCAAATGCCAGTTTGTTTAAACATCCACTAAGAGACCCGTTTTACAGGTTTAACGCGTTACTCGTAATAAAGCACTTAAGAGCACTTAATAGATTAGGCGTAACTGCAGGCATTTGATTAATGAAGCAATAAGTTAATTCATGTGCAGGAAAGCCTGTTACACGGGGCCAAGCGTGCTCACTCTCACCGGGTTTGTGCCAAGGTCTCAGCAACGTTAGGGTCCGGCTAACAGGAGCCGCTCTGTGCGATGCAGCCGCTGTGAATGTCTGGCTGGCAGCTCCGCTGTGTTGAGTTAGTCAGGTAATAGCCGCGTTGGGACCTTGAGCCTTAACCCTAATGTATCCCAGTATCAGGTCCAACAAATCTAGGAGGGGGGGGGAACAGCAGGACTGCAGTACTTTTAGATACTGCTCCAGCTTGTTCTCCTCTGGACTCAAACTCCGTGCCTCTAATAGTTTTTTTTAACCCAACGTGATTTATCTTTTTTAACTTTAGTCGTCATCATCACGCCCTTACAAGGTCTAATTTGTTTTCTCTGCTCTCCATATGGTTTACTGTAACACTTTGCTAATGATTAGTCAGCCTCTGCATCTAATTCCTCTCAGCTTTGGCGAATGCTAGTATATTTTTATGGATCGAGCATTGACGGGCTGTTTTTTGATGTCTTGTCTCTTTGTTTCCTGTTAACATTATTCTAGTTTTACGTAATGCAGAAGGGTCGGCGTGTGGAGACCGGTGGGGCAGATATGAAGAAAGATAAAAAGGAAATGCGTTATTTTATGAATAACCATTTGAGGACAGCCTGCTTCTTGGCAGCGATTAGCCAAGATGGGAATACCTTTTTATTAGTAATTTCCAGGATTTTATAACCGGCTGGAACAAAAGAGGATGTTTCTGAAGGCTGCATGTTGCCTAAAATTGAAAGCGAAAAATGGCTTTCTGTTTTATAGGACGCTTTGTCTGTCACGAGGCAGCCAGTAGACCTGTAATAAAGTCTGTAAACCACAAACTGACATTTTTACTTGTCGGTTTATAGGAATAAAACAAACAGTCTCTTCTTCTGCCCTGTCATACCAGAGCTCCTCTCTGACAGCTTGACTGATTCATTCTGCATAGAAGTAAAATATTTAAGGATTATCCATCCAAAATTTAAAATGAACTCATTTTAATTGGAATCTTTTTTGTTTTAATTGATCTTCATTTTTTTATGGGTGTAAAAACACAACAGAGGATAAAAAAGTCTTATTAGAATAAAAAATGAAACCGAATAAATCAGTTTTTTTAATTCACTCTTTTTGTGATATTTTTAAGTCTATGCGAGAAGAAGACGTTACTATGTGTGCATTTTTTTGGTCATCAGAAAATTCAACACAAATACAAGTGTTGTAATTAATTATTTGTTTTCTTAGAGCTCTACAGCAGAAATCATGAAGAAATTTCCCCTCCTTGGCCAGTTTTTAGGCCGGCTCTGCTGGAACCCTTACGTTACAGTTGGAGGTGAGTCCACTACTTAAGCTTCTTGTCAATAATAGTGACAACAGTCCTTAAGTTTTGTTTGCCTTTCTGCAGAAACAAGCAGACAGCTACTCTTCCAGTGTATTTTGGGACTGTACACAGAGCATCCAAGCAATGCTGTGGAAAAGAAAGCTAACCAGTGGATACAGGTATGAGCTGAGCTGTCTTAATCTCCATTCATCCATCCATTTTTGGCCACTTATCCGGGGTCGGGTCGCAGGGATAGTGGCCTAAGCAGGGAATCCCAGACTTCCTTCTCTCCAGCCACTTGGGCCAGCTCCTCCGGGGGAGTCCTAAGGTGTTCCCTGCCGATAGACATAGTCCCTCCAGGGTGTCCCGGGTCTTCCTTTAGGTCTCCTCCTGGTTGGACATGCCCGGAGAACTTCACCAGGGAAGCATCCAGGAGGCATTCTAACTAGATGCCCAAGCCACCTCAATTGGCTCGTCTTGATGTGGAGGAGCAGCGGGTCTACTCCGAGCCCCTCCCGGATGGCCGAGCTTCTCCACCTATCTCTAAGGAAGAGCCCAGCCACCCTGCGGAGAAAACTCTTTTTGGCCGCTTGTGTCAGCATTCTCATTCTTTCAGTCATTTCCCAAAGCTCGAGGTGAGAGCAGGAACATAGATCAACTATTAAATCGAGAGCTTTGCCTTCCGGCTCATTTCTTTCTTCACCACGACAGATCAATACAACGCCCGCATCACTGCAGACGGAGCACCAATTTGTCCATCAATCTTGTGCTCCATCTTTCCTTCACTTATGAACTAGACTCCGAGATACTTAAACTCCTCCACGTGACGCAGGACCTCATCCCTGACCTGGGGAAGGCATTCTAACCTTTCCGACTCAATACCATGGTCTCGAATTTAGAGGAGCCGATTCTCATCCCAGCTGCTTCACACTCGGCTGCGAACCGCTCCAGTCTGAATCTCATAAATGTAATTTTGTTTTACTGAAATTCTGTCCAAGAACTTCTAAAAATCTTAAAATTAGTCAAATTAAAGCCGCTATAGCAAATCCTGAGAACAAGCCAGCTTTAATGCTCTAACTTCAGCCCTTTATAGAAGACACACCACGCCAGCAAACCAGCGTTATACTGCCACCACACTTGGTAGTAATATTACCGTAACGCTATCCTGACCAGCCAGCCTCATGCTTCCTTATAGGAAGCAGTGGGTTTGGGAATTATTCAATTCAAATAACCCCACCCCCTCTAACAGAGCCAATCAGCTCTGAGCAGACTACGTCACACACCACAACACTGAGTTTCTCATAAACATGGCGTCTGAAGTAGGGGTTGTATGAACTAGTCGACTTCACGGCTTTGTAGTGTCTTTTTATGCCTGTCATCGACTAGTCGCTGTCACGTGATAATGAGCGACAAGATGCAGTCCTCGGAAAAGACAGCAGGTGAGAAGCCCCTGCGCGTCGGAAGGCGGAGGCTACGTGCTGTGCCAGAGCGTCGGTACTGACACCCGCCATAAAACGGACATTTAACCAAATTGTGTCCTTTTCCCTCTCGCAATTTAACCTTCCCCTCACCCCCATCCTAACCTGAACCAGCTTGCACATGCAAAGCTCTGATTGTTGACGCGCTCCAGACATCTGCGTCCTGAGCACGGCCACAGTAACATTATCAAATCTGGTGTCTCCACCTCAAAAACAAATGTAACACACGATCGTTCATGTTGGCTCATTTCCTTTTATGTTTTCTGTCTTTTATTTGTGCCTGATGCGTTTCGCTGCTGTGGAGCGAGGCGCATCACCTGTTTTGTCCTCCTGTGACACACCTCACTGATGCGGCTGGCGAGCAGCGGCACTCCGCTGTTTTTGTGGTCGGTAGATCTTTTAGAACTGCAGTTCAAAGGTAACTCATGAGGTGAATATATATGAACCCAGGTAGCAGTTTTTCTTTAGGATTGAGAGGAGATGCAGGAAGATAATAAACAGACAGGACAGAAAAATAGTCAAATAAAAACAAGTTAGTCTTTGTACCTGCTGGTTGCAACAAACAGACACCATTGAAGGTAATCAGAAGTGAGGAACAGAAAATGAAATAATTATTTTGATGTTTAGAGCAGGAGGAACTCCGAGAGGCTGCAGGCGCATCAGTGAGTTTGCGGCCGCTGCGCAGGGGGAGGGGGGAGAGGACTGAAGCAGAAACTCCCGTTGTTAAAAGAAATGTGTTTAACTTTGAAAATGTGGGCACAATTTTAATTGTTAAAAACTCCAGCGAACCAACCGACCCCCCCCCCCCCCCCCCCCCGCGCTTCAGGTGCATGACGTCATCAACGACTAGTCAAAGTCGACTCGATTTTCATTACTTGACAGTCGACTTTAAAAAAAATTAAGTCATGCAGCCCCTAGTCTGAAGCAGAATTCGCTGCGGCTCTTTCCTCTGGTCTAAATGATTTGAACAAGTAGAAGTGCTAAAATCCTTTCTTCTAAATAAAGATGTTTGCACCGTCGCCTGACGCCATTTTTGATTAAAAAACTAAAAAACTACAGTGTTGCGTGGTACAGTTGGTATTTCCTCCTTTTTTCTGATTGGGCATTTTTGAGCTGGCTAGTCCCGCCCCTCATGTGCCTCTCTGCCTGTGAGTAACCAGACTAATTCTCTGTGTAGACAGAGAACGAATCTGGCAGGCCAGGCTACCGTAACGCCGGACTTGTGAGTGAATAGTACTCCTCGGTTCAACAGAGGGAAGTCTCATGATCATGTGGGGAGTTACTGCCGAGTTCCGGCCGGCAACTACATTGAAAATGAAAGTCAATACAGGCAGTGAGTTTCAATTTTGTAAACAGAATCAGCTGAGATGATAAACTGGAGCGATGCAGAGTTCCAGGTTCAGGACTGCACATGGACTGTGGAGAACCGACACCTTTAGGAGCAGCTTGTGAAAACCTAATGGGCACGGCCTTGATCACAATAAAAAGGAAGGTTAGGCCAAGTTAAATGAAGGTCCGTGGCAGTACAAACTGCTCCCAAACCCCCTTTATACCGCCATCGTGTCATCTTTTATAAAAAAAGAGACGATTGTGCCACAATACCGCTGTGGTCTGATCACTTTCAAATGACCTTAGGCTCTCTGATGCCAGCTTGGGTTTGCGGCAACACTTTTTTCAGGAAACCCCACCTTTAAAAATCATATTAAACTCTTTAGAGAGGCTGTGCACACGCACAAGAAAAAAAAACATTAACTTTAAGGATGGATCAGATTCACTTTCCTCGAAACCAGAGACGGTTCCTCTTCACTTGCTCTAATTTTGAGAAAGTTTCATAGTTACAACATTTTCTTCCAGTTTCATACTTAAGAGCTCATGACTTTATTGTTGTTTTGTTTGTGTTAAATAGAATTTCCCGGTGTACTTTCTTCTTAAACTCGTCTGTCATGTGCCAAATTTCGCCACAGTGGACAAGGCCTCTACAGTTGTTTAGTCCTGATTTGTTCTGGAAGACTTGACAAACTGATTGCTTGGCAGCATGCACGTCAACATTTTCTTTACAAACACTTTTAGAAGAATTTGTCCTCGACTTTGAGCTGCTGAAGAGATTTTCTGTTCAATTTACTTTTAATAGGAGCTAGCTGGCCAGATCTCTGTATCTTCCCCTCCATCTGGATATGGATGATGAATGAAATAGATTGTGTGTCTCTACTGGTTTAAATCTTTGTGCCTCCAACTATATTTCATATTTTGGAGTCAAATGAAAAGTGACGGTTTCACTGCTGCTTGTCCTCTGAGCAGTGTGTTGTTGTTAGCCAGCATCTCGCTCTGTGTGTTCTGTAGGCGGGAGCACAATGGCAAAAAAAAAAGAGGGAAGAAAAGATTCTGCAAATCTCAACTTTCAGAGAGTTCACACAGATGGCTCATGATAAACAATGTGAGACCTGCACATTTTTGCCAGATTAGCTGTGTTTGTATTCTTTTGATTCATTTCTCATCTAATAAAACATTGCGCTAATTAAAACAGTGCCTTGAAAGTAAACTTTAAATTTGCCAGATGGTCTTTGACCTATTAGAGGGGAAGCAAAGTGCGTGCGAGTATGTTTGTATGTGTGAGAGATAGACTGATAAAAATTTATTTATTAATTTGATTACTAAAACTATATGATAATGGTATAGTTAAAGGTGCATTATGTAGAAATGAAGTAAAAAAGACATCCTGTGGTAAAATGTGGTTACTGCAACCACTTTAAACAACTCTGGAGCTTTTTGCTAGCCGCCGTCAAAATACAATTGTCGGTGCTGCAGTATTGGCTCACAGGAGACACGACAACCCCACACTCACTGATGGTAAACGGTAGTTACGTCCCTCCTTTTGTTGTTTTGAAAGGAGAAAAACTGACAATTCCCACATCCAGCTGGATACGAAATAGATTTTAATAACGTGAAGACTCTTTTGAGATTTTCTCACTGTAAAATTCTCACTATATTCTTACATTCTGCACCTAATTTATGAATATCCACAACTTACAGCTCTGGACATTGGAACATTTCTATATATTACTTATTGTAATACAATTGCTAGTTTAATACCTTTGGCCTTTTTCCGTTTCTGTCAAACAAAACTTTTGGGTTTGTACTAAGGATGTAAGAAAATATCACTACACTAAAATATTGCGATATTGAAGACATTTTGCTTCTCATCCGAAGAGCTTTGCCAATTCTGACTGGAATATTGGAGCATCGAGCTTATAAACACGAGCCGTCTACTGTTGCTTAATGACCTGAAACTGCCTATGAATACCCCTCCTTCCTACCTGAGAGGCAAAACTTCTTTGAGAAACCAAAGAAGTCCAGTTGTTTATAAGCCTTCATTTGGGGTGGTGTCCGATATTTATACCTCCATAAAGGCCGACAACCAATATTTACGAATAATACGCCGTTTATGTTTCAATATTTTGACACTGTATAAAAGTGGCCACACCACCTTCATTGCTTATCTGCCTTAGTTGTGGGGGGAAAAGCTCTCACATTCCTGATTCAGGAAGTAGAATTTAGCCAGACGAGTGGGAAAGATGGCAGGGTTTGGAGTTTTATTTTCTGATATTTGGACTTCTCCCCTCTGATTGGCTAACAGCAACTCAACTCGCGCCTTGGGGGGTTGTAGAACCCTCAGAAGGCGCTAGAAAACCACAGATCATTTATGATTTAGTTTTTCTTTATTTATGATGAGGGACCCCACATATATTGGTATCAGTTAAATAGGTATTGGACATTAAGAGTGATCAAATATTGGTAAAAAAAAATCTGTATTGAATTTCTCTAGCTGCAGTTGGTTCAGAAGCAGCAGTTCCATCCAGGTTAGTTCATTCTGTTGATTCCTTGTTGAAGGGGTTCAGAGAGCACCAGAACAGTAAACGCATAACCACTTCTACAGTTTCTCTTCATTGCCCTCTCGTCCTCCAAACATGCCTCGACAAATGATGCAGAAATGGCGGAAACCAGAGGAAAACCTCTTTCAGCTAAACTTAGCCTGTCTGGAGGGAAGAGCCGATGAATAGTTTTAAATCAGAGATGGTCCGTCTCTGAGTCTGCCCTTGTGTCTGCACAGGGTTGCTTGTCTTGGAATGCAGATTAAAACCTGTTTTCAGTTATCCTGGTCTGATTATTTATTATTGTCTGAATGCTTATCTCCTTTTAGCTGCTGCATGCACTAAAACCACCCTTGTATATTTCTCTCATTAGATTTAAAAAGCAGGTACAGCCTTTCTGTCCTCCTGTCTGTTTTTACCTCTGCATCATGTCTGCCTCCCTTTTATGTTCATCTTTATGTTTATTTATTTGGCAGAAGCTTTTATCCAAAGCGACTTACAATTTATAACCTATAGGGCATGTTGTGATCAGTGGGGAAACCGGAGGACCCGGAGGAAATCCACGCATGCATGGGGAGAACACGCAACTCCACGCAGAAAGGCCGCAGCCGAGTTTCGAACCTGCAACCGTCTTGCTGCGAGGCAACTGCGCCACCATGCAGCCCTTTTGCCACCTCTGAGTTTTCACACTGTGTTTGATTGAATTCTGGGTACCACCACAAAGCTTCGGGCTATGTTAGATGGGGATTACCTTAATTTTTTGACATCCTGTTCTTATAGAGGGACCTCACAGCGCTGCAGTAATATGACATTGAGGAGATGACAGATAGGAAAAACATGAAAGGGTAATTTTAGAAGCCCAAACTGAGCTGAAGGATGGCTTAATCATGTTTATCGTTAGTGACTGAAACAATGTGAACCACAGGTGAGCCCTGGAGCCTCTGTTGCTGCTTTGTAATTATAAAAGTTTCAACTGTTGGCTCTCATAAGTGTTTGATCTCAGTCTTTTTAATTTTATATGGAAGTGGCACAATGACACCCCCTTTTTGCCTTTTTGAGTCTTTCAGGGCATTACTTTCTGCTTTTTTATGACTCTGATCAGTAAACCCAAGTATATATTTTATTTGTATCTTTTAAATCTTTCAGTTTTCACTCTTTCCTGTTTATTTTTACTTTTTGGTAAAAATCAAGTGTTCCTTGTTGCTTATGGGTGACTAGATTGTCTGCTTTTAGTAAAAATTTCAGGATTTTGTTATGTAAACACCGATGAATGCCCACACTAATATGCATTTGTCTGCATCTAATGATGTACTAGCCTTACTAAAGAGAGGCAGGGATGTTTGCTTAGCATCTCCGTTGATGTAAAACATTAAAAAATGGACTGCCTTGACATTTTAACTGCAAAATGCTTTATGGCCATAAAAACCAGGTTTGACGTTCAGTTTCTTCTAAGTAATTATTTTCTGAGATTCGACCTTCTTTTCTGTGCTCTTATGCCTCATTTCAACTTCAGTTGTTTTTTTCCGTTTTGACCATCTGAGGCTATACTTAAGTCTTTCATTGGTTTTTCAATCATGGCGTAGTAATTGTTAACAGACACCCATCAAAAATAACTCAAGCCTTTGCCTTGTACATATTCTACATCCTGCATTTTAACCATTGATTTTAACTGTAGATTTATGGAGGGATCATTTATATGGCAGGAACTTGTCCCCAAAGCCTATTTAGTTGTTTTTTTTTCTGTGAAAGAAAGATTGCTTTTGACCTAAAGAATTTGCCACCCATCTATTCATCTTCCTTCCATTCCACTAACAACCACACCCCTTTTTCTTGCCTAAAACTCAGCCATTGTAGTGTTTTCCAGTCTTTCCACTAACCATCTTTGCTTCTGTCTCTTCCCTCACTCCCACTGTGCCTCCTTACCAACTGTGGCTTGAGACTGATCAGTTCTGTATGTGCTCGGTGTACAGGCTTTGAGAACTTTCAGATGGAAGCGATTGGAGTGGTTTTGTGCGACTTTGTGGAGGGTAATCATCATGGTGTGCTTCAGAGCCTGGCCAGAGAAACCACACAGCTACACCATCAGCTCTGAAGCACGTATTTCCCTCTGGTTTATTTATTTTTTTGCTCCATGTTGGGCTTCTCACAGTATCTTTTTCTGCCTTTTGGTGTTTGTCGCCGCTTTATCTGGAGTCTTAATCTGCTTCATAGTGTGGATGTCTTTTTAGCTTAGAAACCTTGTAATACTTGTTCTTTTTGAGATACGATTGGTCACTCTGAGTTGCGCATGCATGCTGAACATGAACATTTTCTTGAAACACTGCATGCATTAGCCACAGAACATGCATGGATACAAAAACATGCAACACCATTATGTGTCAACACAAGGGCTCTGTGACAGGCCCTCAGAGGGTGACTTTAATTGTTCATCAAAGTGACGAAGATCAGAAGCATGTGATTGGTCAGGATACGGCCTCCTTCCAATTCATCAACAGCACGACCATTCCCCCCCTCAAAAAAATTTAACGAGTGCCAAAAATATCTAGCAGCAGACTCGGAGCAGATTTAGGCCTAGTCCACACGTAGCCGATTTTTTTTTTAAACGAATATCCGCCCCCCAAAAACTTGCATCCACACCACCTCGTTTTAAAAAAAACTGTCCACACGTACCCGGATAACTACGTTGTTAAGGACATGCCAGACCTGTAGGCGGCAGTACTTCCCCCGTTCTTAGCCTCGTCCTTCGTCTGTGGTCTTCCGCAAGGAGCAGTAATTCCGCTTGCAAAAACAAACAAGCAAAAAGCGCTTGGACAATTGATGGATCGGGTAGTGACAGAGTGCAGCTCTGAGGGCTTCCATGATGTCGGCTAGTGTAAACACAGGTCGCACACGTGATGTCAGCATTTTTTGTCGCGGAAAGTGACGTTGCGGACCTTAAAACTCTGGTTTTGTCTGTCCACACGCAGACACCCAAAACGGAGAAAACGCAGATCTTCACTTTGGCCGGAGTTTTTAAAAAGATCCGTTTTCGCGTGAAAAAACTCAGTTTTCCTGTGGATGACAGGCCAAAACGTGGAAAAATATCTACGTTTTGGCAGGTCCCCGGCTACGTGTGGACAGGGCCTTAAAGTCTCATTAGTCATCAGTGAGCTGCAGCAGTGGCTGCGCTCGGGAACTTTTTAATGGTTTGACAATATCTAAAGGGAGACTAGGCAGTTTTGGCTTGCTTTTAGTACCCCTAATGTCTGTTTAATTTAACCAAAAGCAAACTTATCTCCTAGCTGACGTGTTAGTTTTTTAACACCTTAATCAAACAGCTAAAATGTCTCCCCAGCCTTCATTAGTGTCTACAGGAGCGATTCACCACTAAATTAAAATATCAGCTGTGTTCTTGATCTAAAACACACAGCAAACCTGCTGGAGCAAATTGCTGTACCAGGCATGTCAGCTCAATTTTTTTTCTAAGTCCAACAGACCGGATCGGCAACTCTGAAGTTGCAGGTGAAATAATCGGCCTCAGGGGGCGACAGGGTCTGTGTGGCCTTTCATTAACGCTGTAAAGGGCCATTTTAGCACATACTGGCTCAAGAAAAAGATGTAAAAATAAGAAAGATTTCCCTAGTGTCTCTTTAAAAACACCTTCCGACAAAAGTCAGTCGATGTGAATGTTTACTGACTGAAGGAGCGCAAAGATACGTAGCTAACCTTTTATTCAGGGACGGAAATGTGGATCTGGAGCTTGGCCTATGTGAGCAGAGCACATCTTGGCTAGTAGAAGCTACCTATTAGCTTTAGTAACTCCACCGCATGGCAGAACACATCCAGGCTTATGTCTTTTGTGAAATTAAGTCAGCACAGCTGCATTTTTACCCGGGAAAGAGGAGCAAACAAAGGCGGCGGAGGGGTCATGCTGCTGTTAGTCAATCAGAGACAAGAAGTTTGCATTTCATGAATATTAATAAGTAAGATGTGTAATCCTAGCCCCCCCCCCCCCCCCCCCCAAGCCCCTCCGACAAAATTCTACCCCATGAAACTGGAGCGCTACAGAATTTTTCCCACGGAAAACCACTCACACGACATTCATTCATACTGGAGACCACAGCAGATTCATTGTAAAAACAAGTGAAGGAGACCTTTAAAGTGTTAGTTCTTATTTGAATCTGCTCAAAGCGGTGGTAGTGGGTCAACTTGGTGACTGAAGGAAGTGCATTTTATTTCAAATAATCCTCAAATAACATTTAAGATCCTCAGGGTTTCGACTGAACTTTTGCTTCTAGCAGTGAAAATTCCCGCCCAACACTCACTGTATTAATTATATTACCAGATGTTTTGTGTTACAACAAATCAGTGTTTTTTATTCATTTTAATACTTTTTTACATGCACATTTTGCTGGTTTTTAGTTTATTTAAACACAGTTTGACACAACTCCCATCGCATAAATACTTGCAGTAAAGTATTGTGCTTTTTATTTCTTCCTTAATAAAAACACGCTTCACAGACGAGAACTGGTCGAGTTTAATGATCTAGTTTATCAGTTTGTCATGAGGCCCCTTTAAAAAAAATCTTGTAAAACACCAAGACCCTTTGTAATAACGAATGCTCATTTCTGAAGCTGCTCATATGCTGTCCATACATTCTCACTAACTGGAATACCTTTTCTCCACTCATGTGTTTCAAACGATGTGACGCCAACAGAGTCATTCTGTTTTCCTGTAACCAATTAGCTTTGCTGTAATGAATCTTTGGGTGTGGGGGAGACGGCACCAAGCTCTTGTCCATTGTTATATGCACGACGTGCCAAAAGTGTGCTGCAGTTTGTGTTTTCTCCTCTCCCACAGAAAGTGTTGTGTCAGCTTGCCACAGAAGATGATGTTGCGGTCCAGGCACTAACGAAGCACATGGGTGTTCCAGCCAAAGAGTATCATGTCAAGGTACTACAAAAGGTATGGTGTCTTAAGTGCAACTGACTTGATTCTTATTCATTTTCACGGATACTGAATTACACCAACTCGTTTTCCTAATTGTGGCATTTCTTGTGTTTCAGATGGTGATGTGGCTGAAGGAAAATGTTGAAAACAATCACAGCTCTCAGAGTGAGGTGAATCAGAGGTAACCTGAATCTACATTCAAGATTGGATTAGGATTAACATGCTGACTGTTTTGTTAAAGGGTTAATGTAAGATCGAGATGAAATTAGGTTATCAGAGTTACTGTAAATCCTCGAATACAGGCCCGGGCCTTTATTTACTCAAGGGCATCCTGGTTCAGGCCTTTATTGGAACGAGGCCAGAATTAGAAACAGGTCTCAGTATCAATTTGAGCAAAATAAACTCCCAGTAGAATGAATAAAAACAAGATTTTATGTCTTTTTGAACCTATAAAACACAAGGTTTGTTTATTGAAAGTGTACAGTTCACGTTGTACGTACGTATGCATTTAGAACGTTTTTGTGTGACAGCATCCTGTCGGGATCAGAGGTTTTTGTTCCCCTTGCCACTTTTCCTGAGGCTTCTCCTGTTATTGGTGCTTTGCTGCAACAACCTATGACTTCAATCTCAGACTCTCTGAACGAAGACTTCTTTGATGCTCTGAGCTCAAGTCAGTCAAGGTACGGGAGCGATCCATGTTGTTGTTGTTATTGTAGCCTATAAAAGTTGTGCGTTATTACTGAGCTCCAATTTCATGCATTTATTGGTTTACAGTACAGTGCTGACAAGCAGATTAAAGGATCAGGGTAGTTTTAAACAACTGAAGTTCAGAATGTTTTCTGACATGCAAGACAAAATATAGTGCAATTTTCTAATTGATGTCAATTTTAATTTGAAAAGAAACTATTTCCAGGGCTTCACTTGACCCACTTCAATTGATTTAGTGAAATAAGCACGATCATTAATCTGACAAAAATTTCAGAAAGGATTGTTTTATTGTCATTTAAAAAAAGAATAATCAGAACATATTATTTCCAGATATGGTCTGCAGTTGGAGAAGCAGGCTTTAGTCTCTCTGTGGTGCCACAGCCTGCCCAGCCTGGAGGAAGCAGTGCTCAGTCTTCTGAAGTCTGTCACGTGCAGCGGGTCAGCAGCACCACAGAACCTCGAGCACCAAGTAACAAAGTCATTTCTGGTGAGATTTGGTTTGTATTTAAAAATTACAATTAGTACCCCAAATAGAATAAATTCATAAATCTGAATTAGCTAGATACAAAGCAAACTTGCGCTTATGGTTTTTATGCTTTTCCTTTATGTTTCATGTTGTATTTTTACCAATATCTGATAACTCTGATAACCAACAGATAACTCTAACCCCAGATTCATAATGGGAGCGTCTGCGGCGCGTTGCGGCTGCACGTTACGGCAGCAGCATACTGCTTATTATATGAATGGTTTGTAAAATATGTGTCAATAAAAGAGTAAAAACCAATAACGATAATTTCCATTTTTACATCTTAATGCCATTAATAGCTGATATTTGTGGCATGCCGATAATATTGGACATCTCTAATATATAAAGCCTTTTAGCATCTGTTAATTTAGAACCACTGATCTAGAAAAAGATTTCTTTAAAAGACTGGACTCCGATTTACTGTCTTCTTAAAAAAAAGAAAGAAAGAATGGCTTTAACCATTTAAAACAACTTCAAGAGGAGCAGTATGTTGTTTATATATTAAAGCATTTACACTAATTACTGTTAATCTCCAAAACCAACCATGAACTTCTAGATGAGCATAGTATTTACTTTGCTTTACAGCAGGGGTGTCAAATGTGCGTCCCGCGGGCCGGATGCGGCCCACAAGCGGGTTAACTCCGGCCCGCGAGATGGTTGTGAAAACTTTATTTTCATACTTTACAATGTAGAGTGAAAATAAACTTATCTTTGTGAGCAAGTTTTCTCTGTAACGAGTATAAATAAAACAAAGCTGCGCTCAAGGCTCACACAAGAACTTGAATCCCATCCTGAAGATGGCTGCCACTCAGGATGTGACTTCTGATATTGATGTGCTGGTGAAAGCTAAAAGATGTTAGGTAAAATGAGTCAAATATACTTTAAGTGCTGCATGGAACTGATCTTGCCATATGATCTGTAAGCTCTTTGAATCACTAAGGAATTTTTTATTATGTATTGATTTTTTTTTTTTTTTTCAAATTTTCAAGTACACTTCAGGTGTTGTACTTGTACTACACTGTCCTCAGGCTCCAGCCTTGTTTCATATTGATTGTATTAAAACAAAGAAAACAATCTGAAGTTTTTTTATTTATTTATCGGTCCGGCCCACTTGGGACTAGATTTCCCTCAATGTGGCCCCTGAGCTAAAATGGGTTTGACACCCCTGCTTTACAGTGACAAATTCCCAATGACTGGCAACTAGTTTAAACTCATTCGGTACTTTCAGCGTTTTAGATTCATCTTTTCTTGGTGTGGATTCTCATTCATCCAGGACACTCAAATCCTGGAAGTTAAATTATTTTAAAAGGCAACTGGACAATAGAAGAAGTCTATTTAAAAACATATTTGAGGATGTACCTCTTTCACTTCCATAACTACTCTGTTTGCACCAGTAATAGAGGCCATGCTTCACATTCTCTTTTGAAACGGATTCTTTCACGATGACTTATAAGTGTAATCTGGAACCGTTTCTCTACCTTCACTGCTGCATAAATTGGCATTATTTGCAACATTTTAATACCGATGATGTACTGCTCTTGTTAAATGAGATTGTTTTGCGCACATTATGAATCGTCTGCCTCAAATTATAGATCTTCACATCAGAAATCATTTAGCTTAAATCCGTATGTGTTCAGCGTTGCTTTGAACTGCTTTGTGAACTGAAACCAAACACCATGCTGTTTTCAAAACCATAGATCTTGGAAATGTTCCATGTATTTTGGGTAAGATCTTTATTGAGTGTTTTGCCTGGTAAAAAATATTCAGCTTTGCTCAGCACGCATCTCACATACTTTGGTGAGCATTATGTCGCATCTCACATCATTTAGCTTTATGTTACAAAGCCTTTACAGTACAGCATAAGTACTGCACGTGCCATCACTTGAATGTTTCAGCAATCCTTGCCCTATATAGCTTGCACCTTGTTTGAAAATACACAGCCCAAAGGTTCTACCCCTTTCTTTAGGCTTCCCCTCCTTAGCCACACTTCCAGAATACAGGGTTGCAGAATATTTGGTCCCACTGGTTCAAATTTACGACCTGTTGTTGGCACCTTTTCTGCCATAATTCATAACAAAACACACCTATGTTGCCATGTAACAATTTAGTATGCTAGCTAATATAGTGTAGCATTTTATGATTGGAAAGCCATGCAGTTTTTGCTTTCTTTTTTTATTCTTATTTTCAAAATCCGATTAGTTGAGTGCCACCAAAAATTTGGGAAAACTCCATGAACAACAGGTCAAAACTTCCAGAACCTGACCCAAACTTACTCCTAATCGCTGTTTCCGGTTTGTCGGCTCCCCAAACATGCGTTTACGGAGCAGCAAATGAACAGATGGCTCTGTCAGCTGACAGAGGACAGGCTGCATTCACAAACAACAGGTCCGTCACCTAAACGTTTCCCACAAAGAACAAAACAAGATTCTAAACAGATCACGTAAAACAACTTCTTGAATGAAATTTGTAAACACAACTAGAACAAACATTCCGTTACTCTAGCTAGGCCAGCTCTGGCTTTGCTTCCTGTTCAGCTGCTCCAAGCTAAGACCGTGCAATTCATTCACAGAGGGGAAGGAACTGTCAGAGGGCATTTTGATAGATGGATCATGATCCAATCATAAAGGATGAGACATTCATAACGATTGAATGAAAAATTTCCTGAATTGAATGTGTCAAAGGTGATAACATTTATTCATTTTTTGACCAAATTTAATTGGTTGCCCTCTGTGTGTGAAGAGCATTTCAAACAATATGGCCGAAAATGCTCCAGAAAAAAACCCCTCATACTCCAACTTTAATGTTAAATGTAAGAATATCAATAAATGAAATAAATATATCACTAGCACAAAAATACACCAAAATCCTCCAAATAAATATCTACTAGAATCTGTTCCTTTCTCAAAGTTAGACCAACTTTCTTGATTTTGCTTTTGCCAATCATCTGTTCAACGCAATACATTTACTTGTGCACATGTTATGAAGAATATCCTGTTTACCTATGTTACCGGTTTCATTTTCCTTAGGAGCTATGAATGCTTAGAAACCTAAGCAGGAAGATGAGAACCTACCTGCCTTTTGCACCCACCAACTTGGGTTAAGCTTGTCAGTTGTGTCGCTGTATTTTACCCTGGGTGATGGTCCACTTACGTTGTGAAACACACATTGTGAGTTTAGGAACCAGTCTCACTAATTAAGATAGACTGAAACACACTGTTTTGCGTGCATTTTAATTAAATACACTACATACATGTGATGATTGTGTTGGACTGTGTCATGTTGAGTTTGTAAGAACTGCTAAACCTTTGTTTTACCCTTTCATCCACCTCTGATTCTTTTTATTTGCTCATGTGCTCATGTGTTCATTCAAACCACAGTCAGCAAGCCTTTGATTACCATATTCAATCTGGTATAGTATTTGAGAGTGATTTAGGTGGAAATATGACCAAACTGGCCTGTCCCTTGTTCAATAAATGATGTCAAAACATGAAAAAAAAATAACCCTCAGGTTGGCCCTTCCCACCCTTCCAGTGAGAAAGCCCCATAACAATTAATACTCACTTCCTGGGTCTGCAATGCCAAAAAGAAGGATGTTTGTTGACCCTCCTTGAAGCAATACTGGTATTGTATGGAGGAGAATGCTAAAACACGCTCTTATTTTATCCCATCAATCCATAACTCACACACAGGCATTACATGATACAAGGATGCAGATGTGCATCCTTATGCACGAACAGATGTGTAATCCGAGTTTAAATGGAGAAAATGTTCAGAATTAGGAAGGAAAATATTGATGTTGTAATTGCATGATGTAAACACTTGGTGGCACTGTTTTATAATTTTCCCCCTCTAACTACAGTCACACCTGGACTGGAGAAAACTGTTTGCCACTCTTTTATAAAACCAGTTTTACTGCTCAGGTTTAACCTCATGCTGTCAGTTAAATGTTACACCAACCGCTGGACCAACACACCACTCTTCCTCGGGACATTCCTAACTGCTGACTCAAATAAGAGCCTCTAAACCGGCTGCTAGTAAGTCAGATAAACAGAAAAAGTGGGTCATTTCTGTTTCTCTTTGTAATCATTCCACTACTGTACCGCTCAGCAGGTGGAAAGCCTGTATGGTTAAACGGCTTGTGGTCCTTCCAGAGTAAAGCACATGGCCTTCTATGAGCTGCATGTTGAGGGGGAGATAATTAGGGAATGTGAGATATACACAGTACAGCTGTTAAATGTTTGCGCTGGGGCGTTTTAGAATGTGTTAATAAATCTAAAACACATGACGAGCGTGGCTTAAGAAGAGACGAGGATGGGAGATGAGTGTGTGGGTGTTGTTAAAGACGTCTGACAGAGTGGTGAACAGTTTAATGGTGAGAAAGTGAAAATGGATCAACGGAGATTTAAAAGGATTCCAAAATAATCCGACAGCGGCACCTGGTGGTTTTCTCCTAAAACAAAGTATTTTTCTGAGTTTTGTTCCTTTTGAGCTGTGTTTAGTTCATAGCTTTTGAGACGTGTATTTTTGTGTGTTACAGCCTGAAGCTTGTGCTCAACATTGTTCAATTTTCTTAGTTGTGAGCGATATCTTCAGGTAAGTGTTGAATGTGCATTTTAAACTAAATATATTTATTGTTGTGTGTTTTTCTCATGTGTGAAATGTTTTAAAATGCTTTCTAATTCTGTGTATTTGTACATTTGACAGATCCGTTCTTAAACAGAATGAAACAAGTCAGCCTGTTAGATCTGTTGTTCAGACCGTAACCAGGTGTGTCTTGAGGGAATTGTCGCTGCTGCAGCCTCAGGTCAGTCTTTGCCATTTTATGTTACAAAGGTCTTATATGAATATTTGTCCTTCCGTAGAGAAGCAATCTGCCTAATTCATTTATTTTAATTGTTTTGAATGTTCTTTAGATTTATGTAGTTTTTTAAGCAACTGTGTGATAGACTGATATGGAACATCTGTAGATTTGCTGCTGCTAAGTCTATAAATTTATATACTTATTTTGAAGACTTACTTGTCCACAAGAAATTTCGCCAACTCTTATCAGTCTACGCACGCCCTTAAACACTCGTGCACTCACTGACAGCTGTGAACTGTAAGCGGATATTGAACATTATTGGCTAAGGCTGAACGGTGGTCAGTTCAAATTGCATTGGGCTCTATGGGACAATGATGGGCTTAGCAAAAAGGAAATGAAGGATAGCCCACATTATCTCACAGTACAGAGTAAGACGTTTACGGATTAGTTCATAATTCCTGAAAGGGGATTAACTCTGGATTGTAGTTTTTAAACTGATTCGATGCTCTAGAGTTCACATATTTAATGGGACATTTTGCAACTTTTGCGTATTTTTAAAATGATTCTGTTGCGCCAGTATGTACTAAAATGACCCTTTACAGGGTTAAAGGCCGCACAGCCACTATATCTCCCTGCGGCCAGAATATTACACCGGCTGCAACTTCAGAGTTGCCGCTCCGGTCTGTTGTAAAAATTGAGCTGACATACCTGGTGTTGTGGTCTGGTTCCAGCACGTTTCCTGCATGTTTTAGATCATGAACACAGCTGATTTGTTTAATTTAGTAATGAATCACCCCTGTAGACACTAATGAAGACTGAGGAGACATTTCAGCTGTTAGATTAAGTTGTTAAAAAGACACATGCACAGTGACGAGAAAAGTTTTGCTTTCAGTTCTACAAATGGACATTAGAAGCGAGACAAAGCTGCCTAGTTTCCCTTTAAGAACAGATAGCAATTTCAAATAAGCAAAGAAAAACATTTTAAAAAAATGAAAGCTACACTTTTGAATGGAGGTCAAGTCTTCAAGCTCCTGGCAAGGCTAAAAATCTATGGTGATCACTGTATAAAGTTTCACATTAGGATGATCTAGGGACCTTTGGAAGGGAGTAAAGTAGAGATCTGTCCATCCGTCCATCTTCTGAACCCACTTTGTCCACCCGGGGTCGCTGGTGCCTATCTCCAGCGGTCAACGGGCAATCAGGCGGGGTACACCCTGGACAGAGAGCCAGTCCATCGCAGAGCAACACAGAGACACACAGGACAAACAATCATGTATACACACACCTAAGGACAATTTAGACAGACCAATCAACGAACCCAGGACCTTCTTGCTACAAGGCAACAGCTCTAACCACTGCACCACCGTGCAGCCTGTAGAGATTTGTACAAAGAGAAAGCAAATTTTTTGGGCCAATTTCAATAACACACCTATAAAATGTTAACAAATTTCCTGCTTAGACTAATTTCATTTCGATTTTCACTTAAAACAATAAAATGTGGCTTTAGTGTAACCTCTTTGTTCATGTTAATCACCTGCTCTGATGTGCAAATATGTTCTCTTTCTAAAAACTGCCACTTCTCTTAATTTGTCATCCAGTTAGTCATCTTTAATGGATGCAACTGCAATTATCTGCCACTGGTGTGCCATTCATTAGTAATAATAATACTAAAAACAGAAAAATCAGATGTGCAATTCTGTAGCTGTGATATATTATCAGCTTTGTGCTTGGAGCCGATTCCTTTTTCACCTCCATTAAACAGTAGATGGCAGTGGCACCGTGTGTTCACACTGACCTGTTGCCACTACATGCCAAATGCCTCCTATTACACGCTGCATTACACAATCACATCTACTGTATCACCATTACACAGGCTCCTTTTGAGAAATGATACTTTCAGAGAGGAGTTTGTAGAGCCCACAGGTTGAGAAACATCAGATTAATCTAACCAAAAATGTGCTTTGTGTTGTTTTAGACTTCTTTAAAAGACTTCTTCCCACAATCCCCTTCGAGTCTGCTTGTTCCTCTGCTAACCATGCCATCAGGTCAGTGTATTTGTCCTACGCCACAATGCACAAGAATCAAATGTAATGTAGTTTTAAGCATTTTATATTATTCACACACACAAACTGTTTAATAAAATTTAAGAAATCTCTGACTGAGTTTGCGTCACATTAAGACCAAGAAGATCACGTTTCAGCGCCGCTTATCAGTGTGTGCCCAGACTGGCCTGTAGGCAGGAATCTTTGACTTGAATAGAGCCATTTAGGGACACTGTGACGACCGGCCAGAATTCACAGTTAATCATTACACTGTGTGTGTGTGTGTGTGCGTGCGTGCGTGCGTGTGTGTGTGCGCGCGCGCGTGTGTGTGTGTGTGTGTGTGTGTGTGTATTTCTCACCAGAAAGTGAATGAATATGATACTGTTAATAAAAAAGGGAAAGAATGGAGGTGGCAGCTTCCTCAGAATGAGTCATAAATATAGATATAGCTCTGCATTTTTAATACACAGCCTGGGGGGATTGGAGATATTTGTTTAACATTGTTTGTTGTTCTGAAATGTCAACTTGTTGAGGTTGGAGTGGAACATTGGCTTGTGGCAGGACAGTATTTTTTGGAGAATGGGGTGTACAGCAAACACCAATCTGGTTCTGAAAGTGATTAGAAGTAGATGCTGGGGATTTGTGTGTGTGTGTGTGTGTGTGTGTGTGTGTGTGGGGGGGGGGGGGCAATAACTTAACCCTCTGGAGGCAGGCGTTGCAGATTTGCAACGTTAAAACCTAGACACTAATGAAGGCTGGGGAGACATTTCTGCTGTTAGATTAAGGTGGTAACATGCAAGGAGATAAGTTCTGCTTTTTGTTATACTGAATGGACATTAGGGAGTGCAAAGCATGCCGAAACTGCTTAGTTCCCCTTTAAAGTCAATGCCAAGTGTCTCTAAATGATAAAAAAAAGGTCTAAGGTGAAGAGAAACAAATGTCTTCATTTGTGGACGCTGGGTCTCAAGAGGTTAATTCAGATTAGATGATTAAAACTATCATTAGTTTAAAAATTAGTAATAATTTTTTATTTATGTGAAAATAATTACTACATAGCAAAAATCAAAAGACATCACTGATAAATTAATCTAAATTATCTAAAAATAATTAAATGAAACACAGTTACAGCTTTTTTTCTAATAGGTGAATTATTGGTATTGTATATAAAAACTATTTGCATAAATGGCCTGTATTTGATATAGCGCCTTCTAGAGTCCTGGACCCCCCCCCCCCCCCCCCCCCCCCCAAGGTGCTTTACAGCACAGTCATTCACGCACACATTCACACGGTGGTGGGGATGAGCTACGATGTAGCCACAGCTGCACTAGGGCGCACTGACAGAGGCGAGGCATAAAGAGTGGAATAAATTGGTTAGAATTAGGGATGTGTGATATCAGCTTTTTTTTTGTTTTTACTGATATCCAATATATCGATGTTGGCTAATGCAGCCAGGTATACCACATATTGGAGGTTTTTCTACAGTTTGGACATCCACACAAAGTGAAGTTAAAAGGCACAAAAACTAATTCTTTCAAAAACTCTGATCAAAGTGGAGATTTGCAAAATATCCGTTGTTCGGATGTAAATAACTGGGGTTTTAGGTTTTGTAATCTCCCTATCCTCGACAAAAATGCACTGGCATCACATGTACACTCACTTGTGTTACAAGCTCAGTTACAAGAAGACCAGTTGTTGCCCACCACTTAGTCATTCCACATCACAGGAATGTTTTTCATCAAAAAACACCAACAAACTTGGGAACTACTGCCACCCACAGGCTTGGCATGCCTTTGAGTGGGCCTCCCAATACACATTGCATAGCATTTGTTATTTTGCCGAAACGAGGTGATGTGGACCCAATATTTTTTCCTAGACGGGAGGGGCAGATTTTACATTTTTTTACAAAAACATGGCTACGTGTACATTGCTTTAATTTCTTAAACCAATACCAATTTATGTTGGCCATGACCCCCCACCCCCCTCCCCACCCCAATACAGACTCCGGTGATTTTTGCAAATACTGACCAACTGTACAAAAGGTTTTTGTATCATATTTCATAGAGATGTAAGACAATATCAATATGGCAATATGTCATCATATTTTTTCCAGCGATATATCAATATTCAAAAGCTGCGTATCGAAAATATTGATATGGCAATATATTGTGATATTTGTTCCTGCAATTTTATATCGATATTCAAAAGCCGTCTATCTAATTTTTAGAAGAATTTACATGCAAACATTTCTGTCTTTTCTTTTCTTTTGGTATAATTCATATGCCGACGAAGCAGTACGTGATGGGTTTTGTTTCCACCATTGAAATATAAATCCCTCTGTTATGGTTCAGATGCCTCATGTTAAACATGTTAAGTATTAGTTTGGACTGCTTATTGAATGTTCCTACAATAAATAAAGTAAAAAAAAAATCGCCAATACTGTCTGACTGAATGTATCGCAATACACATCCCTAGTATGGATTGATTATGTCAGTATTACGGATGTTGTCTTTCAGAGATGCCTCAGGAGGCTTTAAATAACCACCTGAAGTGGCTCAGCAGCTCATTACAGCGACTGGCAGAGGATGGAGACGAAGGCTGCAGCACCAGGTTAGAGAGAGAAAGCTTCCCCGGGTAAAATGTGCTAATGTGTCTGCTTCTGCCAGCATGCTGAACGTCTGCGCGGTATTCTTATTTCCATTAGCTGCTCTTGAGCCGGTGGTTATTCGGTAATTTTTTCCCCTTGAATCTTAGCAGAGAGCTCCTGGAGCACAGTGCGGCTTCTCCGAGCATTCATTAGGGAACATTAACATTGGGAAAAGGAGCCCTGTGGAGAAAGCAGACTCTGGGAAGCTCAAGAAAGAGTAAGAAAAGAGGATAATCAAAGAGCAGGGAGTGCCTGCACAGTAACAACACCACACTGGCATGGAAAGAAGAGCAGACAGAGCTGCTCTGGTTCAGCTAATTCAGAAAAAAAGTGGATAGAAAGAACACAGATACAGAACACAGTTGATGTCCTAAAGATGGAGATGGTTGACTTGAGTCCCCCCAGCTGCGGTTTTGAACAAGGCCCATTATCCCTACCAGCGTTCCGAGTCTTGAAGCTGCATGCAGAATCTCGGAACGGAGTTCTAAGCCGGCGGTGGGAAACTAGTTTGTTGTCTTGCTGCTGCCAAAGCCCTGCAGAGGACTGCTGCTGTTGGTATGTGAAGGGGAGGGATGGAGATGAGGGGAGCGCTAATGATGGTAAAGAGGAAATCTGAGAGAACAAGCACTCCTCTTCAGTCCTCAAGTTATTCTCCCTGTTGCAGCTGTGTAGCTCTTTTTTTCTGTCACAGCACGCTTGGTTTTCAAATCTGAGGTTATGTTACAGTCCATGAAACTCATGAATGTGTGTTTTTCTGTATTTAAATTAGCAATAAGGGCTGCAAATCAACTATTTACCATTAATTACCAGAAGCTTGAATCAAAGACATAATTATTTAGTTTTTTTCTCATTCAGCAGGACTAATTTTGTGTCCTCGATTCAAATGTCAAGCAATTAATGGTAAGTGGTTGATTTGTAGCCCTTATTATCCCTTGCCCTGCCTCCATCTAAAAGGCTAGGTTATCCAGAGTTAATCCTGTAGTTATGCTGCTATAGGCTTAGACTGCTGGAGGACACACTGACCACTTTCCACACTCGACTACTTTCTTCTACAATCTGCTCTTTAACTGTATTATTTCCAGCTTTTCCGGCTGTTAACTTGATTTTTTTCTCTTAAGTGTTTTTCTCCCCAGAAGAAGCTGCAATGATGTTATTTTAGAGCATGTTCTCTTCATGAAAGTGTTCTCAGTTCTAAAGTGACAAAACCATTGCAGTTGTTTTTAGATGAGGTATTTGGTATACAAGAAGACAAACCAAACGTTGACTCTGATCATTTTTTAGGTCAGAGCGATGCAGTTACTGAGTTTTTTTTTTTACTTGTTGCATTTGAAAGCCTGTTGTGATGAAAATGGCACATGGCGTGTTGCAGCACTGGCCCTGTTCTTTATTGTCTGCTTTTATTTGGTGTTAGGACAGAAGTCTGCGTGTGAATTGTGAAATCCAATTATGAGTTGCAGTTTTCAGCAGCTGGTTGTTGGAACAGTTTATGATGGAAAAACTGAGACTAGGACTGGTTAAGTGCCAGGCTGTTAAAAAACTTAACAGACCACCCAAACCACCCGCGTTGTGAGCTGTTTACAGCTTTGTTTGCTGCTCGGATCTGTGCGCTTCAACTTGGAACCAGCTAGCATAATAATGCATCTTCAATATTTCCATTTTTACCAACAAATTCCACTAAATATTTTATTAGCTACTTATAGTTTGGGGCGCTACTTCTCCTCCTGTCCTGCAGAGGGCGCCACCATTTGTTCGAGGCCTGGTTCCTGCTTGTGCAGTGTGCCCACTGGGTGCAGATGGCGGTCCAGCTGCTCGTCACATCAAAACCTGAGGACCGTGATCCCCTTCTGTGGCTTCTGACTTTCTACCATCACCCTACCAACAAGTGGCACCAGAGAGCTTTGCAGCTGGTAAGACCCACAAAAAAAAAAACATTAAAAAAAACTTTACTCTTTTATTTTTTTTTTTTGCTTCACTTTGTTCCTAACTGTTGCTAATTGGATGAATGGCTGCAAGCTTTGTTTCAGACAGCTTTGTTCCAGGAAGAGTTATGAGTCTCTGCAGCTTTAGTTGTGTTATGTCGCGCTGCAGGAGCTAAATCATAAAGAACAACAAAGTTGTGACGTTTGTTTTGTGAGGCCAGAGGACACAATGTGGAAGAAATCTCATCTGGTCGACGCGGCGTCATAACTCAAGAGTGGAAATGTGTGGAAGGTCTGTTTTTCGCTGCAGTCAGGTGCATTGCAGTTGAAAACCAAAGAGCAGAGACAGGAGAAAGAATACATTAAAGAGTAAATAATGGATGACCCCACATCTGAGAGGCAGACAATGGTGAGGAGAGGGAGGCACAGATAAGCCAAGGGAGCTGGGTGATGCAGTATTGATTTCTCAGTGAATGTCTGGCCGGCCGGGCCGTGTTACGTCTCTGTGTGTCTGGTTTGTCCGCCTGGCCTCATAAAACCTCAGAGTCTTGCTGCTGCCCCGGCACAAGCACACGTTTGTCTTGCTTAGGGCTGGCATCCCCTTATCATCTTCATGAATTACTAATCTATTGATATTTATTGAAAGGTACTTGTCTTTTTTTGTTGCCAGGTACGGGTCAGAGAAGCGTGGGACCACCTGCACACTCTTTTCTCCGCCTCCGTGTTTCCTGTTCCTGCTGCCCACCTGCAGCCATTAATCACCCTCCTGTCAGTCAAACCTCAGCAGCCGTCACCAGCCCCGTCGTTGACCCTCGACCTCTTGGTTCATTTTGCCGTTTTCTGCCGGCTAAAACTGAACGTATCAGCAAGTATTTTACAGACGGTGAGATGAGTGTTCTCCTTCCCTTAGTCGTCATTACTCCACAGGTTCTTAGGTCCTTTTGCGACCAAACCTTTGGTGATATCTTTGAGAGATGTGCAACAAATTGATACAACTCTTCAGTCAGAAGAACTAAAGATTTCACATAGAACGTTGGCAAACACGATGAACAGCTGGAAGTGTTCTTTTATTAACTCCTGTTGTGTTTTTTAGCTTATTTAATTGGACATTATTGTCAAATATATAAGAACAGACTTGACCAATTTTACAACTAGTTAGAAACTTTAAAGGGACGATGTGTAGCTTTTACCATTAATCTCTGGAAATATCCATCAAAATGTTGTTGAAAATGTATTAAATGATACCCAGTTGTTGAAAAATATTGCCGTTTTTATAACATATAACCATAAAAATCATGTCTAAAACACATGGGAGCGGCTCTACGTCTCTGGGCAACGCCATATTAGACGCCATGTTTCCTTCTACAGAAGCCCATGAGGACAAAATGCATTTTACTGATTTGTAACAAACGGTTAGAAAGGGTTTCTTAAACGTTGTTTTTCACATTTACATCCTCACTTGTTGCCAGTGATGAGAGGGGGTCTGATGAGCTTATTTTGCTAAACTTTGCACTCCCCAGGGCTTTTTGACCCTTCTTTAGGTATCTACTTCACCCTATTGCCAGAAAAATACACACTGTCACTTTAACTATAGACCCCACTGCTGTCTCTGGCCAGAAAACAGCACTTGCAACTTCAGTGTGCCGGTCCGGTCCCTGTTGGACTTTGTAAAAGTGAAGCTGACATGGCAGCGCTGGCGTCTGCTTCCAGCATGTCAGCTGCATGTTTTAGATCATGATGAACTCCGCTGATTTGTGTAACTTAGTAATGAATCACTCCTGTAGAAACTAATTAAGGCTGAGGTGATGTTTCAGCAGATAGATTAAGGTGTTCAAAAGAGGAACGCACAGCGAGAAGAGTTTCACTTTTGGTTTTACTTCATGGACACTAGGGGGTGCTAAAGGAAAGCCAAAACGGCACGGTAGTCTTTAAAATGTTTATCATACTTCATTTGCATGCTAAGAAGTCGTTTTCCCCCTAAATACTGACCTATACTCTGTCCTGATTGGTTAGCTTAAAATTTGAAAGGGGAAAAAAAGCATCTGAGTAAATATAAGATTGCTAAAAGCCCGGGAGTAAGGCCAGAATAAACATATTACAGTGATCCCTCGCTACTTCGCGGTTCGTTTATCGCGGATTCACGACTTCACGGATTTTTTCTTTGGAGCCTTATTCAAGGGAAATTTGCCGATTCGCGGTATTTTTCTATGCGAAATATCAAGAAATTCCTTTTTTTTTTCCATCAATTTCATCATAAAATGCACTTTTTGTAATAAAATAATAAAAAAAACCAAGTACATTTTTTTTCTATGTAAAGGGAGGGTTTTAAAAGTCTGAATACTGAATACGTGCCGGTTAAATAAATACTGTAAATATGGTGTCCCTACTTGGCGGATTTCACCTATCGCGGCCAGGTCTGGAACGCATCTACCGCGATAAACGAGGGATCACTGTACTTTGAACGCTTGCACAAAAATGTGCAGAAGTTTTCAGCCATTCCCTTTATCTTTGTTTGACTTTGAGTGGTAATCTTTTTAAGTGGACTTGAGCAACAAGTGGGTTGTACAAATTATTTTCTCTCGGTTCTTTTTGTTCTCAGTAGTTTACAGATGAAAAGTGCTTTTTGAGCGCTTTACCAAATTATTTCTACTTAACAGAAAAAAATAAATCAGAGCGACCGGACTTGAAATGCTTTATCTGACGAAGCGTCTTCATCCTGTCCAAGCCCACAGACTTGTTGATTTTACTGTTACGTGTGTGTGTGTGTGTGTGTGTGTGTGTGTGTGTGTGTGTGTGTGTGTGTCTGTCTCTCGAGGTGGTGGATCTGTCTGGTCTGCGTGATGGAGCAGCATGTGTTCTCAGCTCGCTGCATCTCAGAGTTCAGGAAGGAAGCTGCTTCAAGAGTGGCGATGTTCATCTCAGGATCAGAGAACTTCAGAAGACAATAACGCAAATGAATTAAGAGGTATGCGCGTGCACACACACACACACACACACACACACACACACACACACACACACACACACACAAAGTAAAGCAGTAAGCCATACGTTCTCCTGACGGTCACACAGCTACACTGTTGTGGAGCTGTGCTGCTGCATGATGGCAGGAGGAGGCTAAAACAATACAGCAAAGGCAGATTACAGTACAAAAGAAGGGATACATTTACACACACACACACACACACACACACACACACACACACACACACACACACGCACGCGCGCGCGCGCGCAAGGCAACTACAAGGTCCACAAGGACACTTGAGCAGTGACAGATGACGCTGTAAAGAAGCAGCAGCAGTGGCTCGTACGTGTCAGACTCCTCCCACTCACTGAAGCTCCTCCTCCTTCAGCGGCCCCAGACTTGAGTCCACAACAGGCTTAGAGGAGGAGAAAACGCAGGAAAGCCCGTGTTGGTGCTATTTCTGCAGGTTAAAACACTGAATAATTGTATTTAACTATGTTATTTGTAAGCAGAAGCTACTTACAAGTGTAATTTGGTCCACAACTTTAGGCCTGCCTCATGGTGCAGGTGCTTCTACAAGCTGTATTCTGGCCTTTTAATGAACTCGTATACGACATGAATAAAAACAGAAGCCTCTTTTGTTGTTTTCCATGTTTTTGATGTCATTTCTTGTTCTTTATAACTTCGCTTTAATGAGGATTAGAATGCGTTCATACAATTTTATTAACAAGGAAAGTTTTACATCAGATAAAAAATGTTTACAACACATTATTACCAAGATTGGTTTCAGGATCAGAAATCAACTTATTAACTTAGAAAATTAAAACGATATTAATCAAAGGGCAACTACTCTGTTCCATCTATTCCACTTTATTTTCTTTGAGAAGAATCTCTGACATTAGCTGTCTGTAATCTGAAGAAAATTAATTTTAATGCAAACTAAGACAGCAACTGGTTTCCCTTCCGTGGCTGAAACCTGAAAATTATAAAACCTAAAGTTCAAAATAAGATTTTTGATTAGAAGAGCATTCGTTCTTTGAGAGCACAACTGTGATGCATCAAACAACTTATTTTAACTCTCACATTACTTAGCTTCTTATTCTAATAGAAGATGATTAATTTTCACCTTTCTTGAAACAACAGCATCAGATATTAATCCATGATTACATTTGGAGGAGTCTCAGATATCAGCCTTCTCTCTTAGTAATTGCATTTTGCAGAAATTTATAAAATGTATAAAATACATAAGTTGTGCAATGAAAAGAACTGAAGATTATTTTTATTTATTTATAGATGAAATGCATTCAGGGGGCTGCACGGTGGCGCAGTGGTTAGAGCTGTTGCCTTGCAGCAAGAAGGTCCTGGGATCTTTCTGCTTGGAGTTTGCATGTTCTCCATGTGCATGCGTGGGTTCTCTCCGGGTGCTCCGGCTTCCTCCCACAGTCCAAAACATGACTGTCTAAATTGAGTGTGTGTGTGCATGATTGTTTGTCCTGCGTGTCTCTGTGTTGCCCTGCGATGGACTGGCTCTCTATCCAGGGTGAACACCGCCTGATTGCCCGTTGACCGCTGGAGATAGGCACCAGCCCCTCCGCGACCCTACGTGGACAAGCGGGTTCAGATGATGGATGGATGAAATGCATTTAAAAGAAGACTAAAATGCATTTTATGTAAACATATTTATTCCAACATTAAAGGATCAAATTATTGTTGCAAAACACTCACAAAATCTAACCTCAGACAGCAAAAATACCCTGAGAGGCGATGTTTTTCCATGATTTGCAAACCGGAGTTAGATCATTTGTAATAAAAAGTACTTGTGTACCTGAAAGAATTTCCAGGCTCGGCTCCAAAGATGAAGATCCTGATTTCAGACTAAACAGACATGAACTCATCCTTAAACACGCCTACACAAACAGCATCAACTTAAACACAGCAGCTCAGATTCTTAAACGTGACTTGAGGCACCAGGCTTTTATCCATGAAATCCACTTTTGCCGTTACAGGACCAGAAATGGGTGGAAAGATGGGATATTTCTGCCTGACAACGATGTCTTCATCAACAGCTTGTAGTTGGCGCTTTGGCTGGACCGAACCTCTCCAGTTGGCTGTAGAGTCTGAATGCAGCCTTCTGGTGTTTCTGGACTCCTTGAGAACGAGGAGGTGAGGGATGGACCATGGATCGACCAGCATTTCCATCAACCGTCTGAAACCTGGAAGAAAAGAGAGGGTACGCACAGATTGGGAGGATTACATATCATTTGGTTGTTTAAAATGCTTCCCCTGATGTGAGGCCAAACACTGAATATGTCCAGATAAACAAGTCTGACTGAGATTTATTATCGGAGAAATTGTTCAGTTTTTTCATCTTTAATCCATGAAGTTCAATCACTAGATTCATTAAACTATGAATTTATCATATGTATTACATTTTTACAGATTTACAAAGCTTTTTTTTGGTTCATTGTGTACTTATACTTCATCAAAATGTCCCCCTTCTCAAAACTTTTGCAAGTAAACAACATGGTTGTTAAATGTGGGTAAATAGGCATAATCATCCTCAAACCATTTAAAAAAAGAAAAAAATCTGCTCATCTCACTGAGTTTTGGCCAAATCTACCCTCTAAAGTACACACCCAATAAACAGTCTGATTTCAGCTGTCAGCTGTGTGTGTGTTTATGTGTATAACTCGTAAACACACACACACACATTGCATCTCTTGAGACGTCTCCTATCTATTGATTGTCAAAATGATCAATTTCTAGTCAATCCAGTCTTGCACCAGCTTATCTATCCATCCATTTTCCTTGGCTTATCCAGGGTCAGGTTGCGGGGGCAGTAGGCTAAGCATAAAGGCCCAGACTTCCCCCTCCCCAGCCACTTGGGCCAGCTCCTCTGGGGGAATCTCAAGGTGTTCCTTGGCCAGCTGAGAAACACAGTCCCTCTGTTTCCTCCTGGCTAGATGTGGCCAGAAAACCTCACCAGGGAGGCGTCCCAACCAGCTGCCTGAGCCACCTCCACTGGGTGTGGAGGAGCAGCGGTTCTACTCAGAGCCCCTCCTGGATGACTGAGCTTCTTCCCCCCCATCTCTAAAGGAGAGGATAGCCACCCCGCGGAGAAAACTCATTTCGCCCGCTTGTATCTGCATTCTTTTGGTCACTACCCAAAGCTTGTGACCATAGATGAGGGCTGGAACATAGACCGACCTGTGAAGCGAGAGCGGAGCTGGAAGACGGGTCGGATATGTTGGTGAAGGTTCTCACTCATCCAGGTCATGGTAATCCAAAGGGGTTTGAGTGAAGGCAACTGGAGGGAGACGGACCTGTACAATACTCGCCTCCATTTGAGGCAGGACCTCGTCTCTGACCAGGAGAAGGCATTTTACCCTTTACCATCTATAAAGCAAACACTTTGGTTGTTGGGAAGAGTTTCTGTTACAACCCCGACATGTGTTGTTAAAATGTGAAGGGAGGGGGTAACATAAGAAACATGACAGTGGATTAAAAATGGGTTTAATTGCCATTAAAGGTCTTAAAACAAGCGAGCAAACAGATGGAGAGCATTATTAAAATAACGCCAAACAAAAAAAAATTCTCAAAAAGGTTAATATTAAAAGACCAGTTACCAACATTTAAAACATCTGGTTAAAACTTGCATTAAATGTTTTACCAAAACAGGTGTTTTAAAACCAAAGTCTATAAAATTGCATCACCAAGTTAACCTTTAAAACGATCCCTCTGGATCACTCAGAGCTTTCACTTTTAAAAAACTCATCAACTCAAGAGTTCAAACTCATCTAAACCAAGGGGGTGAAACCAAACTCTGAGGCCTGGAGGACAGCAGAACCCCTGCGCTGCTGAAGGCACGGCCTTTTTATCCCAGGTGTTGGTCGTCAGAGGGACTCGTCTCGGCCGAGCTCCTGAGCAGCCTGGAGGAAAGGAGGAGGAGGAGGGGCGGTGTCTGGCTGATCACCGGGGCTGGGCGATCCTGGCTCCTGCATCCAAAGTGGCCAAGCTGGTGGCCACAACATTCTGGTTTGGTGGTGAGCAGACTGGACTCCTGTTCCTGCTGAACTGAGCCAGTGGTTCTGTAGGACTGATTATCAGCTCAGTAGGCACAGGAATCCCAGCCCTTCAATACGTCTCTTGGCAGTGAACCTAACTAACCTTCCTCTTTTTTTCCAAGTGCGTAGGATACAACAAAAGCAGTTTAAAAGAAAGAAGGATCGTTCATTTTCTGCAGTGGGTGAAAGAGGGGGTACTGGAAGCTCGCTGCATCCAGCGATCTGAGAATAATGGTGTAAAATCAGCAAGAAAAACGACTGCATGACAGAAATATGAATCCCATTCCTCCAGAACATGCGTCCTGCCTGCCTTACTTCAGACCACAGGCGTTGCCAGCAGATTCTTTGAAACAGAATCCAACTCAGCAGTTCTTTGAACCACACTTGGCATTAAAGAGACAATTAGTCTGACTAAACACGCGCGAGGAGGTGTGGATTTTGTGGAGAAAATAAGTTTATTTTCAGGAGCCTTCATAGTACGTTGCTTTATCCTTTGATGTGTGGGGAACCATTTCCATCTCATTAGAGTGTAATAAATCACCTTTTAGATACAGGCTCTGATGGCGATTCCTCCCTTTTATAGGCCGTTGATAGTCATTACTCTTTTAAAAGGCCCTAAATATAGGTCTAAAAATGGCCAGCTCCACATGGCCCTCATTTCTAATTCACACATCTGTCCTCGTTTAGTCGTCACTTTGTCGCTGAGAATATAGAGCGCTGTAATGCCTCCTCTCATGGCGTATGTTCTAAAAAAAAATTTGAGATTCGTTATTTTTCAGCCATCTGTCAGGGTTTTGACAAGGGAGCAGGATCGCGTAGATCTGCATTACAGAGAGCTTGTTAAAGAGGTGATTCTGGCAGACTGCACCCGTGATGCTGCCGAGGGTTTGCTGTAAATTACCATGGGCCGGTATTTTACACTCTGGGGTCCCAGTCACTCAGGTTTTAGCACACAGTCCAGCTGCTGATAGCAAAATCTTGGGTGCACTTAGCTGTAATGAGGTTTTTTTTTTCCTGACTACACTTTAAGAAAAGAAATGTAGAATTTTTTATGTTGAATTATGTCAACTGGTTCCAGTAAACCCAGTTGGACAAATGTAAAGCAGAATATACGTTGTTATATGTTATGGTAAATGTTAGTCTTTATTACTCTCTTTTACATTTAAGCAAATAATGGAACCAGCTGATACAACTTGGATAAAGGAGACATATTCTGACTTTTCTTAAAGAGCAAGTCACCCCCAGATCAACATTTTTTTAGCAGATAAACTATATAAATGAGCATCTAATCGTGCTGTAGACACGTCAGTAATTTGGCACTTTAGTGCATCTTAGTTCTAATTGAAATATCCTGCCTAAAACTGTCAGTGTCGCGCCCTCTTCAGGTAAAAACTCCACACTACATTTAAATTTAAATCTACCATTGCTATTAGCTAAGAGGTACTGTGATGTGCCATGTGATGTCACAATGCTGCTGTGAACCTGTGTGTGTATATTTGTTAGCAGCTCTGCCCTCTTGGTCTGCCAGGCAACGGCTCCTTTTGGCGCATTTTTCAAACAGGAAATGGGAGTGGAGTTAGACTCTGGTAGGGCTGTTTAAATTATAATAACTCTGTGGGCAATACCAGTGTTTCCCCTACATAGGCTCAGGCGCGGTGCTGCGCTATGGCTAAAATTCCAGTGCCACACCTACGAGAGTACTCTTCGGAAACGCACGGCAGCGAAGCGGTCCTGGCGCAACAACCCTGCTTGCCCCCACAGGCGACACACGGCTGCGTAACGGTCTGCGACCAACCAACACAGCTGGAAATATGTTTATGAAATTCTTTGCAAAAAAAACCCCCTTCAGATAAAGCTATTTCAGCTGTTTTATTCTTAAAATATTTAATAACTTAAGGAAACAAGCTAGCACGGTATCCGCGGGTCCTTAAAAAGTCTTAAATTAGCTTTTCCAAATTTAAGGCCCTAAAAATCCTTAAAAATGACAAATAATCCTTAAATACAGTTTCCAAAGATCTTAAATTACCAAAGACCCAATAAACAAGATTCTTTTATTTCTATAAAATTTTCGTGAATTTCTAGTTAGTGTTCAGCATTTTTTGTGTACAATTTTGGCGTAAGCGGAACCGTACACATTCAGTTGGTTGTGAAAGGGGGCTATTTTAAGTGAGCACATTAGCTGGTTAAGCAAGTGGGAGCGTGCGCCATGGGGAAGTGCAAGTTTAATTTTAACTGGATGGCTAATCCCACGTTCGCGACGTGGTTAGCACCGGTTCCAGGCAATAGCTGGAAATTATATCTTAAATTTAATGTTTAAAAATAGCTTAAATTTGGTCAAAGTGGCCTTAGGGGTCTTAAAAAGTCTTACATTTGGCTCCCTTAGACCTGCAGATACCCTGAGCTGGGGCAAGTCACGCCCACCCATTCCCCACTCGGGTTGCTATAGACCCCTTGACACGTGACATCACATGCTCAATGCCTCAAAACAAAATCAGCATGGTTAACACATGCAGCGCTGTAGGCTGCATAAGTAGACGAAAGGACAGTAACGTAAAAATGTACATGTTTCCAGCTGATAAAATATGCTGAAGGCAATAGTTAACAGCCATGAAGAGAGTTTCTCATGACAGAACAAAAAAGTCAAGGATCTGCCCCACATGCTCCAGAGTGACACGAACAAGTTAAGGCCATCTAATGACTTGTATGCTGGGATACGTTCGTTTCTTTTTACATAATTACACAAAATGTGTTCTGTAATTGGAGCATTCAGCCTTTAATGTCATTTGTTTTGTGTTTACTGAGATTGCCAGGAATGTGAAATATAAAACTTATTCATTTATTAATAAATTGTCCCTCCTGAAATCTGCCCAGCCTTTAGTGTTGTTCTCTTTATGTTTCTGTTTACTGAGCTCGTCAGAATAAACAGAGAATCTCCTAAGACGAATTGTGTTACGGTGATCCTTCAACATTAACCCGCTCAACGCAGTAAACATCCGGTTACACTTTGTTGCTTCAGCTGTGTACAGTCCAGGTGTATCAAATGTTTGTAGATGTCCCCGTACTCGACTAGCGGCCAGTCATTTACAGCCTGTTAGCTATTTCAATGGAATCTGGAAGCTTTGCGCTAAACAAGGTTAGCTGTAAGATGAATTAGTTTTTTATTGGTGTTAGATGATCTAACGTAGCAATGCCCTTCTAACTGGTCTTCCAGGCTGTACTGTGAGACCTCTTCAAATGGTCCAGAAAGCAGCGGCACGTCTGGTCTTCAATCAGCCAAAAAGAGCACACGTCACCCCTCTGTTCATTGAGCTCCACTGGCTACCGCTAGCAGCACACATCAAATTCAAATTGCTAACACTAGCATACAAAGTCCGAGATGGTACGGCTCTCATCTACCTGAATCCTCTTGCAAAGGCTTACGTCTCGGCCCGGCCGCTCCGGTCATCACAGGATCGTCGGCTAGCAGTGCCTACAGCACGCTCAGGACAATCCAGACTCTTCTCATGCATCGTTCCACAAATGTGGAATGACCTTCCAAGCACTACCAGAGCAGGGGCTTCCGTTGCAATTTTCAAGAAACTCCTGAAGACCCTGCTCTTCAGAGAGCATCTTCTAAACAAAAGCGTCTGCTAAATACATAAACATAATATCTAAAAGCCTAGTTTTTATTTTGTTTAAATCATGGAGAGGGTCTTTGTGCCCTCCAGCACGAGACACTATTACCTGGATGTAAAAGTTACGTTTAAGGGGTCTATAGGCTGACAAGCTCTGATATCTGGCTCAGATTAAAACTACTACGCCTCCCATAGTAGCTCTCTTGCACATTAGAGGTGATTCTTATATGATATGCAAAAAGTCCCCATTTGTGACATCACAAACGGGGACTTTTTGAAACTGCTTGTTTTAGGAATGTAATTACTAAAAACAAACTCGGTGTGTTTACATGCGCGGTGAGTAAATTTAGAATGGCATCTAACCCGTGAGAGGTCCTTTAAATTTCTACCAAGATTTCCATTTCTAATGCTTCAGCCTTGTTTAGCCTCACATTGTGGAAATGTGTGAGAACTTGTCTGCTTTATGGGTCTCTGTAGCTCAGCTGCCTCGGGCTGAGATTAGATCAGAAATCAATACATATCAGCCGTGGATGCCTGAGCAGCACTTTTTACTGCCAAAGTCATTTTAAGTTGGGACCCTCAGGTGTTTTAAGCGCTTAAAAGATGATTTGGAGAAGTTATTTTATTACCACCGTGTCAATCTCTCTCTGTTCCCTTGCTGTTCCACAGCCGTATCCCAGGCTGCCAGGTGAGTTGGAGGAAAAGTCCTTAATTCTGAAGAACTCGGTAGTATTTTTGAGAGGAAAGAACATGAGATAATTAGATGCTAACAGGTTCTACAGCAGCAACCTGATCAGATATTTACCCGGTGAGGTTGAAACCTATAAAACTTTTTTTTTTCAGTTGTAAGTCTACTCATATGTAAGCAGCAAATAAGTGGTAACAGTTAGCATAATGAATGTCCAGAATGCTCCGAAGCAGCCAGACGGGAAACTCGGAATAGAAACCTTTTTTTTAAGAAAAAGCGTGTCATCATCCGTTATCTTTCAATCAATAAAAAACTTGTTCGCACTAAGCCCTGGTCTGATTTCACATATGGCTGTGCCTGGCCCCAGATCACCCCAAAATGCAACAAAACAGGGAGCCATGTGAACAAATCTAATGTATACATATGTAAGAAATGCACATTCATTTTCCTGAAAAACAGATTTATGAGGTATTAAGGGGGTTTAATTTTAATATTCTCCTTTTTGATTTAGCAGGATCTTTTTTTTTCTTTACATCTTTTGTACCTATATTAGCTGGAGAGCTCTCTCTGTCACAGTGATTTATTCCAGATTCCTTAATGTGGCCATTTATCATATTCAACCTACTTGACCCTCTCTTACAGAACCGTTCTTAGCATTAATCTTAAGATCTTTGTGTGTGTGTGTGTGTGTGTGTGTGGGCTGAGCATGAAGTACATTGTCTAAACAGGTCCATATAATCCAGTTTACAGCTTGCACACATGTGATCTTTAAATCTCAATTCAGCTTGCTGTGGGATTTCCCCTCATGCTTATGCAGCCCAAGCACAAATAAGGGGTTTAGTCTGAAAACAAACTCAGACTTTAACACAAATCACAGCCAACAATGGAGCAGTCAAACATACAAATTAAAGCTGATATTGTGTGTTGTGTTGCTTGTCGGTGTTTTAATATTATAAATCTATCAAAAAAGTTTGCCACAGAGGTTGTTTGTCCTGCCGTTTGAGTAAATATGTTTTCCTCACGAGGCTCCAGGCTGGTTCAGTGGAGGTTGTTGCATCACGGGCAAAGATTGCTAGATATTTGCTGAAAAGTCTTGCTTTTTCTCTGTGACTCTCTGGGGCAGAGTCTGCTGAGTTGTGCGGAGCAGTGATGACGAGGACGGTCGCGGCGGCTGCCACCAGAAGTTTTGACCAAAGAGACGTTGGCCCCAATAACAAGCCACAGTCTCTTTAGGCCTCATTACTACCGCGAGTCCCCAGTTCTCACCTTTCCCCACATCTACATTGGATTTTATACACAGACAGGTAAAAGGAGGCAGAAGCATTAAGGTGCAGGAGCTAACAGACAAAATGGGAACGAGTCTAAATAGTTTTTGGATACAGGATGTTGGGGAATCAAAGCCAAGAATGGAAAGATTGACGGCACATTCTCTCTCTCTCTCTCTCTCTCTCTCCCCCCCCCCCCCCCCCCCCCCCCCCGCTCGCCGGGGTCATGCTCTCCTCAGGTGCAGAACTTAGCCACTGTGAACAAAGAGGAAATCAATCACTGTTCACCAATCAGCTAAGCTCTGCATCTGGCTGGAGAGAGGATACAAAACCCTGCTGAGGAGACGGTGGTGTGTGTGCCCGCGCACGCACACACACACACACACACACTCATCATCCTCATTTCTTCACACTTCCAAACTCCTCAGACACAATTACACAAACCCTTAGGTAATCACGCCGTCTCCACGTCTGACGTTTCTGTGGGTGAAGAGCGTGTTTGTGTACAGATCTGGTTGCCATGGCAGCCGGCAGGGTCAAGGCTGTGTGGTAATCCCTGGCAATGTGATTTTATCATAAGTCACAAATCAGCACGCCAGGAACCCTCACAGCTCTGACATGAAAGAACAAGATCTCTCCAGGTTTTTGTTTTTTTTAACTCTGCCTACATTCTGGACTCCAGCGCCACGCACCTCCAACCTGCAACATCCTGAAACTAAAAACTTTCCATTCTGCCCTCCCTTCAATTACGTCTGCCATCAGAACTCAGCCGTGAAAAGACCAGAACTGCGGATCTTTTGCTGCCCTGCTCTCGCACACCATTTCCTCGGTAACCCTTCTTCTCGTCTCCTATTCGCCACGCTCGGCTGGCCCGGCGATATGCCCCTCATTAAGCGGATCAAGAGGGATTCCAAAGGCATGCACCGGGGGAGAAAAATTACAGTACAGACTAAAGGAGACCACCCTACTTTTCTAAGATTTAAAGGAGGAGGTCTTGACAGACATGTTTTCAGCGTAAACCCACCCAGCATAATCAGCATAATCCACTGTACTGTGTGTTTTGTGTTTTTTGTGAAAGGCGACGAGAAGGACGGTTGGGATTTTTTTTTAAAGGACAATAGGCCAACACAAAGTGAGGAGTGAAACATAAATCCGCCTCCCTACAGGGCAATAGGAAAAGTCAGTGAGGAGGTTCGTTCATCCATCATTTTAATTGGAGTGAGATCTCTGATCTCAGATGACCGGTGTGATCCGCTGATGTTTACAGGCGCTTGCCTTGGGAAAGCTGCAGTAAAAGTTGGGATATTAATCTCTGAATGCTTCGTCTTGTGCTCCTTTTGGTTCCCCCTGCACCCGTAAGGCGACGGGAGGAGGAGGAGGAGGAGGAGGAGCGACAGACGATGTCGAAGATGAGCACGGACAGACAGACAGGCGCTGTGCATCGCTTTCTGCGTGCGTGCGTGTGTGTGTGTGTGTGTGTGTGTAGGGGAGATTTATCAGGGCTAAGCCAGATGCCAAACACTTGTTGAGAAAGCCTTTCACATCCTGCACAAATGCATAAAACTGTTTGTGCGTGCGAAGATAAAAGCCCGTCTCGTGGCAGCTTGACTGAGGCCTGAAACGGGATTTAGAGCTGTGAGTCACTCGGGTCAACGTGGACGGGTTTTTAGCAGCAGCTCATGACACAGCTGGTGTCCACCACTTACAAACACCTTCCTGACCATAATTTATGGAGCCAATTCGGATAATAATACATTTAATAAAATAAATTCACATATTTGAGACTAAGACTAAAAATATATTAACTAACATTTTTTTCCCAAAATAACAAAACGAGAAAACAACTGATGTTTCTCTTATTAAAGATGAGGTATGGGACGTTTTTCTGGAGCCTTTTTTTAATCATATTGCTTGAATTGCTCTTCACTTAAATTAAATATTTTATCCCAAAAAATTATTATTGTAATGTGCTAGAAACACACAGTTCTAGAAACTCCTGATTGAAGCGTTCATAATGATTGGATCGTGATCCATCAATCAATCTGACCTCTGCTGATACTCCATGTGTGTTCACGGCTCAGAGCAGCTGAACAGGAAGTGAAGCCAGAACCAGGCTGCCTAGTGTCATAAGCTGAATGTTCCATTCTGTTTGCAAGTTCCTTAATATGTTCTGTTTAGCGTTTGGGTCTGTTCTTGTTGGGAAATGTGTATGTGACGGACCTGTTGTCTGTGAACGCAGCTTGTCCATTGGGTTGGTAGAGCCATCTGTCAAATGCCTAGGCTACACACGTGCATGTTTATGTTGGGAGCTGGTGTCCATGGCAGAGAGGAAAGAGAGACGTTAAAGAGCAAGTCACCCCCAAATCAACTTTTTAAAACTATAAATGCATGTCTAATCATGCTGCAGACACGTGTAGTCAGTAGTTTTGCACTTTTGTTAAAATTTAAATATTCTGCCTAAAACTGTCAGTGTTGGGCTTTTGTCAGGTAAAAACTGCACTGCAGTTGAATTTAAATCTATCATCGCTATTGACTAAGAGGTATCCTAGAATGTTAGCTGGTACCATATGATGTCACAATGTCTTTGTGAGCCTGTGTGTGTATTTGTTAGTGGCTCCGCCCTCTCGGTTTGCTAGGCAACAGCATTTGTTGCATTTTTCAAACAGGAAGTGGGAGCGAAGTAATACTCTGGTAGGGGGTGACTTGCTCTTTAAGGAAGGGTTCTGGAAGTTTTGACCTGTTTGTTGTGCTTTCCCAGATTGTTAATGGCACTGAACTGCTGTCATTTTGAAATTAGGAATAAACCAAGACAGCTAATAACTGTTTTGTTTTCATCATAAAAACGCAACACTATATCAGCTAGTCTACTGAATAGGTACATACGGTTACTTAGGTGCAGTATGATGTGAATTATAGGAGAGAAGCTGCCAACAACGGATTGAAAATATAAAAAAACAGCATTCTGGATTCCTGCAGTCTGGAGGTGTGGCTCAAGAAAGAAGTCTGGAGAAAAGGGGATGGACCTTTGAATTTTGCATTACACAGGTTATCTGGGGGTCCTTAAAAAGTCTTAAATTAGCTTTTCCAAATTTAAGGCCTTAAAAATCCTTAAAAATGAAAAATAATCCTTAAATACAGTTTCCAGAGGTCTTAAATTACCGAAGACCCAATAAACAAAATTCTTTTATTTCTATAAAATTTTCGTGAATTTCTAGTTAGTGTTCAGCATTTTTTGTGTATGACATTGGCGTAAGCGGAACAGTACACATTCAGTTGGTTGTGAAAGGGGGCTATTTTTAGATGAGCACGTTAGCTGGTTAAGCTAGTGGGAGCTTGCGCCATGGGGAAGTGCAAGTTTAATTGTAACTGGATGGCTAATCCCACAATCGCGGCGTGGTTAGCACCGTTTCCAGGCAATAGCTGGAAATTATAGCTTAAATTTCATTTTTAAAAATGATAAATGACCCGCACTTGTATAGAGCCTGTCAGAGTAAGGACTCCAAAGCGCTTTACACTACAGTGTATCATTCATCCATTCACACACGCATTCACACACTGATGGTGATGAGCTACGATGTAGCCACAGCTGCCCTGGCCAGTCCCTCCGACCACCACCAGCAGGCAAGGTGGGTTAAGTGTCTTGCCCAAGGACACAACAGCAGAATTCTCTGTCCGGAGCCAGGATCGAACCTGCAACCTTCCGATTACTGGACTACCCGCTCAACCTGTTGAGCTACTGCTGCCCTGTTTAAATAGCTTAAATTTGTTCAAAGTGGCCTTAAAAAAGGTCTTAAAAAGTCTTAAATTTGGCTCCCTTAAACCTGCAGATACCCTGAACGACTCCTTAATTGTAAAATGTAAATGACAACACATTACTCTACAATGTCTCACATGAAAGTTTTTATTTATTCCTGACGGGAACCTCTCCTCTGTCTCAACCACGTAACCTAACTTGTTTGGTTCTTTTGCGCTTCGGCAGCCTGAAAAACATAATTTTTTTTCCCAAGTACGCAGGGAATCCCCTCCTGTGCTGAGGACGAAGCGTGACCAAATACGGTTAATTGAAGGCATTTCTGTATGTAAATGACTGAGAACAGACATGAGCACCTGGGTACACACAGGTGGGATTTATCATGAGACAAGTGCAGAGGAACGTGCGTACGGGAGGCCACCGCATGTTTCATAAATCAGGTTTTTGACCGTTCGTACGAACATTCTAAATTTTATTCATAGGAAGGAATTTTATTTTTCTGCGAACGTTTTTATACATGAGGCCACAGGTTTAGTGTATTTAGAAAGAATAAGGTTGCTCCTTACTGGCAAAAGAATAACAAACTAACATCTCCTTTAAAGAGCAAGTCACTCCAAATCATCATTTTTTTGCCGTTAAACTATATAAATGAGTGTCCAATTGTGCTGTAGACAAATGGTGTCAATAATTCAGCACTTTAGTGCATCTTAGTTAAAATTTAAATATTCTGCCTAAAACTGTCAGCGATGCACCGTTGTCATGCAAAAACTCACCACTGCATTTGAATTTAAATCTGCCATCGCTATTGGCTAAGAGGTACACTATGATGTTAGATGGTACATTATGATGTCACAATGTTGTGAGTGTGTGTATTTGTTAGAGGCTCCGCCGTCCCGGTCTGCTAGGCAACAGCATTTGTTGCATTTTTCAAACAGGAAGTGGGAGTTGAGTAAGAATCTGGCAGGGGGTGACTTGCTCTTTAAATTATTGACCTGTCTCCTTTCCCGTTTTCACAGCTTAGAAGCTGAATGGAGATCAATGTGACCTGTCTTCACTGCTTCACTTCTCTTCTTCCTTTTCACCATCTTTTCCTTCATTCGAGTTACAGTAATCCTTCAGAGTGATCCTGGATCATAATTAAGGTGGACACGGAGCAGAGACTATCCTGAGCCCCTCAGAAAAAATGCTCACTGACCTATTCTCTTTCCTTTTCTGTGTTCCTTCGCTCGCTCGTACGAGGGGCAAATTCCCAGATTCCTCGTGTGACAAACAAATCCAAACAGCCCCTTTCAGAGTCCACAAGTGCATACATACACACACAGTCAGCAGGCCCAGAAAGGAATGTGAAGCACAGGTAGCCAAGTGACTCAAATGAGGACAGCCCGTTGGAGCAGATGGGATCAAGATCAATTGAACACAAAGGTTCTTTCACAGGAAACACTGCAGAGTCAGATATGAGATGAAGTCTCAGACGTACTTAAAAGTTCAGTTGAACATCTGCAAAGGCTTCCTTTGCATTTCTGAACCCTTCTGAGCGTCATTCTACTTGTTTTACCTCATTATTGCTGTTGCCAAGGTAGCAAAGTTACTCAAAACATACGTTAAATAATAATTAATAAAAAATATAAAATAAACGAAAAGCAGTACTTCAATTAAATGTTATACCTCCAGCGTTACAGGATCATCTCCTCCACCACTCTGCGTGCTGATTGGTCCATTTCCTCCTGGACTAATGACAGGCAGCGGCGAGCCAGAGCCTGCTGCTCAGGGTCTTCCCGAACCATCAGCTCCCCGTAAAGATACACACCCATGGCCTGAAACACATGGCACAACACACACACACACACACACACACACACACACACACAAATCCTGTTTCTGCTCTGTGCTTCAGTCTGAGGCTTTCATTGTGAAATCCTGGAAAAATGTTCATATTTACCTGATCATGAATCAGAAAGTGTTCTACATCTCTGTAACCTGGAGAGTAAGCATGCTTTATTACTAGCTCACACCAGCGATGTCGAACCTGGGACAAAAAAACACAAGGAAAACATGGATGACTGGAAAATAAAGTTAAATATGTAAAATTTCTTAATTGTTTCATCAATTTTGAGTTTAAAAGTCACTGAATAGCGCCTACATTTTTTTTATACTCCAATGTAAATCTAGGGCCGTAATTGTTGTGGTACTATTTACTAAGCTGCCACAAAACTTTCTAGAATCACAGACTGACATCTCAATCATCTAAAATTTATAACAAAAATATCCATTTATTTCCAGTGTGTGTATGTGTGTTTTTACTGTATGTGTGTGTGCGTGTGTGAAAGCTGATGCCTGGCCTTTTTCCCGGAGGATCAATAGGAGCTCTGTTGCCGCGGTTACAGGAGAGATCAGAGACTGGCTCTGTCCCTGCCTCAACCATCATCCTTCATCATCTGATATGAGCGCTCACGTGTGTGTGTGTGTGTGTGTGTGTGTGTGTGTGTGTGCGTGTGTGTGTGCGTGTGTGTGTGTTTGTGTGTGGAGGAGGCAGACAGGATGGTAAAAGAGACAGAGGAATGCTGAAAATGTTTTAAAGAAAACCGCCACTTCTTTAAAGGCTGACTGCTCCATTCTGCGTTCTCTCTGTGGGTGCCACGGCCTCCTCTACTATCTCCTCACACTCCAGAACACAAACTGTCCGTTTGGAGAGTTCAGGGACAGAGCGTGGGATTTAGGAGGGGAGGGGTTCAATTGCAACTGTGAACAAAGCAGATCTGCAGAGATTCATTTTGAGATGGTTTATTCTAGAAAGGAGCCGAGGTGGAGCACCTGGAAGATGTTTTAATCTCATTTTATTTAAGTTTGCCCTGAAACTATTTTATCTTGGTAGGACAGGAAACTTTATTTTCAGTTACTTTGGCAACCGAAGAAAAAAAGAAACCAATGTTTTCGTGTTTTGGGCATTTCGGCTGAAAAATAAATCCGCAAAATCAAATGAGCTGCAAGAAATCAGCTGCGGTGTAATGATGTCTACTCTCTGCTCTCATGGCAACAATGATATGAGACCGTGTTCACAAGCGTGTGCACCGTATGTGTACCCTCTAGTGCCAGTCCTGCCCTTCTGGCCTGTGTAGCCCCAGCAGCTGCTCCTCACACTGGGTTACATTCCTGGGGAGAGCCCTGGGGCAGAGCAGCTGCTTGGTGCATATCTCTCTCTCTCTCTCTCTCTCTCTCTCTCTCTCTCTCTCTCTCTCTCTCTCTCTCTCTCTCTCTCTTTTACCGTGTTTCCTCTCACAGGGCCTCTCTTCCTGACAGCACATGCAATTACACAGTGACATTCCTTCATTTATTACTGCACCACCGCCCTGCCTACACTCTCCACCACAAGTTTTAACACAAAAAATGCTACGACCAAATGCACCGTTACGATCCAGCTTATACGTCTCACACAATCTGAATCCCGCTCATAAAATGTGAGTGGACTCAGGATAAAAACGTTTATAGCTCCAGAGTGTTGGGGGGGGGGGGGGGGGGGGATTCTTTAGCTGGTTGGAGCTTTGTGTAAAAGCAGAAATAAATCTATTATTATCAGAGTTAACGCAAAATGAAAAAGAAAATCCAACCATTTGTGCACCTTTAACATAATTTGAATCGATGTTCTAGTCAGAATTAACCACTAATCCATCTGCCGGGTGCTGCGGAGAACTTCACATTCGTGCCAGAACATCTTCTACCAGTTTAGGCATGACCATGTCTCCTGTGGACACTGGCTTTAACTCTTTGGGATGAAGCTTTTATGAACCCGGCTTGTTCCGGCACATCCTGCAGATTCTTTATCAGACTGAATGTAAAGGGTTTGGGATCTTTTTGTTCCGTTTCGTTAGTCACATCATCTGCCAAGAATTCTAATTGCAAAAGCGTATTGGTTCATACTAGGGATGTTCCGTGTCGGCTTTTTTTTATCCTTACAGATAAACCGATATTTTCTAACTCTTAATTTCCAAAACTGATATTAAAAAAACTAAATTATTTTAGGTAAATAAGATCACGTATCATGCAAACTTAAATTTCAAACACTATCTGTGCAAAATATCCCAATGAATTCACTTGATGTTAGTCGATGGAAAAAAAAGTTTCAATATTTATTTGTCTGCTGAATCACATCATCGCAGAAATAATCCCGACAAACGCCTACAACACGTGGCAAATTTCTACTTGTTTGTTGTTTTTGTTATCACACACCCACATCACCCCGCTTCTCCTCCAGCTTCACTGGCTGCCAGTCACCTTCAGGATTCATTTCAAGATCCTGGTTCTGGTCTAAAGGGCCTTACATGGACAAGCACCATCTTACATTGGTGATCTTCTTAGTCCCTATACCCCAGCAGGTCCCTGAGGTCCAGTGATCAAAGCCTACTGGTTGTGCAGCACCAGGCTAAAGACCAAAGGTGACAGATCATTTGCTGCTGTGGCCCCCAGACTCTGGACCTCTCTCCCCCTGAGCCTGAGATCAGTGGACTCACCCCAAAATTCCACTTCTCCGCCCCCGCTTTCCGCTGCCGCTCGCTTCCGAACTCAAATTATACTATACCCGCTCTACAACAGCTCCGCCCCGGTGCGGAGACCTGAGGTGCGTAAACAGGCATGCGCGGGACTTTCGAGATCTTGCGATACAGTCCGAGCAATAAACGCGGAAGTTAGATCCAAACACCCGTTGTGTGGGAGAAGCATCGAAATGAACTGTTTAATCTGCCCATCATTTGTGTTGAGAGATCAGCAGTGTTTGGATCAACAAAGGGTGACTACTTTGAGTCCCTCTCAGGCTGTCACTGTTGTTTTCTTAGTGGAAACTGTATTTATGGCTTATTTTTGTGCATTTAAAGTTCAACCGCCATTGATAGTTGTTAAAAGTTGTTAAACCTGTGCATATGAAACAAAAAACGCCTTTTGTTTATCGATTTATTGTGAAATAATGGAAGTTGTGCTTGCTCCCTTTCCTGTTGGGCGGTTGTGATTTCTGTCCATTGACTGCGGAGGCGCTCCGGCGTCCGGCAAAAATAGAATTGATCCTATTTTTGCCGGATGGCGGAACGGGGGGCAGCGCATTGCGCCGCACGGCCGCGGTAGTGGAACAGCTCTGATTGATTACAAAGGGACCATTTTTGCTGCGGAGTTCGTGCCGGAGCGGAGATAGTGGAATTTTGGGGTCAGTGGTCTCCTTTAAAAAACAGCTGAAAACTCACTTGTTCAAGCTGGTTTTGGTGTGACCTTCATCACCCTCTCCTTGTTCTGCTGTCTACCTATTCCACCTTCCTCAGGATCCACTGATTTCCCTCTTTCTTATTCACTCTCTCTCTTTCTTTATCTTTTTTAATCACAATTGCATATTTTTTGCTCATTTTAAATATATTTTTAATCATTTTCTAAATTCTTTTTAATATTTTTACATTTTTTGTTTTTGTGAAGCGCCTCGTGATTTTCACCTTGAGAGGCGCTATAGAAATGATACTTTCTTCTTCGTCTTTCTTCATAGATGCAATTTTCATCTTGTTACGTTTGAAAACGAGTGGACAGAAGTTTAGACTTATTGAGCTCAAGCCCAAACCCTTTCTTTATACGTGGCTTACTTTAAGCTAACTAAACTGAACAAAGCAGAACATGTCCAAAGAAACCCGTACATTCTTTCAATTAATAAACATAATGTGTTATATTTTACTAAACCAATAGAAGTTCTTTCAAATGAAGAATTTGAATAGCTCGATTTTAATGGATTTTGTTTTTATTTTTGATTGTTTTTATTGTGTGTTTTTGTTCAGCACTTTGGTCGGCTCTCGTGCCGTGTTTAAATGTGCTACACAAATAAACTTGGTATGGTAAACAAAATGAGTAATCACCAATTTCTGTGAGTAATTTTGCCGTTACCACCCTGGTTTAAACTTCTTGCCAAATTAAATATCTCAACAACTAAACCTTGGTTCTGTCAAACTTTTACATTTTGAGTGAGGAGAGAAGTAGTCCAAGAGTTTGATTTATACTATGTTTATTATGTTTATGTTTATTTATTCGGCAGACGCTTTTATCCAAAGCGACTTACAATTTGTGATCTGTGGGGGAAACCGGAGTACCCGGAGGAAACCCACGCATGCATGGGAGAACACGCAACTCCACGCAGAAAGGCCGCAGCCGAGTTTCGAACCTGCGACCTTCGTGCTGCGAGGCAACAGTGCTAACAACTGCGCCACCATGCAGCCCATATATACTATGTGCATGGTATGTAAAGGTTATGTAATTACAAGTCCAATACTAATCATTTCCAATATTACATTTTAATGCCAACATTCACTGTGAATACATTTTCTGGGTGTAGTACATGCAACTTTTTTTTTAAAGTTATTTTTCTCAGAAAATTTTATTTAGAAAAATTTTAGCATTTTAAATGTTTTCCATACTCAAAAACTTCTACAATTTTCCCAACTCAATATTTTTGGGAACAATTTTGATTAGGTTGGACTTCAGCGTAAATATGAGTATGTAAAACTCAGCTATTGGCTTAGACGGAAGATAAATGCCAGAACCCGCCCATTTATCCTGCAACGGAAGAAGAAGGCACAAGGCACTGACAGTTGAGTGGGACGGTCCATCTTGGAAGAGCTTGCATGCGCAGGCGAACTCGTGGATAAAGCTTTTCAAAAACTTGTAAGTAACTATTTTGACTATTTTAACTTAATGTGTAGTCAAAATATTGCAACTAAACGATTTATATGATTGTTTATCATTGGACGTTTATATTGGACGTCCGTAACTACAATGTGAGATTTGCATCGGTGCAATATGAGCATTTCATTGGCCTCTGAAGAAAACAATTATTTAAAAGATGAAATATAATAAAAGGTCGATAGTTTCGGACTTTTCGGGTTCATGCAACACCAGATTTCTTTTCTTCACCTGCACACCGCATAAGTTTCCTCTGGATTCAACTTTTGGCATACGGATGTTTGTTGTTATTTAAAGGAGCTGTCTTCCCTACAGTCAAATAATGATAAATGACCCACACTTATATAGCGCCTTTCAGAGTAAGGACTCCAAAGCGCTTTACACTACAGTGTATCATTCATCCATTCACACACTGATGAGCTATGATGTAGCCACAGCTGCCCTGACGCACACTGACAGAGGCGAGGCTGCCGAGCCCAGGCGCCAAAGGTTCCTCCGACCACCACCAGCAGGCAAGGTGGGTTAAGTGTCTTGCCCAAGGACACAACAGCGGAATTCTCTGTCCGGAGCCGGGATCGAACCTGCAACCTTTCAATTACTGGACAACCCGCTCTCCTGTTGAGCTACTGCTGCCCTAAATAATAAATAGAATAACCATAAAGCTATAATTTTAAATGGAGATGTGAATGTATAAAGGCTTTTGTGTTGATTTGAAATTACATTTTCTGTATTCTTCTCTGACTCACCACATTAGATGCTGTATTTAAACTTCTTACACACACACACACACACACATGAGCCAGAATTACAATACCATTCTCACTCAGGCCCGATCACACCAGTACTCATGGTCAATGTGGAGCCGTGACACCAACATGCTTCCTTTCACTTTTTCTGCATGTTTTCTGACGCCAGCACTGTCAGCTTAAAGAGTAGCTCTGTTATCACTTTCGCTGTTAAACCGCCTTCTGCTTGCACAGAGATATGTTTAGCGTAGAACAGATGGTGAAACAATATGTACCAGCACGCTGCCATATTAGGTAAACGAGGCTTTGATCGTGTTTAAACGAATCTGCAGAATGGATTCTTTAAAACGTAACTAAAGAAATCATCATAACTGCAGAAAGCTTAAGCTGCTCAGTTATTCTTCAGAAAATTTTCGGATGACAGTAAAATTAACACCCGTTCAATTTCACAAACAGAGCTTTTTACTAAGGATGCTCTGAGTCGATCACAAAATTTTCTAATGATGGGAATCAGGTGGAAAAGATCGGACATAACCTTATAAAACAACAAGCCTTTTAAATTCATGTGACAATGGTTTACTCTTCATTTTAACAAGTTTAATTACATAAATTTGCATCGTTTCATGGACGACAGCAACACTGTAACGTGACACAGTTCAACTAAGGCGAGGAATTCAGACAAAGTAACATGCAGCTGTTAGCTAGCAGGCTAATGTAGAGCTAATGGGTGTTTCTCAATGTCAAGGCGCCTGGCCTTGCAGGGCGATGTCTTGCGAGGCCAAGCGCCTTGCTTATGAGGACACAGTCCTTCCTTGGTCAAAGAAAACAGTTAAATAAACAGACTTGCATAATGTGACTGCGACTTCCGTGGCGGTCACGTAACATCATGCGTCACGTGAGATAACGTTATATTTTATATGTATAAGTTTCTATATAAATATATACCTTTTACTTTTAAAATTGTGTATATATTTGTTAAATTAAATATGTAAGCAAGTTACTACCCGCTATCCACCGAAGTTGCAACTACTACCATCTAACCAACCATAGCTAACTTCTTTGTATATATAAAAAAAAAACATTCCAGATATCAGCCCGATAGCTACAATTAGTTGACTTACATTTAAACTTGAAATTTGCCCCCGAAGTAGCTGCTGGCTTCTGATCCGCCATCCTTTTGAAAATACCGCAATGTATTCTGGGTAATTTTTGACCAAGGCTAGGCTACAAGACACCTCCCGTGTATCCCTGCTCAGCTAGCTAAACGGCTAACAAACGAAGAACAGGTGCCTCGATAAAACATGAACATTGGAACAAGCCTTGGCGGTTCCTGCTGACGTTCCTAGGCAACCGGGGCGAGACCAAGACATCAAGGCAAGGTTCCTTGGCTCAATATGTCTGCTTGGGAGAGTGAAAATGTCAGTAGTACGAAAGTATTTTCATCCGGACAGTGAAGGCAGAGCAAATACCACTTGTAATGTGTGAATATTGCACATTTCACCAGATGGAAAAGACAGAGCTGCATTCAGCACTACAAATTTGATACGGTACCTTAAAAACAAAATCTTTTCTTTCTCTGTCAGCTTTTCCCTTCGGGACAGTAAATCATCTTTCTGCATTTAGTTCTAGTCTGCCACCTTAAAAACAAACACCTGGCTTGCCGAGTTCACTGCAGCAACTTGGACAAAAACACGGACCCAGCCCGCCGACACTAAATATACATTAAAACTAGGGCTGGGGGTAAACGATTATTTTTAAAACGATTATTCTGACGATTATTTTATCGAATAGTCGACTATTCTAATGACTATTTATACAATTAATCTAATGATTATTTTTCTATTGCACAATTAACAAAAACCAGAAAATCTCAAATAAATTCCTCAAAAAAATTGATAAATTCTTACTGTAAGAGAATAAACACTACAGGCCTTCCATTTTGTATAACACTGCTTTTATTGTGTTGGTTGGTTATGTTCTGGTGACGTGTAGAACTTGGGAGTGCAGGCTGCTGCCTGAGAGGTGGTAGAAGATGGAGTGTCTCCATGCTGCTTTGTTTTGGTCACTTATGTGCGTGAGGCGAGTGGTCTTACGGGTTAAACCAAACTCAGGTGATATTTTACACTAAACCGAAAACCCACAACACTCTAAATGTAATAAAAGGGAGATCTACACCACAAAAAAGATGAACTCTAAACCAAAACGTAACAGCTTATCCCAACGCAAGAAGCTGTTAGCGAAGATGCTAACAGTAGCTTTACCAACGTTAAGTTCAAGTTGCCAAGTTTAAATAAACCAAAATACCCAGCAGCAAACAGACCAGCACGGAGGAGAGACTGCTACCACCAAAACAGCTCTCCTCATGTCTGAAAGAAGCTCCTTTATTAAGGGAGAAGCGCTCCCGGTGATTTTCTACATCTGCGATAGACACGAAGCAGCGCATCTGACCCCGGAAGTTGTTGTCCGTTGCCGGGAGACGAAGGCGGGCAAAACAGGAAAGGAATCTAGTAGTGGACGGACATTGTTCAGGGTCTTCGGTATTTGGCGGAGACGTTAGTGAAGGCGGAGAAGAGGGCGAACTAGAGGAAAAACGGGCAGATTCCTCCTCTATTTACAAACTCCTGGGGATGCAACATGTGGGCGCGGTGCGTCGACTTCCGGATCTGACGTCGACAAATTTTTAGAATCGAGCCGTCGACTTCGTCGAGGCTTCGCTACAGCCCTAATTAAAACATAAAGAGAAATCCGTTATGGAAAGCAGAGTTCATCACACTGAACGACTGTGGTAGCAAACGTCAGTTTCACAGTCTCCTGGAGCCGCGGTATGAGCTACCGTTTCATCACAACGTTAACACAATCAGTTCTACGGATGTAATGCAGAGAAAAGTGGCGTGCCTGCCTCATCACGGGAAAGCGCATCGCTCAATACAGCCACACACCGAGTAATCAGAATCAGAATCAGAAAAAGCTTTATTGCCAGCGCTCCAGCGACCCAGAGCATAGGAACTTGACTCCGCAACACAACCTGACCAAGGTTAAACACACACACATGTAGACAAAAACAGGTACAGGCAGTCACGAGAGCAGCCAGAACGGCGCTCATTTCATTAGATGAAAAGGGTGTTACATGAGGATAATTGGGGTAAGGTAAAAAAAAAGGCATAGCAGAGTTAGACTCCTCAACATAGAAGCACGAACATCACAGATACAAAACATCAGAGTCCGATGGGGAGGCGGGGCTGGGCGGGATCCTGAATCCTCCAATCGATTTGAAATATGAGTGAAGAAGATACTTTTACATAAATTAGTAATATTCAGATTTTTATCAATGTTATTCCTGAACCAGTAATGTTTTTTGGGCAGATAAATTAAGGAAATTAAATGGTAAATGGCCTGTATTTGTTACAGCGCATTTTAGAGTCCTGGACCCCCCCCCCCAAGGCACTTAACAACACAATCAGTCATTCACCCATCCACACACACATTCACACCCTGGTGGTGATGAGCTACATTGTAGCCACAGCTGCCCTGGGGCGCACCGACAGAGGCGAGTCTGCTGTACTCAGGCGTCACCGGTCCCTCCGATCACCGCTCAACTCAACTTTATTTATAAATCGCGCCTTACAGGCAAAAAGATGCCACCAAGGCGCTACACTGATCAAATAAAAACATAAAACAGTAAGTCCAGAAAATAAAACATTGTATCACACGATACAGTTAAAACTACAATGAGTAAAATGCTATAAGTAAAACAATAAAACTAGTTAGAAAGGTTAAAAGACAGGTCATAAAAATATGTTTTTAGCCTTGCCTTAAAAACCGCAACAGAGGTGGAGGCTCTTATGCTCAGAGGAAACTTATTCAGCAGGAAAGGTGGGTTAAGTGTCTTGCCCAAAGACACAACAACAGTGACAACCTGAGAGGGACTCGAACCTGCCGCCTTTCGATTGCGGGGAGAGCACTAAACTCCACCGTCGCCCCCAAATTACTTGAATACTAAAAAAAAAGAAATAGAAAAGTAATAAAAACATAGGACACCTTGAACGTGTTCTCCTTTTTCCTTCTCATTTTAATGCATTTTATGGGACTCTGTCATTACTTGAAATCAAATGACTTGGATTGAAGGCAGAAGATCCCAACTTTTTACTAAATATTTGTTTAATCTGAAAAGGCTTCCATTCACAGTAGGGTAAATAATGAAAGGCTCCAGGGGCTGAGCGGTACTCAGTTCTTTATTTATCCTTTTAAATAGATCATCTGAGGAGAAGCTGCTGCCAGACAATGTGAAGCAGAATCAGGCAAAACAAGAAAACGAGCTTCAGAAAGAGAGTAGAAGAAATACATTCAGAAGGAGATGAGGAGGTTAACCTCCTCTGATTGAGATTAATAACATCAGGATGAACCGCTGCCTTTAAACAGGTGTACGCCGGTGTGTGAATGTCTCGGGGAGCGTTTTTCTTATGCATAACAATGTGGTGATGGGCCTGTATATTTTTAGCGAGCTCTGAAAGATTTTTTCCAGGAAATTACACATGAGAAATGGCTTTAGTCTGCCAGGAAGTCTGACTGGAGAATTCCGGTTCAAAAGCTGGAGCCGAGGCCAAACAGAGCGGCCCCGGTTTGTGACTGCAAGGTCAGATAATCGTCTCAGATAAATTACGCAAATGAAAATAACAAAAACATGCTAATTATGTGTGAACCTAAAAAGTAAAAAATAAAAGTGATCAATGTGTTAAAAATTTAGGCCAGTGCAGTCGATATAGACTTTTTTCACACTTTCTGAGGGAGGGCAGGCAGAAAAACATACAATTAGCACCAAAGAGCAGCAGTAAACATCTACAAAATCATTTACTATGCATCCAAAAAAATAACATTGTGGATTTATTAAAAAAACAGAAAATATTAAATTTTTAGTTTTGGATGAAGTCATCTGGGAGCTTGGTTACAAATGCTCGCTTGTCTGAGCATGTGTGTGTGTGGGTGAAGCTGCGTGAAGTCTTACCTCAGCATCTTGTTCCCGTAGTCTGTAGGTCCTCTGCAGAGCACGCAGTAAAGTAACGCTCAGCTCGGATTCTTCCAGCAGAAGCTCCAAAAGCACGACCAGCTGGTCCGACATCAGCTGAAAAAGACGAGAGGAGTTCAGGATATTAATTAATCCCGTAGACGCGCGTTTTTGCAGAAAATGAGAAATAAAGTTGCATTAAACCAGAAAATGTCTCTAGACTCGCAGGCTAATTAAAATATTGCTCCCCTCCTCGTGAGCACATTTATATCATTTTCTACAAGTTTGATTTTCCTCTCTGAGCTGTGGCAGCCTTGATGGAAAAAAAACCCAATGCAAATCAAGCAATTAATCAAGCTTTTCAAACTGAAGGAAAAGGTAGAAAAATAAACCAGGACGGAGGTTGTAATTAAATAAATATGGTAAAGCAAGTGAGTCTTGTGCTGCTGAGAAATATTACAAAATGTTCATAAATTAAAGGAGATGAAAGGGAAATATTAGACAAAGGACAGCGAGACAAAGCAACAATGTTGCCTTTGTGGACTTTGAACCAAAGAGAGGAGCACTGTTCAGGAACACACACTGCCCATAAAAGAGTTGTTTGTTGCAACATTTGCACACCATAAAAATTGTTGAATGTCCTGGCTGCAGCGATATATAAGGCGATAAAAAGGGAAAAGTTTGGCGAAAATAAACGTCTTGTTGCTTTCTAACACTGATCACTTCATCTTGAGGTAGCCCAGTAGGAAACAGACAATTTTTCTTTGATGACAAACATCTTCGGGGACGAGAATTCTGGGAATCTGTGTGGGCAACGATATGAGAACAAGGCCTTCCTCCTCCGGGGACAGCTGTGCCCAGCCTTGCCTGCTTCTCTGCTGGGTACACCCAACACTCCCAGCAACACTTCTTCTCGCCTCCCAGCCTGGGACACAATTAGTGGCTGCGGGCCCCGTGGAGACTGATGTGAAAATGAGTATAAGGTTTGTGTGTGACTGAGCGAAGCAGAGCACGAGAGAGCAAAGAGAACGACGAAAATAGGTTCGTTGTAAACTGTGCATCATTTGAAAGCAATTAAAGTGGGCGTATTATTACTTTTTTCTTAAGGTTTAATAGTTTTTCAGTTGGTACTAAAATGTCCTTTCCACAAAATCACTCTCAGAGAAAGGAAGTTCAGCAGAAGTATTCTTGACATTTTCAGTACCTTCCAGAATGAGCTGTTTCAGGGCTATGTCGCTTTAAGAAAACAAGCTGACGCTGGCCACGCCCAGCCATCCCCCATTCAAGCTCAGAGTAGAGCTGCTGCACCTCCAGGCTGGAGAAATGGGAGGTCATTCCATACACATTTCCCTGTTTGTGATGTCACAAATAGGAACTTTTTGAAGCTGCTTGTTTTAGGCATTTAATTCCTAAAACCAAACACTGACAGAAAATAGATGGTCTGGGTTTTTACATGTTTGGAATGTTTATAGAGGCAGGAGAGACCTACATAGCAGCACAAAAAGATACAAACAAGGAGTGTTGTCTTAATTTGTTCCCATCAACTTTCTGAAAGTTTCAGCAGGAACTGAGGTAACACCAAGATTTTTAGCTGGGAAATCATCAGATCAAACTTCACCACCTCTATTGCGCCACACACACAGAGGATCACCCCACCACGGAACATCTGATATCCCATCCCTCCTCCCTCCTTCTGTACACATGGTTTATTTTTTTGCCTCAAGTGGTGTCTCCATCTCCAAAGCCTTTCTTTGGGGTCCACCCATGATCCTTCTTAATCTCCCGCCCTTTGAAAAGTGATGAGTCCACATCATTAAGGCACTGCTCTGGCAGACACTCTTGCACATCGTCTCTGTGGTGACTAGGAAGCTTCTGTTTTGCCTCTATGTATTTCTGTTGCTATGGTGGAAATCAATACGTCTGCACCAGCGTCTCCAAAAACAAATTCCTGGTCAATGATGGTACATACGAAACCAGTCTTTACTGCTATTATCCTGACAAACGCGGTGTACACATAATGGCGAACAGGGATGTGATTGTCTCGATCAAACGTCGCATATCTCCAATCAAAGCACGGTCTTCAACAGCAAATATCTGTGACTTCTGCAAACATGGCAGTTTTACCAAAAGATAAAGAGGGACGTTTACTCAAGTTGTCAGCTTTAACACAGTTTGTTCTGCTATGACACTCCCCTGCACTAAATAACCCTGTTTTGAGAGGGAAACATGATGCTTTTCACCTCATTACATCAATAAGAAGTCATTTGTTTGCCACTAATTTCCTCCCCAGCCCAGTTTGAATGTGGCACAGCAGAAAGGAACCAAATTGGAACACTTAGGTAACTAACATCAAGTATCACCAGTAACTTTAAAGATTATCTGTGTAACGTGACAACTATTCCATTTTAAGCCAGGGCACTTGTGCCAAAAAAACAACATCATCTCAAAAACTAGACATAGGATCTGTCATATTTTGATATTTTGAGTGAACAGAGAAGCAGTGGAAGAGTTTCATGTATAACATATACGTGCTATGTACAGGTTGTGTCATTAATAGTTTAAAACCTGATACAGATCATTTCTGAAATTACATTTTAATGCCAATATTGGTCATTAAAAATGATCAGCCAATAATAACATCACCAGATTTTTGTTACCAGCTGGATCTTCTTTGGGACTAAATACCAGAATTTAGAAATTTCTGAAATTTACACAACGAAACACACACACTTACACCTTTCCATATCATGAGTGGACTTAACGATAGATCTTAATGGTAGAGGTCTAAAAGTAACACTGAAAAAGGAAAACATCTCCATCTAGAGAAGGGATTTATGTAAGAAGATCTCCTCTTGTGCACAGTTTGACCAGATTAGACTGGTTGATGTAACCTGCTAAGTGCTTTTGTTTGTGCAAACAGAAATGTGATCCCTTCTGAAAGACAAGAATTGTTTCTATTCCCACAGGCTGCTTAAAGAATAAATAACTACTCATTTCATCAACTTTTCTACCTGAATTTAGGTGCAAACTTTCTTTTTCGCTCTGAAAATGTGTGATAAAACCAATAAAACTCAGTGGACGTCATACATTTAAAAAAAAGAAAGGAATCAAGGCCAAAAGAGTGCCACGGGTCTGTTTCACCATCTGTATATTGAGTTGAGTTTTGCAATGACCTCTGGGAAATATTCTGCTGAAATGTCCCTTTGCACACTGACCTCTTAACCTCGACGGAACAATGACACACATGTGGATGTGTGCTTAAATACAGCCTGTTTGCTTAAGTGAGTGACAGCTCAATGAGACACGGCAAACACAGGATATGATGTCCACCTCAAACTATGAATGAAGTATATTTAGTCAAGAGAGCGTTTTTGTGTGTGTTTCCTTGTTAGGACCTTTTCCGTGTATAACAACCAACGTCAATCTGTCCTCAACAAATGAGTCAATGCAATGTCCTAATAAGGGTGGTCTGAAAGCTTCACCGTGAGTGGGAAGAGTTGGAGGAAATCTGAGCGTGATGGAGAGAGTGGGTGAATGTCTGAGTGGGTGTGTGTAGCGGTAACTAAATGTGGGACTGTGAGGCTAAAATCAACTGCTGAATATCGTCTTGGTGACAAAGAAATGAATCTGATTGGCGTTTTTGTACAGTGTGTGCAGACACATCCAGCAGCTTCGTTATACGGTTTCTCTTTACTGTGCATCAAACAGCAATAAAATACTATCAAAGGTGATTCTGATTCTGCTGCGCTTCTTTCTTTTGAGGGCTGAAGACAAAAAAAATGGTTGTTCAACTTTAAAAGAAAAGACAATCCATCGCTTGTGTAGCATTTCCATGACAATGACACTTGTCAACAATCTTGCTCTGCTCAGTAGACAGGAGAGCAGCAGAGCCTTGTCCTTTTTTGTCAGAAGCTTTTATGTATGTGCAACAACGGTTCAAAATATGAATTTTTCACTCGCATCCTCAGCCCTGAACAAGGTCACCATCTCTTCCTTCGTTAGCGTTTTGTTACCCTGGGCATGCAGCTGCCGTTTACCACCAAGTTTAGCATGAGGGACCTGTGTTAACCCCTGCTAAATGAATCATCTCTGCCTGCCTCCCACATTGATGTCCTACTGCACTGATTTAGGGAAAACAACTACTTGCACAGTATAAATATATTTATTTCTTGTCTTTCAGCCTTTTTCTTCTTGAGCTCTTGAGAATGATGAAACACATTCGATAGTTTTTATAATTTAAAAGGAAATAAAATGTGTGTGTGTGAAGCGGCTGGGATGAGGATCAGCACCTCCAAATCTGAGACCATGGTTCTCGACTGGAAAAGGGTGGCTTGCCAACTCCGGGTCGGGAGAGAGGTCCTACCTCAAGTGGAGGAGTTTAAGTATCTCGGGGTCTTGTTCACGAGTGAGGGTAGGAGGGATCGGGAGATCGACAGGCGGATTGGTTCGGCGTCTGCAGTGATGCGGATGCTGAGCCGATCTGTCGTGGTGAAGAGGGAGCTGAGCCAGAAAGCCAGGCTCTCGATTTACCGGTCGATCTACGTCCCAATCCTCACCTATGGTCATGAGCTTTGGGTAATGACCGAAAGAACGAGATCGCGGATACAAGCGGCCGAAATGAGTTTCCTCCGTAGGGTGGCCGGGCTCAGCCTTAGAGATAGGGTGAGGAGCTCGGACATTCGGGAGGGACTCGGAGTAGAACCGCTGCTCCTCCGGATCGAAAGGAGTCAGTTGAGGTGGTTTGGGCATCTGGTCAGGACGACTCCCTGGGGAGGTGTTTCGGGCATGTCCAACCGGGAGGAGACCTAAAGGTAGATCCGGGACTATGTCTCTCACCTGGCCAGGGAACACCTTGGGATTCCCCCGGAGGAACTGGCCCAAGTGGCTGGGGAGAGGGAAGTCTGGGCCTCTCGCCTTAGGCTACTGCCCCCGCGACCCGACTCCGGATAAGCGGATGAAAATGGATGGATGGAAAAAAAAGTCAGCTGACTGTAAAGTAATGACTGCTGTTCCCCCACAAAAGAATAAAGGATGATCTAAAAACCATGATGCCCCTAGAGTCAAATTTCTGACTTGAGATATTACGAAGTGAGTAAAATTCGGCAGGAACTGACTTGTCTTTGAAGGAATACAGATGTTTGGGTAATACCAGCCTGCACCTCTGCACCTCTGGGGGATAATGGCCTGCTTGCTCAGTCACACAGAGCTATGAGGGTTTGAACCATTGACTAACTGTGACATTATAAAACCAAACTGTAATTTCTGAGGCCACTGAATCATGTGCACGGCTGCGAGTAGTGCCATTCAGTCACTCAGCTGCCTTTTATCCCCGCTCAACCGCAGGCTCGTAAAAAACACATTCTTGCACCAGCAACTAAAGGCCCCGGCCCACACCTCAGGTACTTAGGTTTCCATCTTTCTTCCACTCAAATCGTTTCCTTTCTATGTTTGGTTGCTTCTGTCTCCAACTGTCTGCTGCCCGTCTCTATACCAACCACTGTGTTATTCTGCCTTTCAACGAGAAAAATGTTTGTTTGGCTCCTTAAGTTAAAAGCCCCCTTTGCACGTTTTTTGTTTCACTTTATTTTGCACTCGAGAACGTTCCATTACTGAAACTGCAGTGGCACACCCAGGTCTTGATGACAGACAACAAATATGAACACGTTTAACTAGTGCTCACCTAAAACGTGCAAGAAAACCACCAGGAATAAAGCACAGGTATATTAAACACTAAACTTAAAAATCCCTGAATCATCTTTGGGTTTTTGCTTGGGCTAAATTTCCTTCCACATGACGTAGAAATCCACAGTTGGAAAGAATGTATTGCAGCTTAAGCCCCTCTCCCTACTTCCGTATGCCCCTCTTTAGTAAACGCTCTTCTGTAGCTGACCAACAGAGCTAAAAACCTTTGTTTTACAATTATTATCCTCACTGTATACTGTTTGTGTTGCCATCTCTGCATCTGTTTAGGTACTTCCACAAATGCACACAGTTTAATTAACATCTCTATGTAAGCAAAAATCTAACTCTACTGCTACTGGATGGTACTCCACTTAATTTGCATGGGTCTGTATGGGATGAGGGACGTGCTTAGCAAAAAATAAATAAAAAGATGCATTTCTTACATTATTTCAAAGTACAGAGTAAGGATATCACTTTGGCGGATTTCTACAAAAAACATAAATAATTCCTTAAAGGATCGGGTTTCTGCTTTTTTGCAGATGACGTGGTCATGTTGGCTTCATAAGAATGTGATCTCCGGCTTTCGCTGGAGCGATTCACAGCAGAGTGTGAAGCAGCTGGGATGAGAATCAGCTCCTCTAAATCCGAGACCATGGTCTCGAGTTGGAAAAGGGTAGAATGCCTTCTCCGGGTCAGGGATGGGGTCCAAGTGGAGGAGTTTAAGCATCTCTGTTGGTGCTACATCTGCAGTGATGTGGGCGTTGCACCAGTCTTTCGCGGTGAAGAGAGATTGCTGAGATGGAAGGCAAAGCTCTTGATTTACCAGTCAATCTACTTTCCAACCCTTACCTATGGTCACGAGCTTTGGGTAGTGACCGAAAGAACGAGCGAATGAAATAAGTTTTCTCCACAGGGTGTCTGGGCTCTCCCTTAGAGATAGTGTGAGAAGCTCAGCCATCCGGGAGGGGCTCAGAGTAGATCTACTGCTCCACATTGAGAGGAACCAGCTGAGGTGGCTTGGGCATCTGGTTAGGATGCCTCCTAGACGCCTTCCTGGTGAGGTTTTCCAGGCCCATCCAACTGGGAGGAGACTTAAGGGAAGACCCAGGACATGCTGGAGGGAGTATGTTTCTCGGCTGGCCAAGGAATGCCTTGGGATTCCCCCGGAGGAGCTGGCTCAAGAGGCTGCGGAGAGGGAAATCTGGGCCTCTCAGCTTAGACTGCTGCCCTGCGACCAGATTCTAGATAAGTGGGAAAAAATGTCTGAATGGATGAAATTCCTAAAAGGAGGAAAACTCCGGATTGTTGCTTTAATGATGATACCAGTGGCTACTGTATCATTTTACCTTGGGAACAGCTGTTTACATCATTTAATTGTTATTTTTTAAGGGTCCCATGGTAACAGAAGGCCCCTCTCAGATTGCTTTTGCTTCCGAGGGCATGTGTGGGAGATTTTTAGTAAACAAATACAATCGTGATGTGAGTGTGCCATAAATATAATAAGCAGCAATACAGAAGAATAGACTCATACACTGTGGGGATATGATACTGCAATCTTACGGGTTCAGAATGACTGAAAAGACATTATAAAACAGCCTGCTGTTATAGGATTCGTAAACCAATTTTGGGTAATGGGTCGGAACACAAACAAACCCACAGGAGATACCGAAAGGTTATCTATGAGTCACACGTTGCCCTTTCAACTCGTGCAATGGAGATGTGTGTTGTTTTCCTCAAATGATGTCACACCTGTTGTTGCTGCGGCACCGCCATGGCCTCACACTCAGATGACCTCGGTGATGACCGACAGCTCCGGCCGTCTATCTGCTAATTTAATCATTAATGGAGCTCGTCTTTTGCTTTCCAGCTTGACAACCGCCCTAATCAACAACTGCAGGAACTGCATATTGCAGACTACAGCAGACGGTTATGCTTGTGTGTGCCCTGAAGATGAGTTTTAAAAGTCAGGGTGCCTAAAATACTGAAAAAGAGGAGATCAACTAAAGGCTTTTGCAAACACTGCCTAATTTGGGGGGTACGTTTTAGCTAGCGTGTGTCTTTCTCTACAAACATGATTCATACATGGTCCTGTCAGCAGAAGTGGGTTTAATCAGTTAGGAAAGCTGTTCATTTCCCTGAATCGTTTTCTCTTTGGACCTTGAAGTTCACATTTAATCACATAGTAACCATGAAAGTTAATGAATATAGTCTGAAAATGAGCGACAGTACAACCTCTGATGGTGGAAGGACTGTCTGCCTTGAGGAGACAAACAAGCTGACCAAATAACACAAACATGAACACAAAACAAACAAGAGCATGGTACTGTTGAACGTTTCGGTTTTAGTTCTTCACGTTTTCCTCTACCTGCACATTTTTGTCTTTATGTGTCCATCTCTGGAAGGTGGGGTCGTTATTATGTGAAATTCTATGTGATTTGGCATTGACCATAAAGGCAATTAGCATGTTTTCCCTCCTACTCATCACCGCTCTGATTCATTCACACACCTCCAAAACACGGGAAGTTTAATTAATCTCTGGCAAATCTGACTGTCTCCAGTGGATGCCTCCCTTGCCTTGTCATTCCTCCTCCTCCCACGATCATTGTTACCCTTCCCAACAGGGAAACAAACAATTAAAATTGCATAGGCCTGAAATTGTACCCCCCCAATTTTCTCAGACTTTTGTTGTTATCAAAAAGTCCCAACCTACCAGGAGGGCACCAAAAAGGAGCAGCAACACGGTCTGAGGTCCCTGTGGTGGCCGGTTCCCCCTGCACCACCCATAAGCCTTTGAAAGACAGAGGCCTTTGAAAAGGAGCAGGAACAAAGAGACTGCTGTTTGTGTGCGAGAGGGAAAAATCTGTAGCATTTGTAATCCTGTGGCACATCCAAACAGCTGGATGTCAGTTTAGACCCAGAGCGAGGTGCGCGGACAGGAGAACGGAGGCACGACGGTGTTTTTTGTATATTTAAAAGAAAACGGGGAACGAAACACTTCAGAGAACTGACTAAGGTCAAAGTGATCATTTTAAATGAACAAGAAAAACAGAAAACAGCAGTTACTCACCAGCAAAAACAAAAGCCAAAAATCTATTAAAAACTTTAACGAGTATAAAATGAGAAGTTTTCGATAATGTTCAAATATTTCTAAACTTGAAAATTACTTCAAACATGCAAATTAAGGCTGTCAGAAAATTAGGTTTTCTGTATTCTTGCGTAAAATAATAGAACAGCTGAAACATTTCAGCAAAAAATCTCGATAAACGTGTTTTTGTTTGTTTACGCAAAATCTAAGGAACAACATCACGCTAATGCTAAAATTAGTTACAATTAAACTGTAAAGCAAGGAGGAATTGGTAACAAATCAATAAACGATACAGTGCAATTAGGAATGATTGATAATGGCTTTTTTACCAATATCCTAGTCTAACTCAGGTGTCACCAACTCCATCCTGCTAGTTTTCTGTGTTTCCTGCTCTACCACACCTGAATGGAGTAATTGAATCCTCTCTGTACCAAGTTTAACTCTGCACAGGCGCGCTAACTCATCCACTGCCATTGACGACTAAAGTCGTCATTTTAGGTCCAACCGTTCACTGCCAACGCATGTGCGTCGGAACGAGTTGTGTAATTAAAAGAGTAAAAGCAATACTTATAATTTACAACGTTACATTTTACTGCAATACTGGCAATAAAATCAGGCATGTCTATGCAGAATGAGTTCTTAATGATAAAAGAATGACCAAATCCACATCCTACAGCTATTACGCATTTATTTCTGCACTTTCTCCTCTCTAAAGAAAGTAGGTGCACAAGAATAAAATGTGACGATGCCTGAAAATAGCCCTGGTTCCATTTCCTCATGTCATTTATCCTATCAGGATCCCGCTACAGTAACAGCAGCCTGGGGGTTGTGGTTAAAAATGATCTCTGGAAAATAATAATAACAATAATAATAAAGTCATCATGGCCATCGGGTACATTCCAGCTAGCTGTAAGGTGTTGCAGCCAGGTGTGTTAATTACAAGTGTGTTATGGGCTCGACACACGGGAGGTGACAAACGATCGCGATCAGCGAAATTCGTCGCTTTCGCGTTTATTACCTAACACCCGGGAGGCGACTCGCGGCAGCGGCCAGCGGCAAAGCCGTCTACGCGTTCTGTTCCATGGCGAAATTGAAACTTCCGTTGTTTTGTTTGGCTGTGTCAGGTTGGAGGGAATTAAGGTTATTTAAGCGGTTCAGAGTTAATAAAGCGGTAGATATGATGTTTCACAAGGTGCTGCTAGAGTTATGTGAAATCTTACTCCTGATTTTACTATAAAACATAATAATAATCAACTTCTCCTCCATGTTTGCTCGGAGATGTACAGAGCATCCTGTCCGCTCATTGGTCAGTGAATGAAACCTCCGTTGATTGGTCCTCGTCCGAGCGACAGCGATGAAAAGTTGAAAATGTTTCAACTTTCTGGGATCGCGTCGCTGGGTCGTCCGTGCACGACACGTGCACGAGCGCAAACTTTCACACGCACGTTTTTCGCGTTTCGCTTAGTAGGAGAGAGACCTGCGATTATCGCTTTGTCGCGCATGTCTCATTGAAAATGAATGGAGGAGAGGCGACAAACGGCCGCGATCAGCGAAATTTGTCGTTGTCGCTTTTATTACCTGTCACACGGGAGGCGATCTGCGGCAGCGGCCAGCGGCAAAGCCGTCTACGCGTTCTGTTCCATGGCAAAATCGAAACATCCGTTGTTTTGCTTGGCTGTGTCAGGTTGGAGGAAATTAAGGTTATTTAAGCGGTTCAGAGTTAATAAAGTGGTAGATATGATGTTTCACAAGGTGCTGCTAGAGTTATGTGAAATCTTACTTCTGATTTTACTATAAAACATAATAATTATCAACTTCTCCTCCATGTTTGCTCAGAGATGTACGGAGCATCCTGTCCGCTCATTGGTCAGTGAATGAAACCTCCGTTGATTGGTCCTCGTCCGAGCGACAGCGATGAAAAGTTGAAAATGTTTCAACTTTCTGAGATTGCGTCGCTGGGTCGCCTGTGCACGACACGTGCACAAGTGCAAAATTTCACACGCACGTTCTTCGCGTTTCGCTTGGTAGGAGGGAGACCCGCGATTATCGCTTTGTCGCGCATGTCTCGTTGAAAATGAATGGAGGAGAGGCGATGTCGCCTCCCGTGTGTCGAGCCCATGACACCCGGGAGGCGACCTGCGGCAGCGGCCAGCGGCAAAGCCGTCTACGCGTTCTGTTCCATGGCGAAATCGAAACTTCCGTTGTTTTGTTTGGCTGTGTCAGCTTGGAGGGAATTAAGGTTATTTAAGCGGTTCAGAGTTAATAAAGCGGTAGATATGATGTTTCACAAGGTGCTGCTAGAGTCGCCTCCCGTGTGTCAAGCCCATTACTGTTGCACTGAAACACGTTTTTTCATTGTGGTTATATTTGTAGTACACACAAAATCTCAATGCACATGCAGAGAGAGAGAAAGAGAGAGAGATTTGTCTTTTCAAGCTACGTGAAGTCAGACGATGATAATATGGGTAAAACACTAACATGCACCAGCAATGACCTCAAGTGTGAAGTGATAGCATCTACTGCTGTTGAAAGACACATGGAGAAAAGGAGATAGAGAGCCTTAGTGGGGAGAGAAAACAGAACACAGGATGGGATGGCTCTGGCAGACAGAGTCAAACACAAAGAGGGACTGACAGCAGCAGACAAGAATGGAAGATGAGACGGTGGAGAGAGGCTAACGCGAGCAGAGCCATCTGAGAGAAAGGTCAAGTTCAGCTGGAGACTTTGGACTCTCCTGCAGTTCCAAGTCTTATTATGGCTTTCTGCATGTGTGTGAGCTGCGTCAACATGTTTGACATTCGTGTGAGTGTGTGTGTGGTGTGTTGTCTCCTGTGTGAACTCCAGGCTGGCCTTGTTTGAGCATTCTGAGCTGACAGAGGTATGCAGGGTGAACTCAACCCAGCTATCTGCTGCACAGACTGACAGACACACACAGCTGTGAAGTCAGTCACAAAGACAGGCACACACACACACACACACACACGCACACACACACGCACACGCATGCACAGAAACACGAAAACAAGGAAAGAGCTAGGTATTTAGAGAATGACAGAGGACACCTGTGAAACTGTAGAAAGACGAAGAATTAGGACAGAATAATGGAATCCCACATGGAGAGAAATTCTAACCAGTTGTTTACATTGTGTGAAATCCGAGGAAGAGAATCCCTTTTATGTGTTTTTCCCTCTGTTTAATCCCAGACTGAGGAATTTGGGGGACAAAAAGTCGACTGCGGTATTGCCGATGGCCTTTTCTTATTGTAGCTGCTTGGCGGTCTTAAAGGTGACCTGAGCGATCTTATATAACCATCACAAGTGTGCACTACAATGGCTGACAGTGTGACTCAAACCGCCTCGGGTGATTTCGACACGTTTATCATATACAGATTTATGTTTTATAGTACTTGATTTTTTCACTAGATCTTCTCAAAAACATTTGGAAATATTGCAATAATTTCTCCTGCTTAATTCTAAAAGATGTTGTGGCTGGGTATGGATCTTCCACATGCTACTGAGGTTCCTGATAGTCATAAGCAGAGAGTAAAAATGTCAAATATGTGTTGCTTTCCCATGTTTGTTGGAAAAGTTCAATCACCCAATACACCAAGGGACTTAAAACAAAAGTAAATACCAACAAAAAATATATATTACATGGGACTTTGGCAGTTTGTGGGGGGAAGCAACCCACTCGTTGAGCTGTCTAGACAATTTCAAGCAATGCTCGGTCCTCATAAGCTCTACTCTAAACAAAATACAACATAAAACAAGTTATGGGATAAGGAGAGAAATTAAATATTTCCAATCTTTGTTTCAAGAATATTTTAAGTATACAAGTTGTAACGGAATGAAAGTCATTTCCCCTCTCCTCTGACACAGGCATGAGATATGGTCTCAAGGTCTCATGCATTTGCTTCTAAACTGCTTCTTTCCAGCTCAACAGAAGAATGAAGAAGGACTCTCTCCTTTTAATAAATCAAATAACTCTATTTTAATAAAGCTAATCCAACAAAGTGTTAGTCAATAATAAGATGTGACCAATCTGTGAAATCAAAATATTACTTTATTATAATCCTATAGAATATAATAAGTAATATGACGTTAAATGTTTCCACTAGGACTGATCTCATGTAGCGTTAAGAGATAACACATTGCTTTCACTGATCCAATCAGAATCTGCCAGATCTGACGGAGGCGTGGTTTTGGTGGTGCTTGGTAAATCTGTCATCCTTTCATTCGTTCATAAACCAAAACATCCGAAGTATAAAACTATGCCCACGTCATCTTTAACGCCAGTTCAAAGCGTTCTAGAGGAGTTGTTGGAGTGGCCAATCCGTAACTTTCCTCTTCAGCCAAAAGAACCAACGACAAGCTGGATAAAATCTGTTGCTGTTCCACCTGCTGCAACGGTTCCTTTCAGAATAAAAGCTGAACCATCACGACCCAGGTTTGGGTCTCACCAGATGCCAACAGAACTGTCGTGACCCGGAAGTATCTCAAAGACTGGTCTGGTCGGCAACCGCTGCTTTTCCTACCGGCTTCGGTTCCAGAGAAGGTCAAGCTGGACCTCGACATTCCTGATCTAACGGGGACTTCGGCTAAGGGTATGTAGGCCGGCGAAATGGCGTTGAATGTGTTTATGAATCTCCTAACCAAAGCTTAGTGCAAAGACATCACCTTCATTTCCCATCAGAACTAATCGCTTCTTCGGATTTGCTGGTTCTGAGCAACATTCCACATCACACCATTCTCTGTCTCATCCACCTAGTTACACCATACATTTAGTGTTAAAGTCAGTCTAGTTTAATTTGTTAGTAATAAATCTTTAAATCTTTAAACTTGACTCTCTCTTCTGTTGTCTCTGAGTGAATACGAAGCTGTTATCTAATCCCTGCAATAAAAAGTTCCAATCTTCTGGTTTAAAATAACCTCACAGATCCGTAAGGTGGATTTCATATTTCTTATGGACTCCTACGCCTTATGGCTTATTAAATAACATGTAATTTAAATCATTACAAAGTCATTAGTTTGTTGTCCGTGCTGGTTTAAAATGAATTCAATATGGACTCTATGGCATCAACTCACATAAAAGGACCACTTGAAATGAAACGTCTTGCTGTTCCCATTTAAATACATAATTTCAAAGCGATCCATTAACATTTAACGGTTTCTGCTTAAAAGAGACTGTCTTTAAAGAGCAAGTCACCCCCAATCAACTACTTTACTGATAAACTATATAAATCAGTGTCTGATCGTGCTGTAGACATGTGTATTCAACAATTTGGCACTTAAATGCTTCTAAGTTAAAAATTAAATATTCTGCCTTAAACTGTCAGTGTTGCGCCGTCTTCAGGTAAAAACTGCATTAGAATTTAAATCTGCCATCGCTATAAAAAGTTGATTTGGAGGTGACTTTCTCTTTAAATTTAATCTTAAAACACATTCAACTTTTGAATTTCATCAAGCAAAGTATGACTGTAAAAGTGTATTTAAGTGTTTAGTTAATAGGTTTCCTTTGTGTTTTATAAACGTTTAGGCTTTTCTTCAGTCATTTCTATACTATTTTTAGTACTTTAAGAAACTTTAAACAATCCAATGAAGGGACACAATTATAATCTGTTGTGTTCATACATATTTATTCCAACTAAATCACAGTTTTCACTAAAAGATGTTTTTCAAAAGCGTCTTATGTTCTCACCATCTGTTTGTAAAGATTTATCGCTTTTAATGTCCTTTTAATAACAGGTCATTTTTCTGATTCAGAAAACAGATTTTCTAATTTCTAGTTAATTTTCTAGACTGTAAACGTTAACTGAAAACGTAATATTTGATCTTAAGCCCTGCAGACTTACAAAATAAAAGCATATCTAACTTTCGGATCAGTGGCTGAGCAGTAAGTAGTTAGGCCTCAAAACAATTCAGAAAAATGATACCATGTTTTATTCTTTAGCTTGAACAGTTTGGTGTCACCAACAGATGAGAAGAGGAATGAGAAACCAGACCTGAACTTCTCTTGCAAAACCAGTACAGTCATCACTCACTGTGGGATATTTGGGTTGTGCAGCCTTTTCAGTTGGGGCAGAACATACAGCTGCTTTTACTTTGTGTGTGTGTGTGTGTGTGTGTGTGTGTGTGTGTGTGTGTGTGTAATTGTGTGTGTGTGTGTGTGTGTGTGTGTGTGTGTGTTTGTGTGTGTGTGTGTGTGTGTGTGTGTGTGTGTGTGTGTGTGTGTGTGTGTGTGTGTGTGTGTGTGTGTGTGTGTGTGTGTGTGTCTGTGTGTGTGTGTGTGTGTGTGTGTGTGTGTGTGTGTGTGGGGGTGTGTGTGTGTGTGTGTGTGTCTGTGTGTGTGTGTGTGTGTGTGTTTGTGTGTGTTTGTGTGTGTGTGTTTGTGTGTGTGTGTGTGTGTGTGTGTGTGTGTGGGGGTGTGTGTGTGTGTGTGGGTGTGTGTGTGTGTGTGTGTGTGTGTGTGTGTGTGTGTGTGTGTGTGTGTGTGTGTGTGTGTGTGTGTGTGTGCATTTGATGGGGCTAAATGTCTGTCTAAGGGTGCTTAAGCCTTCCCAGTTATTACCGAGAAAGACGGATGTTAAAGCACTCAGCATGCAGCCTTCTCAAGCACCCAGACACAACATTACATGCAGTACCTACAAAAAGATGAGGTGATGCCTAAATCGGGTTTTATGAGAAAAGTATTGATTCATTTCACACCAATAAAAAGCCAGTTCCAGTTTATAGCCAGGCCCAACATTACCACGACACTCCATTATGTATGTGTCTGAAGTGTCACCAGCTTTAAAACTGGGACCTCTGAGCTTCCACTGTGTTTTTATTACACCGCATTACACCGAATGTCTGAATTTGTGCCTGAATGGACCTCAAAATCAACGATTTGCGTGAGTGACAAAGTGAGCTACTTGTTTTTGTTCCTATTGTTGCAGACATATTCAGCAGGCTGTTCTCTTTCCGTCTCTGATGTGTTTTCCATGTGTGCTGGAAAGGCAAACACAGCTGCACATTAATGACATTCAAATACTTCTGGGAATTAGAATGCATGTGCGTGAGTGCATGTGCTTTGTGTGTGTGTGTGTGTGTGTGTGTGTGTGTTTCTGCTTTTTGACCACTTCAGTCAAACGCGTGTTGATGGTTACCTCCGAGTAAACTTATCCACATAAAATCTGAACCATAGCTTGATGCCTAATATCACAAACTGTGAAATTGTGTGTCTAGGTGAGTTAACAGGTTATCTGCATGTTTAAGGGAGCCAAATTTAAGACTTTTTAAGACCTTTTTAAGACCACTTTGACCAAATTTAAGCTATTTTTTGAATTTCTTTCAAGCTATAATTTCCAGCTATTGCCTGGAACCGGTGCTAACCACGTCGCTAACGTGGGATTAGCCATCCAGTTACCATTAAACTTGCACTTCCCCATGGCGCAAGCTCCCACTAGCTTAACCAGCTAACGTGCTCATCTAAAAATAGCCCCCTTTCACAACCAACTGAATGTGTACGGTTCCGTTTATGCAAACATCGTACACAAAAAATGCTGAACACTAACTAGAAATTCACGAAAATTTTATAGAAATAAAAATATCTTGTTTATTGGGTCTTTGGTAATTTAAGACCTTTGGAAACTGTATTTAAGGATTATTTGTCATTTTTAAGGATTTTTAAGGCCTTAAATTTGGAAAAGCTAATTTAAGACTTTTTAAGGACCCGCGGATACCCTGGTTAAGTTTGTGGAAACTTTATTATACATGTTAATAAAAGTAGTTTCCAGGTTGGTTTTTTCTGTAACTAAAGTACAGGAAATGTGTTCAGTTGTAGTTAATATGAATGCTTTAAGGGTCATTTTAACACTCAGTTAGAGGAGAATCTATTCTATAAAAAGGGGAGCCATCTGTGATGCAGATGTAGGAGGAGTCTGCGATACGACCCAGCTTGACCGTGGCTGCTGCAGATGACATAAGCATTGATAATCACAAGGGACCTACCATTCAAAAGAAAGATTAAAGTAGGCATGTGGTGGAAAAAAAAGACAAGATTTGAGTTCATGTGGCTGATATGATTGACATTAAGTTTTCTAAAATTTATCAGAGATAATATTAGAATGTGAAGAATTTGATGACTTGCCAAAGCGGCAAGATCGCATAATCATCTCTAGGGCTCATCTGTCAGAAAAACGTAGAACAAAGGTTCTGCACGGACCGTTTTAGATGTTGCTATGGCCGGCAGCTGAATCAGGAAGTGGCCCGAGTAGGCAAGAATTCCTTATCCAAGTTTTATTTGAACCTGCGTCACATGTAGCGATATCAGGCATCCATCTTAACTCTCTACACTTCTTCTCCTTCTCTCCTACCTACGTTCTCCTCTCCTATACTGCCCCCTGTGGTAAACACAACAGATGTTACACACTCTAAGCCTCATCACTGCTGAGACAGATCATTCTTAAAAGAAATCAACGAAAAAGATGTTTAATCAGTGATAATCTACACCTTTATTAACTTGACATCACTGTGAATTGGTAACTGGTCTTCCAGCCTGTACTGTGAGACCTCTTCAAATGGTCCAGAACGCAGCGGCGCGTCTGGTCTTCAATCAGCCAAAAAGAGCACACGTCACCCCTCTGTTCATTGAGCTCCACTGGCTACCGCTAGCAGCACACATCAAATTCAAATTGCTAACACTAGCATACAGAGTCCAAGATGGTACGGCTCCCATCTACCTGAATCCTCTTGCAAAGGCTTACGTCTCGGCCCGGCCGCTCTGGTCATCACAGGACCGTCGGCTAGCAGTGCCTACACCACGCTCAGGACAATCCAGACTCTTCTCATGCATCGTTCCACAAATGTGGAATGACCTACCAAGCACTTCCAGAACAGCGGCTTCCTTTTCAATTTTCAAGAAACTCCTGAAGACCCTGCTCTTCAGAGAGCATCTTCTAAACTAGCACCCTCCCTGCACCCGTCCCCCCTCTACCGTCCACTCTTTGTTCCCTCCTCTCCATAATTTATGTCAAGTTGTTGTTATTGTTGTTGTTAGCCTCAAGGGCAACATGCCGATTATCACTTGTAAGCCGCTTTGGACAAAAGCGTCTGCTAAATACATAAACATAAACATAATTTATACTACAGCTGTGTTAATTGCTAGCTCTAATGAGAAGTTAGCTTTATTGCAACATGGGGCAGCTAATGCAATGTCTACATGTTGATGCCTTGTGATATTCTTAATAATTCCACATAATTTGCTGTCACTATGAAATATTGTGCATTGTTTACATCTTAGGTTGGAATGATGAAATGTGAATAATTCTGATTGTGTTAATGCATTAATCACAAATATATTGCCAGCCACTTCAACCCGAGTTATGTTTTTACACCAATCATTGTGTTTGATGCCCTAAATGTTTTGTTATGTCTTAGTTTTAGGTCTGTTTCCCCACAGGGGAGAATTGTGGTTGCATTGTTGTGTAACTTGCAAAAAACAACAAAAAAAAAAACAATTCTTAAATCTGCTAAACAAGTAGGGATGTCCTGTTCCGATACTGATATCAGATATTGGCCCAAAAACACTGTATGGAATTATATCGGAATGCATCAGAAATCTCCGATATTAGCGGTACGTTCAGCTTTAAATTCCATTCTAGCAATTCTATCCATCCGAGCCCAGATGCAGCATGCAAAGTCCACGTGATCAGAATGGCATGTGCTAGCAAAGTAGCAGGGAACAATGTCAGACATGTGGTTGTATTTTTTGTTAAAGTCCAAAAAAGACAGTTAGGCTCAGTGCAGCACTTGTCATGCACAAGTTTCCCGTGGTGGAACAGAACCGGGGAAGATTAATATGTCCAACCTCAATGTGCATTTGAAGCAGGATCACAAAACATTGCATGAGGTGAAATAGAAATTTTAGACACTCAACTTGTAGCATTTGGTCAGTGAACAACATTGCGCTTTTTTCCTTCTGTCCCTAAATATTGCAACATTTAGTTTTAAGATACTGAACCGATATTTAAAAGCAGTGAATCACATTTTTAATAAATAATTTATATGCACACATTTCCTGAATATTATTTTTATGGAGCGATTCAAACTGCCAGTTGGCGGCAGTTTTTTTTACCAACTTCTCTCTGACAGAACAAGACCTCACCATAACTCTGGATTTGTCTCGGAAGCATCTGGCCTGAGTTTTCCAATTAAATTACAAAAATTTTCTGGCTTTACCAAAATACATCACACTGTCTCCCCTGTATTGTGATATATCTTGCATCACCAGATTCTTGCCCATACACACCCCTAGTAGTCAAGGTAATTTGTGTTTTATTGACGCTTGTTTTTATTGACTTATTGGATGCTTCAACTAACGATAGTTAGGGTGACAAGTCTCTGCCGCTTTTGTTTTGAAGGTCAAAATATGAAAGGTATTGTCTACCAACTTGTCTGAGGTGTGACTGCAACCGGAGAAAAACGCCATAAGCAGTCGTTTAAGAAGCTCTCCAGCCTGTATAATTCTCACAGAGCTCTTAATGTCTTCAGGCTGAATGCACCTTCTGTTTTGAGGCCCATCTTTATGAGGACCAGTTAGAGCTCTAGACATGGGGTGACATTTGGTTTTAAAGTTCAGACTTGCATTGAAGCTAGACCTAAGTAGTTTAATGGGTACTAAAATATATGATGCCACTGAGAGTTCTCACAAAAACGCAAGTATGCTTCAAACATTTATGTGTGTGCATGAGCATGAGGGTGTGTTTTGCAGAGTCATAAAGGCATAAGTGGTATTTCCAAGATATGCTGCTGTGTTAGTTGGGAAATAGCTTCCCAGCATCGTAAACCATGAACGGAGATCTGCACCACCCCTGCCCCCCCACCGGCTGGCTTATACCCCCTCATGTATAAACACATACACAGAGACAGCAGGTAGTCCCTGGACGAGATGAGACAGGCAGTGAGCTTCAAATGACCCTGAAAACAGAGCTACTGGTGAGTGATAAATGAGAAGAATACACACCACTGCGTTCTTCCTCCAACTTTACTTTCCATCCCTCCCACATTAACGCGACTCAAATAGAGCCATCTCCGCTCCTCCCAACAGTTAATGTAAAATTTCCTATCTCTAACTCACGCGGTGCTGATAAATTTAAATTTTTCAATCATCTCTTCTTAGTGTAGCTTTTCCCCCCGAATAAAAACGAAAAACACTTTTCATGCTCTATCAGCTTCACTCCGAGGAAGATTGTGGCTTTTACTTTGAAGGCTTACAGAAATATCCTTTCACATCACAGCACGACTTAAACATCTCTTATGGGAGATGCATCGCAACTAACTGGTGTATTTGTATGCAGCTGCTTAGGGCTGGTTTCACACCTGATGCGTGCCATTTCTATGTGCGTATGAAACATGGTGTGGACATATTGTGATGGCCCACCATCCTACTCCCCTCCAAGCTCTTGACTGAGCCACAGAAATGATTCGGAGGACTTTTAAAGATCTTGTTGCAGCTGAGAAATGGAAATGTTTATTGAATGCAATAATTGCAGGTCTCTCTCTCTCTCTCTCTCTCTTTCTTTCTCTCTCAACTGGTTGTTAAGACATTTTAGCCTCTTTTGAAACACTTCTTTAAAAATACGTTTTCACATCCATTTATTCATGGCACCGATAATTACATTCAAACACCCTCACATATGTATACAAGTTATGTACTGTGTGAACTCTTCTGTTACAAATATGACTCGGGTTGGCAACAGATGGGGCCTCGTCCGGGATCTAAAATCCTTTGAAGTTTGTTGGAAGTTGGTTCCCTTCCAGTGTTTTTTAGTGGTAAGTAAAGTTGCTTGATTGGTACAGAAAATGTTTTTGTAGCATATGTAAGTCTAGGGCACTATACATGTCGCAGATATCACAATTTCTGGTGTAATTAACAGATTCAGATTTTCTTTCACTACTGTCAATGAACGGATTTATTCTAAGCTTCAATTTTTTAACTGTGTGTTCACGACTCTACCAAACTTTGCTCTGCAGAGAGACAATTCAGGAGTAAAACAACGCTGACGCCACTTGTTCTGGTGCTGCTGGTGTAATACAAATGTAGACACACAGCTGAACATACACTCTGTTTGCGTGATTGGACATGAGGTGTGTTAAAACAAAAAGCACATCTATAAATATTTATTCACCGACTCACCTGAGTGACCTGCATGGTTACATTGGCAGGTGACGTTGGATCAACAGCTTATAACGTGTGGAGGACCATGGATCAAACAACAGCTGTTTGCTACGTTGATCCCTTGATTCCTCCCACATTGTGCCCCACTTGGTCAGCGTATTTCTTTTTTCTTTTTTGCAGGAATTGATGAAGCCAGTGAGATACGTTCATTGATTTGTTGTTTTTCTCTGCCTCTGTTGACTTTTTAGATTCCCTGGTCTTACTCTTTGTCTGTTTGCCCTCTGAGTTTCTTTTGTTCTTTTGCTTTCACTATCTCACTCTTCTTAATGGGCTTGAGCAGTTGGCCTTCAAGCTTCTACAGTTCTCAAAGGAATGCGCTATAGGCAGTCGAGTCCTTGTTTTGCAATCTGAAATGTAGTATATTTTTTATTTTTGAATTTTTTGACACTTTATGATTTTGCAAATGGAGTCAGAAGCTTTCAACCATATTTTCAAGACAATGTAGGTCTCTAAACTCATTTATGTCTCTGTCAGATGATCAGAAGGTTGGTTATCTTTCTATGGATGCAAAGCCCCCTTTATCTATGGATTCTTGATGGGTGATTAAAGAATCCGAAAGTTGCAGAGGAAAACTAATCAAGGCTCACCGATAAGCATTGATCACGCACAAGGTTAGACAGAAAATCGCCTCTGAAGACTCCAACATGGTGTCTGCAGAGATGGTTATCTCAAAATCACCTGTTTAAAGTAAACACACGGTGGCACAGGAGTAAGGCGCTCGCCCCGTAATCAGGTTGCAAGCTCGAGCCCCGCTCAGTCTGTCGCTGTCGTTACGTACTTGGGCAAGACACGTAACCAACCTTGCCTGCTGATGGTGGTCAGAGGGACCAGTGGCGCCTCTGTCAGTGCGCACCAGGGCAGCTGTGGCTACATTGTATCTCATCACCACCAGAGTGTGAATGTGTGTGTGAATGGGTGAATGACTGATTGTGTGCACTTCTATGCACTTATTTGTTTTTCTGAGTGATCTCACTCAGTGTGGTTACATGCACACTGACCAACATCCAAGTCGATCTTATTGTAGTAAGCTGGGAGACTTTATCCCAGTTTACATGCACATTAGAAAACCAACCTCTCAAAGAGAGCTTGTTCCACTCCTCTACAGCAGGTGGTAACATGCCCCTTTTCATGTTGGCTTAATTGGGTTAGCTTATAGCAACACAAGCAGCAAACAGAGGCTGGAGTGAAGCAGATGGAATTGAAACTGGATGTGCACAATGGCTGAAGAAATGCACAAGAGCACGCTGCAGCACAGCTTATTTGGTACGTGCTGTCCTGCTGGATGGTGTTACGCTTGTGGCTTTGTGACGATGGTCTTGTCAGAAGACCGCTTCCGCGACCTCGCCACTTCCGGAACACGAGAGCGTCCGAACGGTTTAGTTCTGCTTACCCATTTAAATGCAGAATGTAATCAGATCACTACCGCGTTATCTGGGCGCTTCAGCTCGATTAGAACCAGTTAGCTTTTAGCCAGACCAACATATTTACATGCAATTAAAAAAACGGCGCAAGTCTTTTTAATTCAATACTTCGGTCTTCTGCTGTGCGTGTAAACGCACTGACTGATTGCAGTGGTTCCAGTGAAAAATAAACAACAACAAAGACATTAGCATTATTTAAACACTTCTTGCCTGACTGTTAGCTTCAGCTAAATGTCAGCAGCTGAGCAAATCACAAAAAAAAAAAATCTGTTTACACAACCTCCAGATCTTTTATTTGAAAATCATGTTTGAGAATCATTGCCTAACAAGTTGTGTCTCTCTTTCTCGTGGTCACTTTTAACCAATGACGTCCTTAATCATTAAAGATCAGCTACACGAAACAAGTTCTCTTTCACTGGAACAGAAGCTGCAAAAACACTTCTGAAATTTCAACTATTTGAAAAATATTATGAATGAATAAAAGTAAATCACCTCAGCATCATATCCCAAAAGTATTTATAGATTAAAAAATATATATTTAATAACAAAAACTTTACTTTAAACTTTTATAATTTGTCCAATCAGATTTTAAGTTTTGACATGAAAATTTGTGGAGGTCCCTAGGGCAGCCCCTAGCTGATTTCCAGTTAGCCTATGTTCACACACACACACACACACACACACACACACACACACACACACACACACACACACACACATTCTTCATTCGACTATTTCCCATCCTGATGTAAAGTCTGGCCGGAAACAACCATTTCCCTGAATGTTCCCATCTCTCCTCCGGCATACTCCCTCATCCCTGATTCATTGCCAATAAATCACAGTAAGAGACAGACACAGAAAGAGAGACAGAGTTAGTGAGGAAACAGCATCAGAGATTAAGAAAAGTGGAAAAGGAAGAGAAGATGACCGCGTAAAACTGTAGAAAGTCCACTGGAGACTAAACAGCAGAACCGTGGAATAACCAGATGTGTGATTGTTAACACCACACATGTGTGGCCAAATATGGCTGAATCTGCTAAACGCTGCAAAAACAGCAGAAATGCATTAACATTACCAAAAGAACACACTTTTTTTTTGTAGGTTAGGGTTATCCTCATCTTTTTCTAAAATCAAGTATGGTATCAGTTTGGAAAATAAAATGCAACAATTAACTGTCAATAATTTGATTATTTTCACCAAATTCTTTATAAACAAATGTAAATTTGGCAATATCAAACCGATCTTTATTGTTTTTTAGAAAAGAACTTGCATCCTTTATGGATTCTCTTAAATTATGTAGTTCCAAGAAAGCCATTTGGCTCTATAACAATTTGGTGAATGTTTCCTTTACCCCTAATAATGTTGTTTGATGTTATATATATATATATATACATATATATATATATGTATATATATATATATATATATATATATATATATACATACATATATATATATATATATATATATATATATATATATATATATATATATATATATGTATATATATATATATATATACATACATATATATATATATATATATACATATATATATATATATATATATATATATATATATATATAGGTTATGATTTCTGCAGGTTGATATTGAGCTAGGTTAATATTATTGTTTCTGTTTGTACACCTGCTTTTTTTGTCATGCTCAGAATTCAACTGTAAACATTGATTCTTATGTAAGCCTGTAAGCTTCATTGGTTAAATAAAACTTGTTAAAAGGAAGAAAAAAAAGTCTTGTACCGACAGGGGCACTGTTTCAAGCAATGTGTTTACAAAAGGAGTGTAAATGTTTGTGGTGCTAGTAGTCATGATGATCAGTTAGAAGAAAACTGGAAAAGGATTTCATGCAATGTTGTTGCTGTTTACTTTCCTAACAAGCTAAGATTAGCTTCGATCTGTTGATCGCATCTTTCAAAAATTCCTCCCACTTCCCAAAGTGCTCATAAAACAGACTGGAACAATTTCCACACTGCCCTCCTCATTTTTCCAATACACTATTTATAGCCGAGTAATGTGCGCCACCTGCAAACCCCACCGAAAACGACCAGCCTACCCCCCTCATGTTTACTCCCTCACACAGGGGCCTCCAGTCACCGCAGCCTCTTCCCGTGTCCGACGATCAACATCACACCTCATTATGACACGAGAGATTTCAGTCAGCACTCAAACTCGGCTCGTTTTTTAACGGGATTTTCATTGTCTCCTAGAATAGAAGCTGGCATCTATGTCCCTGTGGCATACCGGCACCGCGGGGTCCGTTTAGTAGCTGCTTTAGAGCTTTTGATCAGAGAACCCTGCACACAAAAGTGCAAATGAACAACAACCCGGTGACACCTGGGTACACAAATAGACTTTGTTGCAGAAATGTTTGTCAAAAAAAGACACATTTGTGGTTTTATTGTTATTTGTTCACTTTTGAAATGCCCATTATCCTTTCTGTCTCAAAAAGCCGCCCTACTTAACATCCTATTCAAGCTTAAAGCAACTTCCTAAATGCAAACTAAAGCCACCAGCTACTAATGCTTATTGTAACTGGTGCTGATCTCGGTAAGTGTGAACTGAACTTTGCTTCAACAACCGACTGAACTGCAATTTCGAGACGAGACACGTTTCGATGCTTGTCACTGTTGACATTTGCTCAGCCACGAGCGCGGTGACACGTTTGCACAGTTACTCGCGGTATCGATCAGGAAGGTGCAGATTGCCAATTTACCCATTTGTTGGTGCAAATGAGGAGACAGAGTGACAAGGACACAGAAGCCGACTCACTTCCTGCCTTTTGTGTTGCACCAGTGGTACACAGAAATCAGTCCATGTTGTTAAAGTTTCATTACATCTGGACCTCCCTGAACCGTCTACAGGTGGTTCAGAATGCCTGTGCTCGGCTTCTGACCAAGTCCTCCAAACACACCCACATCACCCCGCCTCTCCTCCAGCTTCACTGGCTGCCAGTCAACTTCAGGGTTCATTTCAAGATCCTGGTTCTGGTCTATAGGGCCTTACATGGACAAGCACCATCTTACATTGGTGATCTTCTTAGTCCCTACACCCCCAGCAGGTCCCTGAGGTCCAGTGATCAAAGCCTACTGGTTGTGCAGCACCAGGCTAAAGACCAAAGGTGACAGGTCATTTGCTGCTGTGGACCCCAGACTCTGGAGCTCTCTCCCCCTGAGCCTGAGATCAGTGGACTCAGTGGTCTCCTTTAAAAAGCAGCTGAAAACTCACTTGTTCACGCTGGCTTTTGTATGACCTTCTTCACCTCTCTCTCTTTATTCTGCTCTCCCCACCTATTCCACCTTCCTCAGGATCCACTGATTCCCCTCTTTCCTATTCACTCTCTCTCTTTCTTTACATTTGAATCATAATTGTCTATTTTTTGCTCATTTTAAATATATTTGTAAACATTTTCTAAATTCTTTTTTATATTTTTACATTTTTTTGCTTTTGTGAAGCGCCTCGTGATTTTTATCTTGAGAGGCACTATAGAAATAATATTTTCTTCTTCTTCTTCTTCTTCTTCTTCTTCTTCTACCTTTCCATACAGCCTGCAGTAAGGCTGAGTGTTTATAATAATATGTTTAGACTTTACAATTTATCAAATAAAACTAAAATTAGTCACTGTGGTGGAAAACTATTTAGATGCAAATATGGAATCCTGAATTTGGTGTGATCTGCAAAAGTTGCAAACCCTTGCTATTGCAAGTTTGCAAGGTTATGTTTAAAAAAAAGTGTGGTGCAGAACAATTTAAGATGGAATGACAAGAATTCAGGATTACGCCATTTCCCGGAATTTGTTTATCCAGGGCAGGAGCTGTGTAAACACCTTTTATATACAGAACCTTATCACGTCTGCACCAAAATCCCTGTGTTGGACTGTATCAAATAAACAGTATTCTAGTGCAAAAACTATAACTATAAACTATAAAATGCATAAAAATGGGAGGAACTCTCTTCGGAAACAGGACAAGGTCATATTAGATCGGAAAGCGATTTAAAACTTTGACGATATGAGTTTAAATAATGTTATTTTGACTTTGTTGCATCTGAAAGCCATTAAATGTTCCCCTGGCTGGTTGTTCCATGATGTCTGGAATTATTAGCACATATTAAAGGAAAAGATTCAAGAAACATTGGAGCGTACCATGACGCCCATTTCTGAAGCGCTTATCTTTGACAGACACGAGAAGATCAATTACACTGTCCAACGTGCATCCGCAAAATAAAAAAATCAGAGACGTAGGTAATTAGCCAAACAGTCGGCCAACATCTCCCGCTATTCCCAAATTTTCCCTACAGGGTTTCCTGTACTGATCAGCAGGGGCTGATGGACCCTCTCATTACAGCGACCGCAGTTGAAAATGAGAGCAAAATGAGGCCCATTACCATGCGGGCGTGACTAATATCCCTGTGCAGACCTCTCCACACACTCTGGACACATGCACACTTATCTCACGTGCACACACAACTTGCATTTATACACACACACACACACACACACACACACGCACAAAAGACCAGATGTGCACATTGTAATGCTCGTTATTCAATAACATTAAACAGAAACTACGACCAGAGGAAGTTGGTAATAAACTTTGGCTCTATAATATTGTCCAGATCTTGGGCTGCCCTGCGGGGGGTGTCAGGGGTCCTCCATGGTGTGTGTGTGTGTGTGTGTGTGTGTGTTTGATTCCTATACATCATGTTTTCTGTCTGACAGCACACAAAGTTGTACCTTTTCACCATTTTTCCTCTTTATTTATTATCCTTTTCTCAATAACCTGTTCCTTTCTGGAGCATTTCATGTTTTTTGTGCACCTCCATCTCGACGGTGAACTTATTACCGTTTGTTTGACGATCATTAATCCACCTTTTGCTTCCCTCAAGCTTCAATATCCAGCTCCAAAATCAGGTCTTCCCATTTTTACAATCTCTAAATTTGTCTTTGAGTCATTCTTTTCATTTCCTCACATGACACTTTATTCCCTTTTGTAAAGCTGAAGCGATCGGAGACACTTGTCGGTGATGGTGTTGAGTTTAGTGTTTTATTTTTTTTTTAACAATCCACCCAAATAATTTCATGCTCAGCTCATCGCTTCATCTGTGTTTCATTCAGACGACCTCTCGTTCCTTCTTGTCTCCCATGTTTTTAACTGCCCTCCCTCGCCTTTGGTGATCAAGTCCACTGATTGATTTATTACCATGCAACAGGCTGGTAGACGGAAGGAGGAGAGTGGGAGGGGAGGCAGACCAAAAAAAAGGAGTGGTGGGGGAGTGAGCGGCGGCTGCTGGGCGTTTGAAGAACATGAAGGGAGTAATATAAAATACACCTGGTCCATCCACGGGGCACTCTCCGTTCATAGAAACAAAAGAAGGGGAGCTGGGGGGGACACAGGGGAGGAGAGTGGAGAGGGCTGGTCTGAAGGGGAGGGAGGGGAGAGAGGAGAGGATGGCGCGAGAGGAGGGGGTCTCTCCGCGTTTCCTTTCAGAGTGGCTTTTATGGTGTAACTTCAAACGCTGACCTCCCACACCCCCGCCCCTCAATCAACCCCGCTCCCTCGCTCCATCCATCCGTCCGTCCGCCCCTCCCTCCTCTTTCTCACTATTGTGTACGGCCAAGTGGACAGTAATTGGCTATTCTTTCATGAGCCTGATTTGGGCAGTCGGACACACACACACGCTGATTTCTAAGAGGCAGCTAAAGGGCTTCTTCCTGTGTGTGTGTGTGTGTGTGTGTGTGTGTGTGTGTGTGTGTGTGTGTGTGTGTGTGTGTGTGTGTGTGTGTGTGTGTGTGTGTGTGTAGTAAAATTTGCCAGATGGTGGATATCAGGTGGGGGGGGGGGGGGGGGTATGTCCTCTGGCATTTCATCCACTGTGAGCTGGAAACACTGGAATTTAAGGAAATCCCATCGGATTGAAAAATCCAATTTTTTTGGATTTCAAACATCAGTTTGTCTAAATTAGCTTGGGAATGTAGCCAAAGAGCTAAAGCACAAAGTGTGCCGGAGAAATCGAAGGCCCTAAAAAAAAAAAAAAAAATCCCGGCAACTTTATTCGTTTATTTAGTTCCACGGCACCGCGGGGTGGTTTCTTAGCTTATTCGTTATTAGATCAAATGTTCTGCACAAACAGACGGGAGGCTTTGGAAAGGTTTCCAACTGTTTACTACATCCGAGCATATTGTGAGTGATGTATAAAAGCCGCTTTACTCTCACTAATGACTTCTGGCCCTCTGTGGCTTATAGATCAGAGTGCGTTCATTAGTGATGCAGGCGTGTGCGAGTGTGTGTCAATTACTGGGTGGAGGGGATTAGCCATCTCCAGGGATTCCTAATTAACTCTACACGTGCAAGCAAAACACTTTTTTTTAAGATTTTTTGACGGCGTTGGCACCTTTCTGTGTGGTAGTTAACACCAGGAAGTGATGGGAGGCCGGGAGGATGAGTGAAAGGGGGGTGGGGGGGTTGGGGGGGGGGGAGGGGGCGGTGGGGGCTGAAGGCCGAATAGAGCCCTGAATGTCAAGACTCCACAGTGGCACACACACACACACCACTTCACCATGACATACACATGCGCTACATGTGATGTACACAAACTCTTAAAAGGTTAAAGATGTTAGGACATAAACAGAGACGTACAAAGTACAGGCTAGTCTGTCCTCGCAGACGCAACGCATCAACAGAGCGGGGGATGATTGTGTTATCCGGCAAACAAAATGACCACAAAGCTTCAGAGTCGGAGCGACTTTTCCAGCGAAGCCCCCACAAGAGTTAGGAGTTCGAGAGAGAGAGAGAGAGAGAGAGAGAGAGAGAGAGAGAGAGAGAGAGAGAGAGAGAGAGAGAGAGAGAGAGGCCACAACCGAGAGGAAGAAGCAGAGCGGCGAGATAAAGGACTTAATACTGTAGAGTGCCTACCTCTTTGTAGTTCACCTTGGGTTCCATTCTCTTCCGCTTTCTGCCCTTCCTCTGGTGACTCCGACCGAAGAGAATCCATTTTACAACCTGCAGGAGGGCAGACGGTGGGGGTGAGGTGGGGAAGGCGGGAAAAGGGAGGTTTGTGTTGGATGAAGGAAAAAGAGGTAGCAGGAGTGGAGTGGAGGGGGGGGGGGCAGGGTGAGGGAGGAGAGAGGATAATCACACAGGGATCATGTGAAGATGTGTTGATGATGGAAGAGATGAAGGAGAAAGAAAGAAGGCGTCACAAGACGGAGAGCGAGGGGAAACATTTTTTAGGATTTTTCTTCATTTAAAAAGTTCACGGGATCGGATTTAGAGAGTAAAAAAAAATCTTTTTCTCTATCCAACTTTTTCACGCTCAACCAACACATTTACCCAACAGCTGGTTGAGATGGAAGCGTAAACGCCCGCTACGTCACAAGACAACATCGGCTAGTGTAAACAATGCCTCTGTTCATTCGAACCAAGTATAAAGTGGTCGTGGAAGTCTTTGTTTGTGTTCCAAAGCGTAAAAAAATCCTCCCAGGTCCGACTGAAAACAGCCTTTAAACGAAGATGAATGCATGGATTTGGGGAATAAAGCCAAAACAATTAGGGAACAACATGGAAGCATTATGGGAAATCTGATAGGCAGCACAGAATGACACGCAACAGATGCACAGCGCTGGGCTCTGCACTTCACCCGGAGGCAGACAGAGACCGAGGCTAATGAGAAAAGAGAGATAAAGAAAGTGTGAGAGAGGTCAAGATAAGAGATGGCAACAAAACACTGAAATAAAGCGAGTGACAAACTCAGAAAGTGAGAAGCAAAAGAGGGAAGAGCGAGGAGCAGGGGAATAACTTGCTGAACGGGGGGAGCGGATAAAAATGAGATCCTGTCAAGCTTTGAGCAATGTTTCCAATCTGAGTCTGTCTGCCACTCCCTGAAGATGAGAAGAAGAGCCAGGGAAGAAGAGGAGGAGTGAGTGCCTACCTCTGCTTTGACTTCTTCCACCAGCCTCGCCCGTGACCACGCGGCGCTCCCTTCGTGCAGCCACTGAACGAGCAAGAGAAGATGGGAAAAGCGGTGAGCCGGAGGCAAGTGAGCAGGACGGAGCGGAATGCTTCGCAGAGGCAGAGAGAGAGCCCAGGCGAAGCAGGAAGGGGAGGGAGGGAGGAGAGGTGGGAGGAGAGGGAGGACGTGGGTGCGCTATCACTTGTTCCTCTGATGGAAACTCGCTCGTTGACTCCGGAGGAAGAGAAAGGAGTCAAAAGTGAGGGAGAAGGGAAGGAAAGGGGATGTGGAAGATGGATGAGAGGGTGGAAAAAATCAGCTGATTTACAAGCAACAGGATGGACAGCCTGTGTGCGTCCATCCACACACAAACACACTCGTGATTCAGTCACGCAAACACACACCTACGTACAGAGACGCGCACACACACACACACACACCGAGAGCTTATTACAGGCTTCAGCAGAGCCACATTCACAAGAGCAATAGTCTGTATGTTTGTGTTGGTGGGGAAAACAAGTAGACAGACAGAAGTGTGTGTGTGTGTGTGTGTGTGTGTGTGTGTGTGTGTGTGTGTGTGTGTGTGTGTGTGTGTGTGTGTGTGTGTGTGTGTGTGTGTAAGGAAGGCATTTACAATGTCACACTGCTTCACACAGCAGCCTGAAGCCGTTACACACACTCCACAGATGCCCCCACGCACACACTGGCTTACGCAGCATTTCAGCTACCATCGTTACCATAGCCCCACACACACACACACACACACACACACACACACACACACACACACACACACGCACGCTTGAGTACTTCTCTATGAGTATTCCAACAGGAGTGCAGAGAACAGGGAGGTGTTGGGGTGGGCTGTATGGAACGTCGAGGCTGTAAATTGGCATTGTGTAACAGGATACCACACGTAGCTCTTTTGCTGCCCAGATCTCTGCACTGCTGTTCCCTGAATAGAAACTCTTTGTTTACCTCTGATTCTCTGGTCCCGTGTCTGTGCAGCGTTTCTCTTTGTGAATCGATACTGGACGGCGAGTACAAGTTACATCCGTCCATCTTAAACACACCAGGGATGTTAGTAAATCACAACGCTTGTTCTAGTCTAAGTCTTAGAGGGGATGTGAAGGCGAGGGCAGCCACTGTGATGTCAATCGCTTATTAATGTTTAATTATTTAATCTGTTGAATACAAACATGCTTTTCTGCGGTTTTCTTTTGAGAATCGCATAAATAAATATCTCTAAATTTGGAATGATTCTTTTGTTGCGGTGCACCAAAGAATCGGGTGTGATCAGAACTGGCCAAAATTCTGATTAATTGATGAGCGTCCAATCAGACTTCAGAGTTTTATCGGCGAGTCTCTGATTGCACCGTTGCCAAGCAGCAATAAAGATTTGGACATTTCTCCTAATCTGCCAGCCTGCTAACAGGCTAATTTGGGCAAACAAAAATAGATGTCCCATTTAAGAGTTTTACTTGCACCTTATTTTAATTAAATGATAATATTTTGTTAATCATAGTTGTTTGAGAAACTGATATTGGCAGAATTGACCCGTACAAGAACTGTATCAGTCCACAAAACCATACTCCCCAAATTAGCTATTGTTTCTGAAATTAAATTGATAATATACAATAAAAAAACTTTAATTTTAATTATTACTGGTCTGATGAGACCAATTTTCTATTTTTCAACATCAGAAAAATGTTGCCGGTTCATTTTCTGCTGACTTTAAGTAAAATAAATCACTTCTGGTGATAATTTAACAAAAAAGCTGAGTTTGTCAGGATCTTCTCCTGTAGCCTCCTGTGTCTCTGGTGTCTCGTCTCCCTGGTTAGTGTTGATTGAACTCACCTGCCCCTTGTTACCCTACCCACCTGTTTCCCTGATCATCCTCATCTATTTAAACCTTTTCTTTGTGCTGGTCTTTGGCCCAGTCCCAATACTTGTACTTGCACCCTTCAAATGCGCGTTCCTGGCCAGGGGTGCGAGTGCGTAGGGTGTCCCGATTCTCAAGTGCGGAAGTTGACCACGCCCCCATTGCACCCTTAATCTGCACTTCACCCAACTCTGCAGCGATGCGGACCTCGGGCAAGGGAATTACCCACAAGTCATTGCTGCAGGAGAAATGGCTCAAGTTCCTTTTCTGAAAATATGTATTTTCTAATGAAATTAGTTCATTTCAGTTGATGCTCTGAATGTTTTAGACAAAGCAGCAATGGAGTTAAATTTATTTCAAATAATTGCTTTGTTGTTTGTTTGAAAGTAAAGGTTTTTGAAAGAAGTTTCACGGCGACCAGCATCCTGGCAGGCATTGCGATCCACGACGCAATGCTCCCCGTCTCAATTCTGCAATTATCTGCACACTTGTGTACTACACACTTGAACCCTACTGCACACTTTCTCCAAATGCACTTTGCTGAAGTCCGCAGGGCGCAGTGCAAGTATTGAGACTGGGCCTTTGTCAGATCCTCGTCCTGTCCTGCTGCATCATCCTACCTACCACAATTCATATTAAATGGTTGTTTGGCCTGCCAGTCTGCCTCCTGCCTGCTGTCACCTGCATTTAGGGTCCTAACTACAACTCAATATCATGACAAAGTTGGACTTCCTGTTAATTGCAATTGTAACGTGATGAAGGAACCATTTCTACCCTAACAGCCGTTTCCTTTTGACACAGTGTCAGTGTGCATGAAACAGCCTCAAGGTCAGGCATTCGCTTCTAAACTGTTTACATTCCAGCGATGAAGACAGAAGAACGAAGAATGAACTCTTTTCTTTTAATTAATCAAAGAACTCTATTTTTAATAAAGCTAATCCATTAAAGTGTTAGTCAATAGTAACCATGTGACCGATCTGTGAAATCACAATGTTATGATTAAAGTTTTAATAAGTAAATGACTTATTCTAGCCACTAGACACGCTGATACACAAAGATAAATCATCATGACGCATTCCGGTCGCAGACCCAATCAGAACCTTCACATCTGAAGCGTGCCAGAGTCTCTGTGGTGTTTATTTAATCTGTCAGCTGTGATTCGTCCAGAATCGTAAACATCAAGATTAATAAAACAGAAAAACCCCATTTTAAGTTCAGTATTCAGCCAGCTCTCAAGATCCCCTGAAGTTCATCGCTAAGTGGAGTATGGACCGGCCATCCGTACTTTTACTTTTAAGCTAAGAACTGCCAAGCTGGGAAATCCTGTCGTTGTTGTCAACAAAACAATGGTTCTTTCAGAATAAAAGTTGAACTCGCTGACCCAAAGGGGGGTCCCTTTGACGCTGTGAAACACCTGTCGCTTTTTACCTGGAGACTATCCAAAGACTGGTTTGTCGTGCTGTCGACGCTGTTTCATCAGCTCCAGTACCAGAGGAGGGTCCTTGGACCTGGCAGCCTGACCTGTACGGGAGTCTCACTGACGGCTAATGTAGAGCGACACAGAGGGCGTCTCATGTTGTTTTCTGACCACGGTTCAAACGTTGATCAGTTAGGAGCAAAACATCATCTCCCACTCAGTCTCGCGTCTCCAGAACGGAGGTTCTGAAGTGACATCGCACCAACACACACTCCACCTCACATTCCATTCCATGAGCCTCCATCACTAGAGAGTTAGTGCTGTTAAACTGTTTAAAATCATTTAGATAATACATTTTGCTTAAACGTTTGGAGGTCTCTCTCTCTTCTCTCGTCTCTCAATCATGCAAAGTGTTTATTTAATGTCCCTGTAATAAAAAGAACCACTCTTCTGATTTAAATAACCCAGTGTCCAGAGATGGGGTCCATACTAGACATGGATCATTAATATCTCTGGTCATTAATTAAAATGTAACTAATTAACCTCCTTTACACATGTGAATGTGAGCACATAAAGTTGAGGGAAAGTTATTTCTTCTTTGTTAGGATGGAAAAGTGATGCGTTTCTTGACTTTAACTGCAAATCTTAAAAGAAAATTTCAATAATTTATCTGTGAATTCAATGCCGTTCGGCGAGCCTCAAATAAAAATGTGGGCATCTTACTGTAAAAAAAATACAATTAATGTAAAAAAAGAAACTCTAAATGAACTATGATCACACCCAGAATCGAACCCAGGTCTTCTGCATGGGAGTCAGACATCTTACAAGGTGGGCTACACTCTAGTAACATTCACAGTATCTGTAACATTTATATCCTTGATGACAGCTGAAACAACGTTCAAAGAACGGTTTGGAGTGAAAATGGCTATTTTGTTGCTAATTTGCAGGAAATATCTAGAAGAAAGTTCTACAGAAAGTAGCTAAGGGTCCTCAGAAATGTAGCTAGCTTTGTCACTAGGCGTTAGGAACAGCGACAAAGTGGCACTGCCTCTCTCTCTGCTGCTAAAGCTACGGATAGCAAATGCTACGGGCGATGCCTGAGCGTGAACGCGCATGAAGCAGCCTGCTCGACCCGAGCATCTCTCTTTTTCTGTGATTTTACAGAAAAACAGGCAATCACAGTAAAAATGCCAGGGCTCTTTCTACAGGACCAGGGCATTGCAGGAGAATGTATGAAGAAGACATTTATTATTTCTATACATGTTTTGGCTGTCAAACTTCCATAATGCCCCTTTAAGGGTTCTTGGGTTTATGCTTTATATAAACTCCATGAGCTTTTAGCGACACCAGAACTAAAATAAAAGCACTACTCTGTGGCAGCAATGGAAAGTAAAGCGTAAAGTGAAACAGTGCCTAATTTTTCACAATCAAATGTAAAGAGAGGCAACTAGCGAAAAACCTGTTGTCGTAATATTGTGCAAAGGTTAAAAATGTTCTTTTCTAAAGACTTCATAAAAAAGCCACCATCCAGTTCTATTATATTTTATTTCAAATCAAAAATACTGTAATAATACTCTAGCATCATATTTTTCTCTTGTCTTCTGATCTTTGTCAGTGTTGCACTATATTTCAATGAGTTAGTTTGAAAGAAGCAAAAAAGCTAACTCTTATTTCATGGCCACATTATGCAGCCCTGCATAAAATATGAATAATTTAGTATTCCAAATAACTATTTGGTAAAACATGTTTAGAAAACTTTCACTAGTATTTCATTTTCAGGGCTGCAAACACAGCAGAGCTGCTATTTTGAGGAGGTTTGACAGTCAACAGAGAAAGTTTGAGGAATTGAAACTTCTTCCATAAAAGTTTGCTCAGGTTTAGCTTTTGAGAGAAATCCAACTCCTCTGCCTGGAAAAACAGTCCAGACTGACTCTCGCTTACACACGGATGAGTCTGTAATATTCACTGTTTATTATTAATCTACACACAAATGTTCATGATTATTAGAATGGAGCAGGAGAGAAGAGGGAAGACAGGGAATTGGACTAAAAGTTCGGGAAAATCAAGCGGGCCCTTTATTTAAACACCGTCTCCGAGTCTGGATCCATCCTCCCAAAGGGAGAGCTTACTCATCTAAACCCTAAAATAGGACTTCTCATTCCACACGTCTTTCTCTAGGATCGGTGAATGTCATTGTTTATTATTAGGCCAAACCATTTCCTGCCTTTCTCCAGCTCAGGCACATTGTAGAGCAGCAGCTGGGAGGCAGAGGCGATAAAGAGAGGCACGCAGATAAAGGAGGTTTTTAAAAAAAAAATGCGAGTGTGTCTGATGTAAACAAAACACAAGGAAAAAGAAAGGTTTCAATCGATCCGGCTGCTCCACTTAGTCTGTGACTGGCACATCAAAACGTAATGTAAATAAATAAATAATAGCCTGTGCAAAAGCACTCAGCCATTATCCAATCAGGTGGAAGAGCACGGCGGCCCCTCAACGCCGGCGTCCTTCCCACCCTCAGAGGGCCCCCGAAAGGCTCCGGTTACACCAACGCATATTCTAGAAGGTGCAGGTTCCCAGAAAGCAAAGCACGCATGCATGCGTGCACAAAAAAATGCACATGTTCTGAGCGGTAATTAAGATGGGTTAGCATAGAAATGTGGGGATTAAAAAGCTGTTCAAGTGTGTGTGTGTGTGTGTGTGTGTGTGTGTGTGTGTGTGTGTGTGTGTGTGTGATATTCTGGAAGCGATAGAACAGTGACTAACTCAATGTCACAAAAATAATCTGTTTTTCAGGAATCCTGCATTAATGCAAAAAAAAAGTCACCTGAGCTGCAGGAACATTGTCCTTTTTGTAACGTAATCCCCCTCAAACAGTTGGGAAATGTCTTCCGGTAAACGGTTACGCGCCATTAAGCTGAAGCGTATTTATAGATCCTGTTGTTTAGGGGGCATCGTTTGGATTATGAGGGCTGAATTGCACAGCTGTTTACAGCTGTTCAATACGTATGAATGTTTGTCATCTGTTAAAAGGTTTACAACTGTGTGATTCAATGTTTTACTGTAACACATGCAGTTTTTGGACATTACTGTGCACCTAAGCAGCATTTTGCAATTTGAATTTTCATTCATTTGTGAGGAAACCTTCAGAAAGACACTTCGTACCTCTGGAATTCCCGGCCGATCGAGCCAGTTGGCGTAAATACCCCCGAGGGTGAGGCTTTTTCTGGAAAACAATGGCACAAGTGTTAGTTTTATTTCCATTACTACGACAATGCTTGTTATTGAACAAGATGTTTGGTTTTTTTTAAATAGGAAAAAAAACACAGGGAAAATGTTTGGGTTGTGGCAGACAGGAGTTTGGGCATGAGGGGGCACACCCACGTTTCTATACAAGATCATGCAAACAGGCATGCGCGAACAATGCAGTGAGTTTACACATATGTGTGTGATGCAAACACACGTGTGCATATGCACAAGAGCAGCCAGCGAGAGCCACAAAAACTCTCAAATACCACACGCAGCGTCTCTGCTGTGACAGAAGTGACTCGCAATGACAAATGTGTGCGCAAACATTCCACAAGCAGTCAGCAGTAAGTATGTGAGCTGTAAAGCACACACAGAGTAGAAGAGTAACCACGTAGCATACCCTTCACCACACTATCAATCTTCCTGACTAGGATTTAAAAAAAAACATTTGCCTCTTTCCTGCTCTCAAGCTTTTACAGCATACCATGACGCTTGGTCCATTAAAGAGGTCATTTTCTAATAAAATGTTCTCATTTGCATTTTTGGATCCTCGTTTTTCCTGAGGTATGCTCGTCTAACTGCAGCTCAGTTACTGACTTCATTCATTTGGGAAACATATTCCAAAGAGTCTGTGCTCCTTACGCTGACTTGCAGCACACTGCATGTTTGCTAAGACGCTCATAAAGAGTCCAGATCTTGTGCAGTAAAATATAAAAATTCTCTTTGGAATATAAATTTGTAATCATGCATTTGGAAAACTCTAATTGAAAACTCTTCTAGAATCAGAGACTTAAATTAGACGTCTACAACTTTTTTTTTTTTTTTTGCAAAAGCTTGTTGTTAGCATGCATAACACACAAGTGTGTAACCGCAAATGTGAATATGTGCATACAAAGACGGACACACCGTTCATAGTGCGTCTAAAATAATTTGTTAGATGCTCCTCGCTCCTTAAACACAGGCTGATCTCTCGCTCATTTGCTAATATTTTAGAGACAGGTTTGTCTGAAGCTCACAGACACATTTTCTTAAACTGCAGAGAAATTAGAGGTTTCGCTAAAGAAAACATTTAGATATCACCAAGAAGAGCGGAAGGTCAATTTGGAAATAGTCTTTCTTTTGCAGCAGCAAGGGGAAAAAAAGACTTTTCCTGTTCTTTTATGCTCAGACTGATAAAGTTTTGCAGTTTGTTAGCAGCATTTCACTGGGATGGAACTGCTGGTGACAAAACAGAGACTCTCAGCCGAAACCCAGATGAACTGGCTTAAGCCGGGCGGACACTGTGCGACTTTTTCACTCGTAGCACTCAGCTTCAGCTCAAACTGTACGACTTCCTCGCAGGGCAGATCTCACAAGCCATGCGCTCACACTGCACGACCCAGTTCTCGGATGCGACCTGACTGCTCACACTGTACGTCTGGTAGCAACACATCGGCCCTAAAAATATGCTAAAAATAGCAGTTTTTACTCAACACGTCAGACTTTTTTGTCTTGTTTTGCCTGTTGTCCTTCGGGAGTGCTGCAGGGGGACACACAGGGATTTATGGGGGTTGGATCAGGAAAACAAAATAAAGAAAGTAAATCTGTGTTTTGTGATCAGTTTAATTTGACATGAACACGACAAACACGCTTTCTTGGCAATCTTTGTGAGTAAAAAACGTGTAGAAACAAAAACGAACAACGTGTGTTATTAGGGAAATAGCGGGCGAGCGGTGTTGATGCAGGATTGCGCATGCGCCGTGAGCGGTTCTGATACTTTTTGGGTCGCAGCTGCTCGCAGCGCCGCTTCAACAGTGCGATACCCTCACGAGGGACAAGCGAAATATTAAACACGCCAGAAGTCCGTGCGAGCTCACTATTGCTGATCGGTAGCTGGTCACGTGGTGTTAATCGCCTCTCGTAACCCCCGTACACTACACGACCGCTCGGCTAAAAACTCGCCCCGATCTCGTGGATTCTCGCACGAGTGGAAAATCGGCTCAAAAAAGTGAAAAAGTCGCACAGTGTACACCCGACTTTATACAACACATCCTAACTTATTTTTTTCATATACATGTCAAGAGGGTCATCCTGCATTATTTTTTTATGTTTGGCCATTATCTTCTTTCAAAATCATCTCACATGCGCAGAACTTCGTAAACTTTACTGTGAGGCTGTTGACATTGGATCCAGATTCCAACATTTATAGGAGAAAAAATTTGAATATTGTGCAAAAGTTCATTTATGTCAGTAATTCACATTAAAAGGTGATATATGAGACGGACTCATTCCATGCAAAACCAGATATTTCACACCTTTATTTGTCATAATTGTGATGATTATGGCTTACAGCTTACGAAAACCCCAAATTCAAAATCTCAAAATGTAAATATTGTGAAAGGATTAAATATTCTAGACTTGAAGAATCACATTCTAATCAGCTAATGAATCAAAAACACCTGCAAAGGGTTCCTGGGCCTTTAGATGGTCTCTCAGTCTGAGACTGGACTGTTGACATAAATGGACTTTTTCACCTATAGAATGACTCTGCGAATATTCTGGAAGAATATTTTGAATATGTCCAAATTCTGGTGTGACAATTTCAGAAACCCTTTGTCAGTTTTAAAACTCCCTGATAATTGTGGTTTTTCACCAACAATACTGATATTAATGGTCGCTGTTGGCATTAAAATGCAACATCGGAAATTATCGGCATCAGTTTTCATTCTGTTAATGACACAGCTTTTACATACCATGCTCATATTATGCATCAAACTCTTCAAACTTCTCTCGTCTCACTCAACAAGTCTAACTATTACAGATCTGAGGTTTAGTTTTTGAGATATATAGTCAAAGTTAAAGCCCCACTAGTCATCATCACACACTTATGAAATTACATACGCATTTGACTCATCCCTGTGGGGAGCGGTGAGCTGCAGCTGTGGCTGCACTTGGGAACTATTTGATGATTCAACCCTCCAATCCAGCCGTTTTAAAGCTGAGTGTCAAGCAGGGAGGCATTGGGTGCCATTTTTAACCCTCCCACTGTTTTCATGGGTGACCCCACAAAGAAAGTTGACCATTGAGCGGGGTTGATGGTTTATCCCTTGAGGTCCACGTAGCAGGGGTGAGGAGTGAGCACCACCTCACCCCTGCCAAGTGGACATCACGGGATAAACCATCAACCCTGCTCAATGGTCAACTTTCTTTGTGGGGTCACCCATGAAGACAGTGGGAGGGTTAAAGTCCCGACCGTATCACCCGACCGGGATTTGAACCCAGATCTCCCAGTCCAGGGGTGGACACTCTACCACTAGGCCATGGACTTTTATTTGTTTGGTGTAACTGGTGAAATCAAAGTCGTTATCAGATTTTGCACAAATAAAGTCTAAAATAAAAACAATTGCATGATAGGAAATATGTAATGCTAGTTACCTGTAATTGAGTTTTTCTTTTGATTTAATGGGGTTGGACCCCGCAAATATATTGGTATTGGTTTACATCGGTATCGCAAATCAAGAGTCAGATTACATCGGTGTATTGGATAATTAAAATTTAAAAAATCTAAAGTAAAATTGGAAGAAATTAAACTACTTGTTTAGAAAATAGAGTCTAATTAAATTAAATCAATAAACATGACAAATTCTTTCTAACACTTTCACTTCAAATATATTGGTATTGGTTTACATCGGTATCGCAAATCAAGAGTCAGATTACATCGGTGTATTGGATAATTAAAATTTAAAAAAATCTAAAGTAAAATTGGAAGAAATTAAACTACTTGTTTAGAAAATAGAGTCTAATTAAATTAAATCAATAAACATGACAAATTCTTTCTAACACTTTCACTTCAAAGCCTTTATTGTCATTGAACAGTTGACTGTGCAATGACATTGTTGTCGGCACTTCAGGTACGCTTAAAAACAAATAAAACAGGAGTATAAAATGTCTAAAAACACATATTCAAAAACAGCAGCCTGGCTCAGTGGCAGATCATAAATAACAGTAGCAGTTTACTTGTCTAGTCTTATAATTATTGTCTGGAGAGTTTGTTTAAAGAACAATCTGGACTCGTTACTATGACTCTCACTGGATAGTACTTTAATCCTAAAGCCTTCTAGTCCTTTGTGTCGTTTACTGACAGAAGCATCACATCCAAATATTGACTGTGCCCAACTCACTCTGTTTAATTCAATCAATTACTGCTTGTCCAGCGGCACTCACCGCAGGACAGGAAAGCCAAGAAAACAACATTCAGAGCACACAAAAGGTAGCCGAGGAAGAAGGGGGTCAGTGGAGAAAAGAGGGGGTTTAAGTTGGGCGAGATAATGTGAAAGTACGAGGTAGGAGAGAGAGAGAGACATGCACGAAGAGGTTAATGAGGCAATCAGGAGAGATAGAGGAGTGAATGATAAAGCACACGCAGAGAGGAAGAGAGAAAATTAGAGAGGAGGAGAGCAGGAGGAGCAGTTATCCTTTTACACTTCAATTAATATGAGAGAGGAAGAGACCGCTCTGTTAACAGGATTGGTGTTTGGAGCTTTTGTTGGCCGTGTTTCCGCTCCGGGACCGGACCGGTCAGACAGCACATCACCAAAGGCTCTTTTATTTGATGTCAATAAAATATCATCACATCAGAATGGAAGAAAGACAGCCTTATGGCAGTTTTGAAGACACAGAATTTTTATGTTGTGTAGTTTTGGATTAGGATTTTTTTTTTCACTTAAATAAACCAGCAAAATTCATCCATAAAAATTCTACAGCAAAAAATTAAATCAGAAACTCAACAGCAGCAATTCCACCAGGTGACCTCCTGGTGATGCGAGCCAAAGTAACCGTTACTCGATTTGAGTCGAGCGGCTTTTAGCCAATCGAATTACGCTTCTCTGATCATGTGACACCGGTGTGGCGTCGACTCGATCAAGTGACGATTACTTTGGTCACCAGATTTGTTGTTGAATTATTGCTGTTGACTTTCTGATGCACAATTTTAGCAGCTAAAATGACGTATTTAAAAAAATATCAAATACATTATTTCACAGAATAAACACTCAGTGTCATGAATTCAAAGTCTAAACAAATTCATATTCAGGTGAGACCGTATTTCTCCCGTTTGTCAGCTGGTAAGAAAAAATAATAGTGAAAAAAATCCATTCATAAACACCTCTCTCGACAATAACCAGATTATTACCGCTTTAGAGCGCACAAAGACTGATTTTATACGCACCTTTCCATTTGGGGAAAGGTAACCAGGAACATTTGGAGGAAATCCTGTTCAGAAAGAACAGAAACAGCAGGAATATAAGATAAAATGTGACCTGTGGGAGGAAGAGGAGAAGAGACGAAGGCAGAGCTGATCTTTAGTCAAGTGTGCAAGGTCAAACAGTGTTTATGTTGCATCCATTATTTAGAGGGAAGATTCAATCTGCTGCAGCAGAAACAGGAGCCAGGTGGAACGCATCACACACACACACACACACGTCCAGGTGTGATCAGTCAGCATGGTTCTCCCCAGACTAAACTCAGAATAAAATCTGAGATTTTGCAATCTCCCACTTGAAACACTCTCACCTGAGATAAAATAAGCTGTCCGTGATATTTTCTCACAAATAATCTGAAAAAGTCAACTAGCTGCTGCTCCCCCACTTCACTGGCCAAGAATTTCAGGAGGAAATAGCCCTAGAAAAACCAAAATGGGACAAAAAAACATGGTATTTCTTGAAATTAGAAAGAATCTTATTGTCCTTTCACTTCCCGTCTTTAACACAACAGTCTCTCACCTTGAGGTAGTGGACTTGCATGAAGGTTTTGTCAGGGTTAAGGGCGTGTTTAACCGTCGAGGAGCCCGAGTCACTGACCTGACCAGTCCTGTCCATGTTGGGTCTGCAGAAAGAATCAGAGCAAAAACAGTATGGCACTGGAGAGCTCGGGTACAGATTTATCTATTTTTCCCAGACAAATTCTTTTCAGTTGCAGGAAACAGCATTTTCAACAGAACAAGAGAACACCGTCAGCAACATAAACTCCAGGCAACCTCTCAATGGTGAACACATTGCCAAGTTGCCATGCCTTGCCAGAGGCAGGCTCGAAATCAATCCGCAGATTTATAATGGAGTGGTATAGTTTTAATGCGACCTCGCAGCACTGGGCTCCGACTTTGCTGCCCACGAGTTACGAAGCAAACATACAACACTAACACAAGAAAAAAGGAGAAAAGAAATACACGCTCGACTAAAAGCACAAAGAAGCCACGCTCTAGATTTCACTTACGCTGTCACCCAGACAACAAATCGTGCCCCGGACCTCCACAAACACGCCAACAAACACACGTAAAGCCAATAAAAGCCTCGCAAACAAAGCCCCGACATGGGACGTTGTGCAATGATAGTTTCAGTTAGCTGGTATTGATCAGGATGAGCAGATTAACTCGGTGTGCCAATAGTAAGGCCTTGAAGGATCACCCTCCTACTGAGTCGATACCGCAGGCGCCTGGCCCACCAATCAATAGACCCTTCATCACTGGCTAGCACTCTTCCACAGGACCACTTTATGACAAGATCAGACACACACACACAGAAAAAGAAAACAAAGCAGGGATTCATAGGTGTTGCATGGCCCCAGCGTTTAATCTTTAAAGTATATCTACAGGTGTGAGCTACAGCTCGGTCAAATATTTATTTGTCCAGGCGTTGGGAGGAGAAGATTGGAGATAAAGCTGGTAACTTGAAAAAAGAAGTGTGGGAAAAATCAAGGACAGGAGGTAGACGATAATGTTGGTTTGTTGACTAGACTGGGGAAGCAAGTCATCCGCTTCCTGGAATTTCTCCATCCAACTGGACACTCTTACAAGGACTTCGATCAAGTCTGAAAGGGTGTGTTTCTGCTTGAGTACGCATAGAAATGAAGATTCTGTGAACTTTTGCCAATATTTGTCAGAATCCTCCATTCTAAGTATCCTCCATTAGAGAATAGTAAATGGTAAATGGCCTGTATTTGATATAGCGCCTTCTAGAGTCCTGGAACCCCCCAAGGCGCTTTACAACATAATCAGTCATTCACCCATTCACACACTGGTGGGGATGAGCTACAATGTAGCCACAGCTGCCCTGGGACGCACTGACAGAGGCGAGGCTGCCGAGCACTGGCGCCACCGGTCCCTCCGACCACCACCAGCAGGCAACGTGGGTTAAGTGTCTTGCCCAAGGACACAACGACAGCGACAGACTGAGCGGGACTCGAACCTGCAACCTTCCGATTACGAGGCGAGCACTTAACTCCTGTGCCACCATCGCCCCATGAGAGAGTGGAAACTGTAATGCTGAGTTAAAGCCTACTTTTACTTAACTAGCTCTGGAACAGTAGTGGTATTTTTATAATCTGATTTCTGTCCACTGCCCGTAGAGCCAATGCCAGTCTGTTATTGTGATACGATTTTTTTAAAGGCCCCTTTAAAGGAAGCGGAGAACGCTCCATCTCCGAGGGTGTGTTTGTATGGAGTGGGGTCAGACAGAGAAAAAGGACCACTAAGAGGAAAAACTGGAACCCAAGAAAGTGACGGCAAATGCATTTGCATAGAAAACTGGTCCATTCTGTGCTCCAGAGACATCAGCAGCACATCACATAGAGGAAAAATGACGATCCATCATGCTGTGTTGCAGAGAGTGGCTCCACCCTTCTTTGTGTTGCAAATAAATGTGTAAATCCCCGGCTTTCTGCCTCTTTTTATCAGAGATGTTTAACTAAAGCTTAAAGAGGAATTGCCGTATTGGATGCCTCACAATGGATCGGTGTATTTCAGAAGAAGCTGACTTGTCTGTTTGTGCGTTTGTTGCCGCGTGTACATCTGGTTGTGGCCAAAATTGAGAAGGGGAGAAAGGGCGAGAGGAAATCGGGAGCTATTACTGATAGAACCTAATGCCGAACACACACACACACACACACACACAAGAACACAAACACAAGAGGTTTATAGCTCCGCGAGCCATATCCTGACAAATTACGCTGGGTTGACTGTGGAAACCGGATAAGGTAGAGGAGCGCTTCCAGCAGCCCAGTAAATCAGCAGGGAGAATGGCGTCTGGCCCAGGCTGCCCTAAATATAACTCATCTGAAATGGTCTGATAAACACCGGCCACTGGGGCCCCTGCTGGATCACAGGGTGTCGATTGTGACCCACTGAACTTGAAAAGAACAACCTGACACTGAGCCTTTGTGTGTGTGTGTGTGTGTGTGTGTGTGTGTGTGTGTGTGTGTGTGTGTGTGTGTGTGTGTGTGTGTTTATAGGTGCATTTCTTATCTACATTTGCACCAATCAGCCATACCATTACCATCCCCGACAGTTAAAGCAACAGCGCTCATCACGCTGAAGACATTTTGCTGAAGGAACCTGCATCCTAGCACTCAAATAGATATTACTTCAACACTTGTTACCTCTAAACGCCTTTGCAGACCAATCACAGCTTCTCCTCTAGTAACAACCGAATCCAAATATAAAAACTGGGATCCATCTGCAAACATCTATATGGTTTATTTACTGTTCCAAACAAAAGCTCCTGATGTTTCCACTTCTGTTGTTATCATTCTTTAATTAAGACAGAAAAAAAAGCATTTCTACAGCGTTGATTTCACTTTAATGTCATTCTAATCTTCATGAGAGCCTTGCTGGAAATAAATTAACTATAATCTGATGGTAATTACGAGGGAAACGACTTCATTCAGAGTAAATAATTAGTGCTTTATTGTTTAGATAATTTTGGTTTTCCATGAACATATAGAATATTGAATGCTGTGGTGACATTTTGTATTGCTGCATGCACAGCTGATCTGCTGAGCACTACGGCCCCAAAGGTTTTTATTTTATTTTATTTTCCATCTAATGAGCACTTAATTGGGTTCATATTTCCTGGAAAGTGCATGGAAACATATTAATAAGCCATCTTGCAGAATTTTTAATTAAATAAAGCTTCATAATCATATTCTACACCGATGTTAGGTCTTGATTAATGAATGAGTGTAGAAATAAATAAGGTATTTAAACACTGTGTGAGCAACCTTTTGTATGCCTTATGTTTTCAACTTTTATCAAATCCACCATCTGGATTAATAAGATAGATTTAACTGAATTTAACTGATTTATAATATCCATTCATTGCTATTTTAACACTCCAGAAATAAAACCACATCCTCACAATCCTTCTTGCAGGGAGACACCCTGATTAATGCTGGAGTACACCATATACATTTTTCTAATCACTTTAAAGATGCTTAAATATGTAATCAAGTATGTAATCTTTCAGAATCAAAATTGCCTCCAAGTCCCTCTTCTGGCCTCTACAGCTAAACAAATAATTTATGTGAGTCTAGAGCACTGACCAATACATTTGCGTACCACCGAAAATGCTACCCAGTTTATGCTACGGGTGCCGCTGGAAAAAGAGGTTTCCAATAGAGCAACCATAAAGCCTGGGGCACACAGAATGTGCTGCGCCGCTGAGCGCTTCTTGGAAAGTCGCGTGATAGTCACATCACGCCGGACTTGAGAACAGGAAGCGAGAAGTGACTCTATTGTTTATACGTGATCAGACTCTCCGTCGTGTTTTGTGAGAATCTAATTCATTAACAGTGGTTAAGTACGCTATTTATTAAAATATTTTAAGATCAAAAGTACTTTAAAGTTACCAAAACTGTGGTTGGGTTTGTGCCGTAAAGCCGTTCCACGCAGTAATGTCTGTTGTAAAGTACTATGTCGTAAACAGCTCCGTCGCTTGAGATTGAACTGGCGCCTATCTTCAGTGCCTTGGCGCTTCTGGGATGCAGCACTGTGCTCCCCATGTGCCCACTCTCATTAAAGTAACAGTGTGTGATTTTCCTAGCGATAGGGGGCAGTAGATACCGAAATCATAGCAATAAAACGGTGTTTTTGTGGTGGAGGAAGACCTTACCAACAGATCCCTATTAGGGTCAAAAAGCCCTGGGGAGTGCAAACTTCAGCTAAATAACGAGCACATCAGCACAAGACATAAATGTGTAAAATACCAACATTTAAGAATAGTGAAAGTTTTGTAATCATTTGTTACAAATCAGCAAATGCATTTTGTCCTCATGGGCTCCCGTAGAAGGAAACATAATATGGCGTCGCCCAGAGACTTGGACCCACTCCCATGTTTTTTAGACCTGATTTTTATGATTATATGTTACGAAGACGCCAATATTTTTCAACAAGTGGGCATCATTTAATTCATTTTCAACAACATTTTGATGTATATTTCCAGAGATTAATGGTAAAATCTACACATTGTCTCTTTAACTATAATGGCTTCTATTTAAAAACGCCTTCAGTGTGCCCCAGGCTTAACACCTTCTAATTCTCTAAGAAAATGTAAACAGTTTAAAAGTGAAACTTTGTTGTGAGACGTTTACAGCAGTTGAGTAGAATTTGCATCGGAGATGCTTTTGAAAGGCAGACGGAGCTTTGTGATCTACAGAGCTCCAAACTGGCAACGTTTCTTTTGCACAGGTAAATACTAAGTAATTAGGTGTATTGTAGAGAAGTGATGAATAAAATAGTGCAAATATTTTTGCTGCATTTACTGTAGACTGATATCGCGCTATCTTGAATGCTAACTCGACTTGCATTGATTAATGTCAGTATATAAACTTCAAGCTACAGATTTATCTTTTGTGCATTCACGCTATCGACCTTACATCACTTTCCCTGTGCATGTGTTGTCTGAGGTGTGGCTTTCAGCTCTTTCCAAAAGAGGAGGGGGTGCAGTGGTGGGATAGCCTACTAATCTATCCCAAGTGATGCAGTAGCAAAAGATTTAGCTCTGCAGGTCGGTCTAGCCACGCTCCACTGTAGCCTTTGTAGGCCTACCACTGGCCCGAAAAATTGTAGGCCGGGCCAATCACAACATTCTATGTTTGTAGAGAGACGTTGGGCGAGCTTAGGGCCAGAGCTGTGATGAGAAAAAAACTACAAAGATGGCGTCGGCTCAGGAATGACACTCCTTTAAAACGGCTTTGGCATCAGCTGAGGATGATATAGACTCAGGCTTTTCTTTGAGACATTCAAGCTTGGTTTATGCTTTATGAGGTCCGCACGGCTCCGCGCGGCAAAATTGCGTCATTTTAACAACCACGCCCCTCCACCGCGCCTCCGCACAGCCCAAACTTTCCGTACCTCGCACCTAGGAAATTTTCTAAACACGCGGACGGTCGGACGCGGAAAAACATGGTGGAATGGCAAGAACTAGTATGGCAGAGGTTCGTAAAAACAGACGTTTGTATGATTCAGCTCTCAGAGATCACCGTGATCAACATGTTGTTAATAATTCTTGGAGAGAAATAGCTCGCACTGTCGGAAAAGACGAGGACGCTGTTAAAAAATGCTGGAATGCCATGTTGTAAACAACAGTAATTTCTACTATGGTGTAGTGTTGGATGCATGCCGTAGAGCTCCATGCTGCCCCCTACAGTTTGGGAGAATATTGGCTCACCGCAGAGACAAGCCGCATGAACCATAAACGCTGCAAGTTGTGAAGCGCGTTCCGTCCGCGAGCCGCATCACCAAGCGGAAAGTAAATGCATCAAGCATAAACCAAGCCTTAGCTGAGCTAGACCCGTTCAAATGTCAAAATCTCCTCTTCCTCTTTGTCACGTAGGTGCATAATGAACACTTTCACATCAATGTAGCTTCTTATACTTAGATTTGCTCTACATCCGTTTTAATTCAAGTACTGCATCACTTAAATGTACAAAAACATAAGCAGAATTCACTCTAGGCTATGTTTAATATTTACCCAGCAAGTTTTATAGGGAACTCTGGAAAATGACCAAATTCAGCAGGTATGAAAGTGAGTGCCTGGAAACGTCTTCTTCACATTTTCTTTTATTCAATTCAATTCAATTCAAGTTTATTTATATAGCGCCAAATCACGACAAGAGTCGTCTCAAGGCACTTCACATAATATACATTCCAATTCACAATTCACAATTTATCTATTTATTTATTTTTGCTGGCCTTCGTATTGCTTTCACGTGCTTGATGATGCTGCAGATACAGCAGAGTATTGAAGAGCAACATAAATGGAGGAGAAAGGGCCTTTTTCTTTAATCTGTTAAACTGCCTGCTGTCTGAGCATCACTGTCAAGTTGCTTCGGATCTGAGAAACCCAACAACCTACTTCTCACTCTCACCAGCTGCGATCCAGTACACAACAACATTTTAGAAAGAGCCACTGTATTGGTAATTTTTACATTTGACAGCATTTATTTGAATAAATGTAACGTGATGAAGGAGCCATTTCTCAGGGTTATTATCCTCTAACAACTGTTCCCTTTTGACACAGCGCCAGAGTGCATGAAACAGCCTCAAGGTCATGCATTCGCTTCTAAACTGTTTACGTTCCAGCAATGAAGATAGAAGATGAAGACTCCTTTCTTTTCTTGTATTAAAAGCCAAAGAACTCTGTTTTAATAAAGCTAATCCATCAAATGGGCCATTCCCATCTGTACCGGGTCGGTCCGGGCCGGGTAGCCCCAGTCGGCCTCAGCCTGGCCCGGTTGATTCCACACATCCTTGTCTTAAGCCCATGTGGGCTGATTCTACCCACCAATCAGAGGCTTGCTCCAATGGAAGGTGTGAATTTGCGGTCAGCAGTGGGTGTGTTGGCCCTGGTCGGCCTGAAGCAGACCCCCTCGAGAAGAGGGCTGAGAATGAGCCTTGGTTGGCCTGGAAAAATACCAGGCCACCCAGATATGTAAACAACCTACGCTACCCGGCCCGGGCCGACCCGGTACAGATGGGAATGGCCCAAAAGTGTTAGTCAATATAATAAGATGTGACCGACCTGTGAATTCAAAATATTAATTACTTTATCATGATCCTGTAGAATATAATAAGTACTGTGACTTTAAGTGTTCCAACAGGACTCATTTCACGTAGAGTTAAAAGGACACAACACATTACTTTCACTCATCCAATCAGAATCTCACAGATCTGATGGAGGTGTGCTTCTGACGGCGTTTGGTAATTTTCATTCGACAATAAACCATAACATCCGAGGTATAAAACTATGCCACGTCAGCTCTAACGCCAGTTCAAAGCGTTCCAGAGCAAGCGACGGAGTGGCCAATCCTGACCTTTAACTCTTTAACCGAAAGAACAACGACAAGCTGAAAAATCCAGTCGCTATAACAACCAGCGGCAACAACAGCTCCTTTAAGAATAAAAGCTCCACCGACCCAGGCTTGGGTCTGACCAGACGCCAATAAAAGTGTCGTGTGCCGGAAGTAACTCGAGACGGGTCTGATCGGGACCGCGGCTTCTCCTACCAGCTCGGCTTCCAGAGAAGGTTCACTGGACCTCGATATTCCTGATCTACAGAGGACTTCCACCGAAGGCAAAGGTAGACCGACATGATGGGGTCTCATGCTGATTCTGAAACTAACCAAAGCTTAATTCAAAACAACATCCTCAGTTCCCGTCAGAACTAATCGCTTCTTCGGATTTGCTGGTTCTGATTTAACATCACACGTCATCCATTCACCGCCTCATCCATTTTAGTTACACTATACATTTAGTTTTAGAGACAGTCTAGTTTTAATTTGTTAGTAATAAAAATCTTAACTTTTAAACTTGACTCTCTCTATTCTGTTGTCTCTGAGTGAATACATAACGGTTACCTAATCTCTGCAATAAAAAGATCCAATGACCCGCACTTGTATAGCGCCTCTCAGAGTAAAGACTCCAAAGTGCTTTACACTACAGTGTATCATTCATCCATTCACACACTCATTCATACACTGGTGGAGATGAGAGGCGAGGCTGCCGAGCACAGGCGCCACCGGACCCTCCGACCACCACCAGCAGGCAAGGTGGGTTAAGTGTCTTGCCCAAGGACACAACAGCTGAATTCTCCGTCCGGAGCCGGGATCGAACCGGCTCCGTCCAGAGCCGGGATCGAAACTGCAACCTTCCGATTACAACCTGCAACCTTCCTGCAACCTTCCGATTACTGGACAACCCACTCAATCTTCTGGTTTGAATAACCCTCGATCCGTAGGGTGGATTCTATATTTCCTATGGAATCCCACGCCTTATGGCTCATTAATTAAATGTAATAATCTCATTTCATTACATAAAAAAGGAGCTTTTACTTATTAAGCATACCCTAACTTTAGAAAAATTAATCCACAATGATCTACTCCTACTGCCATTCAGAGTATAAGTTCCCTTAAATTTTAGTTTGGTTATTTCGTAACGTCTCGTTTCTACATTGCCACGAATATTTCTGAGTGTAGTGATGTAGCTGCTAAGGACACGCTAAGAGAAATCAATTATTTCCACATTATTACGACATCATTGTGTTGAGAATAGTTTTAAGCCGATGCCACAAAGCTACCAAGATCATTTTTCAGTTAACTCCTGAATGAAGTTTACACCTATAATCCTCTGATGACAATGTGCTTCCACCAGGGATTAAACAAACAGGGTGTGGGTACCATATCGTCAGGGGAAGATGAAGAGTTTGTGGTGTGTGTGCCTGCTGTCCAAAGACATGACAGCGCAGCACACCTGCCACACCTGTCCCTCTGGAATGCATACAGCTTATGTTTGTGTCTGCATGCAGAGACGCTGATAAAGGTGGTCACACTCGGCGTGCGTTTATCATGGGAGGCATTTCTTAAAGCATTTAGGGAGTTTTCTCTTAGGGGACTTTCGAAAGGATGCTGTAAACTGCTTCTTTCCAGCTCGACAGAAGAATGAAGAAGGACTCTCTGTTTAATAAATCACAGAACTCTATTTTAATAAGCTAATCAAACAAAGTGTTAGTCAATAATAAGATGTGACCAATCTGTGAAATCAAAGTATTAATTACTTTATTATAATCCTATAGAATATAATAAGTAATATGACGTTAAATGTTTCCACTAGGACTGATCTCATGTAGCGTTAAGAGATAACACATTGCTTTTACTGATCCAATCAGAATCTGCCAGATCTGACGGAGGCGTGGTTTTGGTGGTGCTCGGTAAATCTGTCATCTTTTCATTCAACCATAAACCAAAACATCCGAAGTATAAAACTATGCCCACGTCGTCTTTAACGCCAGTTCAAAGCGTTCTAGAGAAGTTGTCGGAGTGGCCAATCCGTAACTTTCCTCTTCAGCCGAAAGAACCAACGACAAGCTGGATAAAATCTGTTGCTGTTCCAACTGCTGCAACGGTTCCTTTCAGAATAAAAGCTGAACCATCACGACCCAGGTGGGTCTCACCAGATGCCAACAAACTGTCGTGAGCCGGAAGTATCTCAAGACGGGTGGTCAGCTGCCGCGGCTGCTTCTACAAGCTTCGGCTCCATAAGGTCAAGCTGGACCTCTACACCTCCTGATCTAAAGGGGACTTCCGCTAAGGGTACGTAGACCGACAAATGGCGTCGAATGTGTTTATGAATCTCCTAACCAAAGCTTAGCGCGAAGACATCACCTTCATTTCCTATCAGAACTAATCGTTTCTTCGGATTTGCTGGTTCTGAGCAACATCCCACACTACACCATTCTTCGTCTCATTCACCTTAGTTACACCATACATTTGGTGTTAAAGTTAGTCTAATTTAATTTGTTTAGTAATAAATCTTTAAACTTTTAAACTTGACTCTCTCTTCTGTTGTCTCTGAATTAATACGAGGTTGTTATCTAATCTCTTCAATAAAAAGTTCCAATCTTCTGGTTAAACCGTACCCACAGATCCATAAGGGTGATTTCATATTTGCTATGGAATCTTATGTCTTATGGCTTATTAAATAACATGTAAATTAAATTCATTACAATAGGATGATTCAACGAATGAACGTACACACCTGAGGATCTGAAGTTCCTCTTTTGAGTTCTGCAACTCATCAGAAAGTCGCCTCCACCTCAGTAACGCCTTCAGTTCAAATTGTTCTGCTTTGTCTTTTAAAGAGAGCTGCGGAGAAACAGAAAAGATGGTTTTTACCGTCAGATGCTGACAAGAAGCATGAAAGCTGTGCAAATTTCAACAAACCAACTCAAAGAATGTGAGTCAGAAATCTGTCTGGCTGTGTCTGAATATGTTTCTAATGGAGGCCAAGTTTATGCCACAAAGGTGTTGGGTTAAACATTAAAAAGCTAAAGAAAATCATTTTGTATGTCTACATGGTGTGGGAATGCCAGAAGAAGGATTAGGTTCACACGCACATTAACTTCTGGATTAAAACTAAAGCGCTGCAACCACTTATGCATGCATACCAGAGCTCCACCCTTTTCTTCTGCCACTTTACAATTTTTGTTCTGCTAATATTCCCCGAGTTCAGGCTGAAGGTAAACACATCAAACAAGCTTCCACAATAGCCTCAAAATTACAGTAAAAGTCCGATTTGTTCTCCTTTATCCGTGTTCACTTTTAACAACTGTGTGGGTTTCATGTTTTTGATTTATACAGTGGTTGGCTAAAGAAAATCCCTTCCTCTTTCATGTTACTTGGACAGCTCTACTAGTGGTTTTGCTCCTTGTGCAGTCTATTTTTTTTAATAGTTTTTATAAACTGTCCTCATGTGAGCTTAATGATACAGTATATGGATTCACTACAGGATTGTCACTGGCAACTAGAGTCAGGATGCACTCTGAATGAAGATAAGACTGAGATCCTCATCTGTGCCTCAGACAAGCTGGTTCCCAAAGTCAGAGACTCTCTTGGTCAGCTTGCTTCTCACACCAAACCTTCTGTCAGGAATCCTGGCGTGACCTTTGACCCTGGATTCTCATGTCAGTTCTCTTGTTCGCTCTTCCTTCTTCCATCTCAGGAACATTGCTGAGTCCCATTCTGTCCCGCTCTGAACTTGAGACAGTTCTCCACACCTTCATCTCCTCACGCTTAGACTACTGTAACTCTCTTTTCATGTGTCTGAGCAGAACCTCCCTGAACCGTCTACAGGTGGTTCAGAACGCCTGTGCTCGGCTTCTGACCAAGTCCTCCAAACACACCCACATCACCCCGCTTCTCCTCCAGCTTCACTGGCTGCCAGTCAACTTCAGGGTTCATTTCAAGATCCTGGTTCTGGTCTATAGGGCCTTACATGGACAAGCACCATCTTACATTGGTGATCTTCTTTGTCCCTACACCCCCAGCAGGTCCCTGAGAACCAGTGATCAAAGCCTACTGGTTGTGCAGCACCAGGCTAAAGACCAAAGGTGACAGATCATTTGCTGCTGTGGCCCCCAGACTCTGGACCTCTCTCCCCTGAGCCTGAGATCAGTGGACTCAGTGGTCTCCTTTAAAAAGCAGCCGAAGACTCACTTGTTCAAGCTGGCTTTTGTATGACCTTCTTCACCCTCTCTTTATTCAGCTCTCCCCACCTATTCCACCTTCCTCACGATCCACTGATTTCCCTCTTTCCTGTTCACTCTCTCTCTTTCTTAACATTTGAATCACAATTGTCTATTTTTTGCTCATTTTAAATATATTTTTTAACCATTTTCTAAATTCTTTTCTATATTTTTACATTTTTTTGTTTTTGTGAAGCGTCTCGTGATTTTTATCTTGAGAGGCATCTTGAGAGGCGCTATAGAAATGATTTCTTCTTCTTCTTCTTCTTCTTCTTCTTCTTCTTCTTCTTCTTCAGTTAATGCATCAAGCTAATGACAAGAAAGTATAAAATGTGACAGACACCTACATCTGTAATGTTTTAAAATAAAGTTCAAAGACATGCATGTTTATTAATATGTGAAATTCCTGTTTTTGTCTTTTTAAATTATAATTTTTTCCAACATATTTTAAAAAGGAGCGACGACTTGTCTGCAGGTGGGCTGGTCAAACATGAGCTCATCTATGCGGTGCACAGTGAAGTCTGACATTTTCTGGCTGAAGAAACTGCAGACCTCCCAGGAAAAGATGATGAAAGCATGTGTTATCAAAATTCCACTACAGGCCTCTGCATCTAATTCAAGTCACCCACTTTGGGACCTGAAGCTTCTCGTATCATACCAGACGTTGGCTTTTGCACTGATAACTGCCTGGATGGTTTTTCTTTTTCCTTGGCACAGATGCACCCAACTATCCATTTTCCCCCAAAAGAAAGCAAGAAAATGGGCTCATCTCACCAGAAAAGATGTGTCCAGTCTTGTTCTGTCCATGTGAGATAAGCCCATTTCTGGAAAACTCAACCATGTATCTGCACTTAGTTAATATCAGGCTTTCTTCTTGTGTAATGCAGTCGCTGCATACAGAGGAAAACTCTGTTGAGCTACTCATAAGACTTCAAAGGTTGCAGTGGCATGCAGAGTGGAGCCATGAAGGCCAAATGCACCAAACTGTTGAATACAGCTTTGACTTACATGCACACATTCCTCAGAGTCCCTGAATTATTTCAACATATTACACGCTGTGTATGGACGGATGGATGGACATTGCACACTGTACTTATAACTATTGATGTTGTAATTTGGGCCAAACCAATAATTATCTGCAGACTGTAGAATCAGCCATACCTTCAAGTACAAGCATTTAGCTTACTGATTTAATTTGCTACAGGGCCGAAGGGTGTGCTCCAACCAGAGGGGATGACACCCCTGAACCTCCCTGGTAAGGTCTATTCGGGGGTTCTGGAGAGGAGGGTTCGATGGATTGTTGAACCTCGGATTCAGGTGGAACAATGTGGTTTTTATGCTGGCCGTGGAACACTGGGCCAGCTCTATACCCTTAGGGGGGTCCTGGAGGATGCATGGGAATTTGCCCCACCAATCTACATGTGTTTTGTGAATGGCGTTCAACTGTGTCCCTTGGGGGATCCTGTGGGGCAACACATTCTCACTCCCAGCGCGTCAAAAACAAATGCTTGGTCAGCCACCCTCAAGCGTCAGACGCCAAAAGTGCCCTTTTTCGTCACTCATGTGCGAAAAGAGGTTTTTCCCTTTTCTGACTGCAGATCCCAATGCAGCGTAAAACTGACGCGATCGGATGTCCGCAGCCAGGGCACCAAACGAGCTCATTGTACTTCACCCTAACCTTATCCTCTTGTTATTTAACCTCCCCCTCACCCCCATCCTAACCTTAACCGTCTTGCTAGCTAACACGTTAGTGATGTGTCGGTCGCTCTAAAAGCCGGCTCTATGAAGTGAACGGCGGGAGCCGCCAAGTCATTGGTCGGGTTTGGACCGAGGCAACGCGAGGGGAAGGTTTCAACTACCAAGGTGGAGGTTAAACGTAGAGGGTACTTGTAACCTCCCCCTCGCCAGATGGTATGTTCTAACGTTCCCCTTGGGCGGCAAATATTCACAGTCAGAATGCATGGGAAACAAACGCTTGATCACAGTGAGAGTAACGTTTTAGGTAGCAAGAGGGTTAAGGTTAGGAAGAGGGTGAGGGGAAGGTTATAAATAGCAAAACGTTAAGGTTTAGGTGTGGTTAAATGAGCTGGCTCGGTGCCGCATCAGCGGGCATCCCATCGTGTCAGTTTTACGCTGCATTAGGATCTGCAGTCAGAAAAGGGGAAAAACCCCTTTTGCACATAAGTGACGAAAAAGGGCACTTTTGGCGTCAGGGGTCTGACGCGGAGGGTGGCTGACCAAGCGTTTGTTTTTGACGCGCTGGGAGTGAGAATGTGTTGTGTGGGGGTACTTCAAGAGTATGAGGTACCAGGCCCTCTGATAGGTCCCTGTATGACCGGTGTCAGAGCTTGGTCCACATTGCCAACTGTAAGTCGAGCTCATTTCTGGTGCTAGTAGGACTCTGCCAAGGCTGCTCTTTGTCACCGATTCTGGTCATAACTTTCATGGACAAGATTTCTAGGCATGGCTAAGGTGTTGAGGGGATCTGTTTTTGTGGCCTAAGGATCAGGCCTCTGCTATTTGCAGATGTGGTCCCGTTGGTTTTATCAGACAGTGACCTCCAGCTTTCGCTGGAGCGGTTCACAGCCAAGTGTGTGTGTGTGTGTGTGGGGGGGGGGGGGGGGGGGGGGCAGTTGGGATGAGAATCAGCTCATCTAAATCCGAGACCATGATCTTAAATCAGAAAAGGGTAGAATGTCTTCTCCGGGTCGGGGATGAGGTCCTGTCCCAAGTGGAGGAGTTTATATATCTCTGGGTTTTTTTCACAAGTGAGGGAAAGATGGATCGCAAGATCAATAGGCGGATTGGTGCTGTGTCTGCTGTGACGCGGGCGTTGTACCGGTCTCTTGTGGTGAAGAGAGAGCTGAGCCGGAAGGTGAAGCTCTTGATTTATGCGTCGATCTACGTTCCTACCCTCACCTATGGTCACGAGCTTTGGGTCGTGACCGAAAGAACGAGATTGCAGATACAAGCGGCCGAAATTAGTTTTCTCCGCAGGGTGGCTGGGCCTTCCCTTAGAGATAGGGTGAGAAGCTCAACCATCCGGGAGGGGCTCGGAGTAGATCTGACGCTCCTCCACATCGAGACGAGCCAATTGAGGTGGCTCGGGCATCTGATCAGGATGCCTCCTGGACGCCGCCCTGGTGAGGTTTTCCAGACACGTCCAACTGAGAGGAGACCTAAAGGAAGACCCGATGAAGGGACTCTGCTGGCCCGGGAATGCCTAGAGGAGCTGGTCCAAGTGGCTGGGGAGAAGGTGGTCTGTTTTCTAAACTGTAGTTTCCAAACTACAAATATGTTTGTGAGCGAAAATTAATAAAAATATTTTTGTTCTATCATTTTTGTCAAAATAAGGTGTAAAAAATTAGCAAATTACAGATTTATGGTATTTATGTATTTCAGAGGTTTGTACTATTTTTTAATAATATTAAATCACAAGCAGAGATACATAAAACCACAGTCATCACTCAGGGAGGTGTACTTGTTGTGCTTGGGCCCATATAATGTCCTCCAGGCAGGTAGCAAAACCCTCGCTGATCCATTCCTCGGTCCAATCCCTGGCTCCGATGACCAGGCCGAACCAGGAGTGAGCGATCTCGTGGCAGATCCTGGAGCCACACAGAGACAGGCTGCTCACTCCAGAACCAGGACTTCCAGGGAACAACACACTCTGGGACAGGAAGATGATATGGGGACTGTGGGGAGAGAATAACGTGTAGAATAAACATGACCACACAAAAACTTACGTTAATTCTCTGGAGAGAAAAACAAAAGACTACTGGAGAGTAAACATCTACATCTTTGAATAGAAGCCAGGAAAGCGTACCGGGAATTACGAGGAAACACGACGGTAAGACATATGAGAATATAATGAACCTTCCTTCAACACCATCGGGTTTCTACTCCACACCTTTATTTACTGGAATGTTGGGCCTTAATGCAAAAAATAAAAAAGTCAGCAGATGCTGTAGTAAGTAGTTGCAAATGGCTTATTTTTTTCTCATCCTGCTTATTTATTATGTGTAGGAAAAAGCTATTTACTCAAACAGCAACCCTTCAATCATGATGCGAAGAAAATAGAAAAGGTTCAACACAATTTTCCAGGGTGGATAAAGTATCCAAAGTCCGACAAAAATCTCAGGAATTATGTCTGCAGTTATGCTACAGAGGAGCTAATACCTAATAATACAGCTTAATTTGATTTTTGCCTATAAGAATGTTTCATTAAAAGCTCTGAGTTAACCCTTTATTGGGCACATTAGACACTGTTTTTATATTTAAACACTTCTGCTCACATTATTAATCAGGACAATTTTCACCACACCAGTGTGTGTGACAACTATGTAACTTTAACTTTTCCTTGGTAATCTGTTTTTAAAAAATATTCTTTATTTTGTAATAATTGTAAAATATTCGGTATTTTCCTGCCATAATTCCTAATGTAACGCAGCTGTACAACATGACCATTTTGCATGCTAGCTAACATAGTGTGGCACTTTTAGAGTTTTTAAGAGTTTGTGGTTTATTCTTTGGTTGATTCGTCAGCACGAGATATTAGAGGTGTAGAATGAGAGCGTGTGAAGAGGGGCAGATACACGTCTCAGGCTCAAAGCATGAAAGCTGGCAGCCCTGAAATAAAGTTTGTTTGTTTGTTTGATAGATAGATTATTGAAGGACCTCTTTAAGTGAAATTTGCCAACAGAACATTCCATCTGTTAGATCGTTTTGGGACGCTGCTGTAAAAAAAGTGAGACGTGAACCAGAAAAGCTTCTGCCGATCACCATTCAACAACGGATTATGAAAGAACGGATGACGCTCGAAACACGCGGATTCTTCCTGATGTAAGAGACGAGTCTACTCTTTGTTTTGGTAGTTTTGGCGTTGACATCATCATAAGCCCCCTTCAGACAGGCCATGAAAAACGGAAATGTTCCGGACTCTGTCCGTAAGACCTCTGTGTCTGAATACAAACATCCGGATAACGTGTTCCGGAATGTAACCGGACGACGCCCCTAGTAACAGGTCCGGAATTGTTATGGACAGGGTGGCTGCTTCAGACTGGTGAGGTAAAGTTCCGGACAAGGGGGAGGGGGAGGAGAACGGGGGACGCTGTGCACACCTAGGTAGCCCGCTGCTGTAGCATGCAGCGAACCACGGCAACTCGCCTCCTACGGTACCGCCTAGACGCGCGACGGAGCGCTTCACACCGCTTCAGTGATTCCTTTAACCATTGAGCTTCATCATCCACGTCTCTTATGCGTCTTCGTGTGCGCAGAATTATGCTTAAGCACCTTGTGATTTTTATCTTGAGAGGCGCTATAGAAATGACATTTTCTTCTTCTTCTTCTTAACATAAGTCCGATTCTCCCCCCACCCCTCCCACCCCCACCCCGCCGCCGTCAGACTTCTGGGACTTTTCCCTGCTGTGTGAACGCAGCCGAAAGGACAAGTTCCGGTACAAAAGTGGTGTGTCTGAAAACACAGTTCCGGTTAAAAACCGGATTGAATTGTCCGCAAATGTTCCAGAATGTCAGTCTGAAAAGGGCTTAGACTGTGACTCTGTGACTCTTAAAAGAAAAACTGTGAAAACGTTGAAAACCGCTGGCAGCAAAGGGCTTTTCTGATCATGAAACGGCTGGCAGTTAATGAGTTAAGGAAAACACCACAAACTTCTCTGTTCCTCTGTTGCCCCGCCCGCGTGCTTGGAGACTTTTGCATTCCGGAGAAGGATATGTGAACAAAATCTGGCTGAGTAGGGGCGAGCCAGCGCTACCAAGACCGGACCGGGCCAGGCCAGATGTGAAAATGCCAATAGAGGGCTATGAGCACAGGGGGAAGGATAGTCGGAGGGAAGTTTGAGGGGATGCATCATGATTATCAAGATTTAGAACAGGATTTTCCACGAGGACTAAACATTTAATGTACTGGTTGCCATCAGTATGTGAACAGCATTTCAAACAATATAACAAAAAATGCTCCAGAAAAAAACATCCCATACCGAATCCTTAAATGTTGAATATGGAACATGAACACCAAAGCAACATTTAGTGTGTGGAGGTTGTAGTTGCTGTTGCAACCCGACGGCTAGAACAAGGTTTCAGCCGTCGGGATACCAGGTGCTTCACCTACGATCCGACGACATCTTCTGGGCTCAGAAGCAGCAGGCTGACTTACAGAGTCCACCGTTTTCCACAGTGCCAGCCTCGCTGTGCCGAGTGGACTGTTTATCATATGTGGCAACACGCAATGGTGCCCTCTATTTGCCGGTAGATGTACACATAAATCCAGTGTCGTGCCCATCAAAATAAAATATTTGATTATTTTTTAATTAAAATATAGGTTTTAAAAGGGATGCTGTACCTGCATTCTGCACACCTCTAAACGCCCCGTGGCGGTATTATTTAGAAAGATATAGCTTTTGATTACATTTTTCCATATTCATCCGTTAATGTCAGATAAAAGTAAAAAAAATAAAAAATAAATCAACAGTCGAGTTACAATAATTGGAAGGAATGAAAATGTAATTTATAGTGGTACAATCTTCAACGATCAACAAGAACTCTGACATTGTTAAGCATCTTGACCATGACAACATTATGAAATGTTCATACATTTAGATTTGCTCCTCTAAGATCTGTAAAAATAAAATTTTTATCAAAAAAAAGATCAGTCACAACAACCAATCAAAGCCAAGGTCAAGGCTTCTTTTATTCTTGAGTTTTTTTTGTTACTTCACCTTTATGTAACGAGCTCTGAGCACCCCGTGGGGTTAGGGCCACCCGTGCGTGGGAGGGGGGGGCTATTATTCAATGAGAGAATGAGAAAAGGGGTCAGGGAGGTGTGGATGAATGGCCTCCCTCTCTGCTGATCCATATAAAACACTGGACTGTCTGGAGATCTCTTTGCACCCTTTAGATTTTAAATGCCCCGACCACCACTGGCACGACATCTGCAGGAGAATTTATGGCCAATTCTAAAGAAAGAAAAAACTCCAAGGGGTTTACTGCCCTGCTCCTTTGACAATAATGTTAAAGATGTATGAGAGATGCTACTTCACATCTAGATTTTACACAGATTTAGGTTTATGGGAGAATCCTGGATCAGCAAGTCATAAAGGGGTCAAACTACAAACTCTTTAAACAGCAATAATTTACTTGGTTGGCAAATTGACAGTTTAGTCCTATTGCCATAATGAAGAACACATACTGTTGCTACTGATTAATGACAATGAGCTAAGAAAGGACTTGATGTCATGAAGGAAAGATTAGCATCTTAATTTACCAGAGGAGTTATTTTCCCTTCACTGTGATCTAATTACAGTGACAGGATATGTTGATTATATAAAAAATATAACCTGAGTAAACACACAGGTTAGCCCGGGTTTATTTTGGAGGGAAAACTAAATTGGATAACAGAGCAGCAACACCACTCTTTATTTCCCTGATGGCTGTAGCATCAGATAAGAGGAAGTCCATCAGCTCTGTGTTATAGGAACATGTCATCTTCATAGAATAGGGTCTTATGAGCTTTATCTCTGTGGCAGCATCTCAAATCTAATTCCATGTTCTTTTTTTCCTGATTGCACAAACAAAGGACGTCACTGGAGCACAAGATGCTAACATTAGCCATATAAGTTTCTTTGTAGGCTAATCCTCTCCTAAAATTAAATAAGAATGTCTCTGTTGTCAGCTCCAGCGCCGCGTTTGTGTGCGTCTGTGTATGCGTGAGGTAGCGAGCGTGAAACACAAAGACAGCTTTTCAGAGACAGCGCTTGCACACGTTCCTCTGAGGGAGACGGAATCCATCTCTACAGTGACAAATAGTGTCATCCCACCATGGTGGCGATGAATAACAACAGCATCTTTCACGTTGGCTGATGCACTGACTGACATTGGCTGACATCAGGGACATGTGAGGGATAACATGCATGACGAAACTTTACAGATCTGTGCAGATGTAGCCTTCTGTGCATGAGTATATCTGAGCTGTCATCATTTTAACACCAGCTTACAAATTAGAAATGTGGTTTCCAGATAAGGGTGTTCATGAAACAATACCATGTTGTTTGCACATCTTTTAAATTTCTTCATATTTAAAACTTGACTAAGATTATTTACAGAAGCTTTTCCACCAACAGCTAAATCCACCACAAAGTCTTAATTAATCAGAATATATAACAATTTTGTTTTATGAATCCCTAGTAAGGTCCCAATACTCATTATAGGCCTGTATTATTGCTTACTGCCAAAATTTTATTTAAAGGGACTTTACGGACTTTTGAATTTTTATGCTCGCGATTGCCCCCTCAGGCCAAAAGCGTAACGGCAGCTTCAATAGTAGGCTCGTGCACGAGGCGCGCATGCTGTACGTGCACACTCCTTAACAAAAATAACAGTTGAGACAGTCATGTGTGTGTGTGTGGGTGGCCCAGAGGACAGAGGACAGGAGAACGCGCAGCTAATTAATTAAATAATTTGGTTCTGTACCTTTCTCTTCAGCACAGCCGACAAAGGCTTATGATGGGTCAGTCCTCCTGCATGCTCAGATCATTCCCTTCCCTTGCTTGAAAAATTGTTCCAAAATGAAAGTTGAACCCACTGTGAATTCAATGCCGTTCGGCGAGTCTCAAATAAAAATTTGGACATCTTACTGTAAAAAAAAAAACATTAATGTAAAAAAGAAACTCTAAATGAACTATGTTCACACCCAGAATCAAACCCAGGTGTTCTGCATGGGAGTCAGACATCTTCTAAGGTGAGCTACACTCCAGTAGCAGTCACAGTATCTGTAACTTTTATATCCTTGATGACACCCGAAACAACGGCAAACCAAAGAACGGTTCGAAGCGAAAATGGCTATTTTGTTGCTAATTTGCAGGAAATATCTAGAAGAAAGTTCTACAGAAAGTAGCTAAGGGTCCTCAGAAATGTAGCTAGGTTCGTCACTAGGCGTTAGGAACAGCGACAAAGTGGCACTGCCTCTCTCTCTGCTGCTAAAGCTACTGATAGCAAATGCTACGGGCTATGCCTGAGCGTGAACGCGCATGAAGCAGCCTGCTCGACCCGAGCATCTCTCTTTTTCTGTGATTTTACAGAAAAACAGGCAATCACAGTAAAAATGCCAGGGCTCATTCTACAGGACCAGGGCATTGCAGGAGAATGTATGAAGAAGACATTTATTATTTCTATACATGTTTTGGCTGTCAAACTTCCATAATGCCCCTTTAAAAGATATTTAAAAGTATTTATTGTGTTGAGGAAATCATTTGGACTTTGGTTTTGGGTATCAGCTCAGGAGGCAAAAGAATTTAGATATTTTAGTTATTTAAATATTTTAGATATTTAGATATTACTGATGCTCAATAAAAAGCAATTGAAGTATCATCACTATAACATTGAAATTATTGGCCAATATTGGCATTGAAATATAATATCGGAAATAATCTGTACCTTTTTACTCTTTTTTTAAAGAGCAGGTTCACTAAAAAATCATTTTTCACATTTTTTTGTCACTCATTATTTGTAAACACGCGGGCTGAAGGCGAATCGCTCTTCTACCCCTATGTCCTGCATTCGCTTCTGATAGAAAACAGATGGAAAAACGTTTGGTTCAGAAAAGCTTGGCAGATCTACATCACACTGTCACTCAAGTTTCATGGGCTCACCCGTCTTTACTTGCGACAGGGAAGGCTGTTGTTGGTTTAGTGTCCAGAAGACAGGAGAGAATGTCTTGACTGGTAGAAGCTAATCGTTGGAATTAGCCATTCCGCCACACAGCAGAACACCTCCTGGGCTTGAGTTATTTGTGGAGATAAAACACCAACGTTGCAGAGCAAACTGAGTCAGTGGTAGAGTCGCATTGCTGTTATCCAATCTGAGGCAACATGTGCAAATTGTAGGAAATAAGACTCCAACTGCCGTGTTAAGCGCTCCTCTGATGTGGCATTCTGCTAGTTCCTGAAACAAGCACACCGGAGTATTTTTTCTCCCGAGTATGACTTGCAAGGCATTCATTCCTACTAGAGACCACTGAAAATGTATTGATTTAATCTTGAGTGACCTGCACCTTTAACAAAACAGAGTTGCAGCAGATGCTCTTAAACTGCTTCTTCTGGGGATGTTATGGTCCGATTCAGAATACCAACGTTCCTTTGGCAAGCATCTGTGGTTTGGAGCACATAACCTCATCATCTCATTTTTACTGCAACATTTAACGTTTCAATAAATCTTCTAAATCCTAAAGTTCAACAACAAGCTTGTGTCCGCGTTTAAAATTAAGCGGTATTCTTGTTGATATTACCTTAATCTTAATCAAGTTTTTTCTTTTAAACTCTGTCCAGGAACAGGTTTTGCACATAAGATTTGCTGTGTCCGTTTCTCGTGAATGAACCTGAAACTAAAAACTGAATAAGTGTTGGAACTTGTGCACGAAGGTTTAAAGGCAAGTGGATGTTAAAAAACTTTTTTTTCAAGCCTGCTCCATTATTTGACTGAGAAACACTGGGTGTTGCACCACTTCAGCTAATATTTGCATGTCAAGCGCATAAAAAAATACTACACAAACTCTGTAGTTTAAAAAAATTGAACCTTATTTTACCTTCTAAGTTTTTATGAAGCAGCTCAAACAAACTATGCAGCTGCGTCATTTTAATAAACCAACTCCACTCATTCCAGTTATATTTTACAAGTGAGACTAAAACATCATAAAAGTTATAACCTCTAAAACTTCACAAACGTTAAACTAATTTAGAATTTTATAGTTGAGTACTGCAGCGTCTGACTGTAAACTACATTTCCCTAAAGGGACAATAAAATAATAAGACTAAGATTCTATAGCAAGAAAGTTTGACAGATTAAATAACTACCTATATCAAAGATGTAGTAACAATAGTTTGGACTCTAATAAATAAAATGTATTCGTAAAATTTTTATTAGACGGGATAATCGTGACAATTGGTGTAACAACAATAAAAATCCCTAAAAACTAAGTGATTTAAAAAAGGTTTCTGGTTGAATCTTCTGATTTTAAAGTGACCGCGTGTATTTTCCCTGGCGATAGGGGGCAGTATGTACCTAAATAATTGCAAGCAAGCAATATTTTTGTGTTCAATTTAGACCTTACCAACGGACGGCCATTAGGGTCAAAAATTTACAAACTTACAAATTAAAACATTTCGAATGGGTACTTCGTCCAATCGTTAAACCTCCAGCAGAATGACAAACATCAGACTCCTTTTCATCACTGGAACTGAGCAAAGAGGTAAATGTGTAAAACAACAACGTTCATGAATGGTAAAAGTTTTGTAACTGCTTGTTACAAATCAATAAATGCATTTTGTCCTCTCGGGCTCCCATAGAAGGAAACATGGCATTTAATATGGCGTCGCCTAGAGGCTTACCTCCAAACTCCACTACCTCCGCTCCGCTCCGCACCGGCACGAACTCCGGAGCAAAATCGGTCCCGCTGTAGTCAATCAGAGCTGTTCCACTATTGCAGCCGTGCTCTGGCAGTGCGGCGCCGTGCGCCGCCCTCTGTTCCGGCGTCCGGCAAAAATAGAATCGATCCTATTTTTGCCGGACGCCGGAGCACCTCCACAGTCATGGGACAGGAATCACAACCGCCCAACAGGAAAAGGAGCAAGCACAACTTCCGTATTTCACAACAAATCGATAAACAAAAGGCGTTTTTTGTTTCATATGCACAGGTTTAACAACTTTTAACAACTATCAATGGTGGCTGAAGTTTAAATGCACTAAAGTAAGCCATAAATACAGTTTCTACTATCAAAGTAGTCACACTTTGTTGATCCAAACACTGCTGATCTCTCAACACAAATGATGGGCAGATTAAATAGTTCATTTCGATGCTTCTCCCACACAACGGGTGTTTGGATCTAACTTCCGCGTTTATTAATTAAATTAAATTAAAAATTGAGTTCAGAAGCGAGCGGCTGCGGGGACGGACCGGAGCGGAGCGGAGGTAGTGGAATTTGGGGGTTAGACCCGCTCCTACGTATTTTAGAACTCAATATATACGGCTATATGTTACAAAGCCACCAATATTTTTTAACAACTGGGTACCATTTAATTCATTTTCAACAACATTTCAATGGATATTTCCAGAGATTCATGACGTTTCTTAGCTGGACATTTCAGTTGGTGCAGTTTGTGAAAGATGTTCTATTAGCTTACTTTGTTTTGTGTCTGCTTTTCAAATTAGAGTAAAGAAATAATCATTGTGATGAACTAAACTGATATCAATGTGGCTGCTTGTCCTTAAAATTCACAGATTAGGACCATCAACGAGGTACCATTGTGATGGCCGAAGCCCACTGGGTTAACGGAACGCTGATTAAAAGCCTCTTGGACTTTCGAACATAACTTTGCGGCTCTGAGCCACCGAGGGAAGCCTTGCCCTGAGCTTCAGAGGTGTGAACCAGGGCAAATCTTCAATTTAGTGAGAAACAGATTGCAACAGTGTCTTGCTCCTCCATCTCCCCATCCATTATTCATCCTTCAGTCCTTCATAACTGGCTGTAGGCCATTTCCCCCCAGTGGGACCATACATAATGCAGCAGAGGTCCTATCATAGACCTGTAATTGACATCTGCAGCCCAGCTCAGGCCAGAGCTGGGACACCAATAAAAGCAGCCCCATGAGGGACGAACTAGCGAAAAGATGATGAGGGCAGAGTGTGTATACTGGAAGTGTAAACCCGAGTGTTAGAATAAGGGAGATGTGTTAAACCAGATGGTGAGATAGAAAAAGTATAGAGGACTTCTGTGAAAACAAAGATACTATGAGAGATTATGAAGGGGGAAAGGAGGACAGAAAGGGAAGTCAACATGTCAAAGTGTGTGAGAAGTTTTGCCGTCACCCAAAGTGTACGGTCACCTCGGCCATTCCCCAGATGTGATTACTGTTGAGCTGCTGTGACGGCAGCTGGTGTGCAAATAACTGCACACCCAAACAAAATCACACACACACACAAACACACACACACACACACACACACACACACACACACACACACACACACACACACACACACACACACACACAGAAAGAATAGTAGGCAAATGACCAAGAGATCTGTACATAAATGTGGTTAAATTGGCTAAACTTAGTGTGTACCTAAGCTGAAAAATATGGCAGTAATGTGATATTCAAAGTTGAAGAAGTAAAAATTCTGACACATTTTACTAATTCTACAAATTAATTCGACAAATGCTACAATGTTTTGTGTAAAATTTCCTGTAGCTTATTGTGCTTTTAGCGTGTGAATGTGTCTGCGTGGGTAAATGACCGGTTGTGCTGTAAGCTACTTGGGGCAACTGTGGTGCATTTACTGTTTTTTTCCTTTTTACTTTGAGTTGACGATACACATCAAATTTCATTGAAGACAGTAAATACTCCCAAAATAAGTGTAACACATTTCTCCAGAAAATCCTTTATATGACTGAGCAAAAGGCTAATGAGTCATTGATTCAAAGACTCAAAGAACTTCCCAAGATGATTCCCAAGCTAGACTAATGTCTATTTGGACACTAATAACACTTTCACACTTGAGCTAGCACGGACTGGACTGAGTGGCGTCGGTCCGTTTCCCACACGGGTAGGTTTTGTTCACGCACACTTCTCAGGAATGGGGACATCTTCGAGCATGTGGGAGGGGCAAAAGACTCGCGGAAAAGTCTGTGGTGTCTCCCTTAAATGGCGGCTTTGCAGCTCAAGGCACGGCAGCGCTGTGTGTGTGTGTGTGTGTGTGTGTGTGCGCTCCTCACGGCAGTGAGGAGCGCACACACACACACACACACACACACACACACACACACACACACACACACACACACACACACACACACACACACACACACACACACACACACACACACACACACACAATGCTCCTACAGCCTCCATCCACTCTGTTGCAGACTGTGAGAAGTTTCTGTCTTTCTTTGTGGACAAAGTCAGTAAGGTCAGATCTAGCATCTCTCCTTCAGCCTTATCGCCGCCTCTCCCGACTCCAACCAGGCCCATCATCCTAGATAGCTTTGCTCCTGTCTCTTTGCCTGAGTTAACCAAACTAGTTAACTCTATGAAGACCTCTGCATGCCCCCTCGACATCTTACCCTCATCTTTGTTTAAAACTGCTTTTCAGTCCATCGGTCCCAGCATGCTCTCTATAATTAATGCTTCTCTGGTCTCTGGCCAGGTCCCTGCTTACTTTAAGAACGCTGTAATCCACCCGCTTCTTAAAAAACCGAGTCTTGACGCTTCTCTCCATAGCAGCTTCAGACCCATCTCTAAACTTCCGTTCATCTCCAAGATCTTGGAAAAGGTTGTGGCTTAACAGCTCACAGCTGCTCTTGATGAACATAACATCTATGATAGCTTCCAGTCAGGTTTTCGTAGAGCTCATTCTACTGAAACAGTTCTTCTTAGGGTCTCTAATGACCTTCTGACTCACAGTGATGCAGGGGACTGTTCTGTTCTGGTCCTGCTGGACCTGACTGCAGCCTTTGACACTGTTGACCATCACCTGCTACTGGAGAGGCTGAGAGACTGGGTAGGCCTACCAGGATCTGCTCTGGAGTGGTTCTCCTCTTATCTTTCTGAGCGTTCCTTTTCTGTGGCCGTCTCCAAGTTTAGGTCCTCCACCACCTCCCTTACCCATGGTGTCCCACAAGGTTCTGTGCTGGGGCCTCTGCTCGTTCTCCGTCTGTGCGTGTGTGTGCGTGTGTGTGTGTGTGTGTGTGTGTGTGTGTGTGTGTGTGCTCCTCACTGCAGTGAGGAGAGACGCAGCTTCATTCAGAGGCGACGTTGACTTCTCAGTATCCAGAATGATGATGAATCTTGCATGCGGGAAGCTCCCGCTGCTCGATTCTATTCGCCAATCGGAAGGCTCCCTCTAATGGTAGGTGTGTATTTGATCCAGCCAGTCAGTTGATAGTGGGTGTGTTGTTGGACCTGTTCAGCCCGAAGCAGATCTCCTTGGTATGTGGGCCGAAAAACCGGCTAGTTCAGCGCGGAGAAATACAAGGCTACCAAGACATGAACACTTCAAATGCTACCCAGTCTGGTCCGTGCTGGCCCAAATGTGAAAGTGCTATAAATTTGACATGAACTTGACTGATGCTCGTCTTAATTAAAAGACCATATTTTGGACAGATGTTCTCATATATTTCCAGTTGTTTGGACAATTTTCTTTCTTACATAGCCATTTAAACAAATAAAATTCTAGAGTGTCAAAAACAAATAAAATACCAACCCAAACTAAACTTCTGCTCTTCTATTCAAACAGAGGTTTTCTTGTTAGGCCTTTCTGAGTTTACGGGAACAGGCTTCGTCTCATCTCCCACCCACTCGGACAAAGTCTGTGGGCAATTTTAGATACAGGAGCCAGTTTGACCCAACTCCTACCAGCCTTCATTCTCTTTTAACAAGTCTGACTTCAAATGTCTGGCATTCCAGACTGGCTGCAGATCTGCTCACTGCTCCCCTGACAGGGACCAGGCCAAATGCCATGCCATGTAGGGCCTGATCACATGAACTGGGGGGGCAGGCTGTGTGCCCGCAGAGAGCTGCCACGCCCACATAAACACCTCAATGCATCACAGGCTGAAAATAAACACAGAAACAATATCAAAGGTCACTGGGAGCAAGGCGTTGGCTCTTCAAATGTAGAGAAAACAAAGCTTTGGTTGTTCATTGGAAAGTTGGACCTAAATTTATTCTAGAATAAACAAAACTCTAAACCCAAAATAAATGCCCCAGTGAACGTAAATGTTTTTGCCCATATAGCTGATGTCTACATTTAGGATTATATTAGCACTTTTAATCTAAAAGGTCCAACTTTCACTCTATAGGCTAAGATCCTTGTATGAGAGTAAAGAAAGACATTTTTATGAATAATGTTGAAATACTTCAGTGGCCACACTTTAGTAAGTAAAGGTTGGTAGAAAGTAAAGAAGAGACCTAAATGCATACATATATCCATCCACAGTCGTATACTTGCATATTACATAACATTATAATGAGATCTACTTAAAATGGTCCACTTTAATTATGCTGCAAAATCTACATTCTGTTGTCATTTGCATGTAATCCCCATCACTCATACCACAGCACTATGAAAGCTTTTGGCTTCTACCTCAATAAAAAAGACAGGACAAATGTATTCCACAGGATCATAATTGGAAGCGTTTTCTTGCCTGTGGGGTAATAAATAGACTCTTTTCTCTCTCTTATGTAATGGGGAGAATGAAATAGAGAGGCGATGGAACGTGAGACAGCTCAGTGCATTCGTGTTTGACAGAATGGAAAGATGGATGATTGAGAGATCGAAGGAAATTAGCCAGTAAGCAGGGCTGTCTCCTCAACAGAGGTTTAAGGCTGCCACCTGACTGAGCTGTCCGCCTTTTAAGATAAAACTCCTGGCTGATGGATACGGTGTGGGTTAAAGAATTTCATATGAACATTTCAACGGCTTACTGGAAAAACATACCCATGTATAAAACTGATGGCTGAGAACATGCGTGAAATGTTATTGAGTTGTCAGAATCACCTGGGAAGTAACAAAAATTGACCACATTATTTAGAACACTGACTTCAACCACACTAGTAGGGGTGTGTTATGGCAAGAATCTGGCGTTACCATATACAGCATATGACAACACAGGGAAACAATAAATGAAACATTACCTGTACTTGTAAAGCTTTTTCTGAGTGAGAGGACTCCAAAGTGCTTTACACTTCAGTCATCCAATCCAATCCAATCCAATTTTATTTATAAAGCGCATTCACAAGGCATTACAACCAAACAAGGCGCTGTACACTAAAAATGTTGGTTAATTAAACCGGCGTTATACAAACATGTCGAACACAGATAAAAGATAAAAAGGAAATACAACAAAATTCCCAAAAATAACAGCTAAAAATCAATAAGATACAGGGTGAATAAAAATTAGAAAAAACATTTTAAAAAGAACCTCAATAGTACGGAAGTCGATAATTGTGGTGTCTATTTTTAAACAGTGCAGATGTAAGTGAGGTTCATAATTATGTGGTATAAGCTAGGTTGAAGTAGTGAGTTTTCAGGCGTGATTTAAAAATGCTAGCTGTTGGTGCTAGCCTCACTAGCAGTGGTAATGCGTTCCACAGCATCGGTGCACAGACAGAGAAAGCCCTTTCTCCACGGCTTTTTAAACGAGCATTCGGAACAGCTAGGAGGAGCTTATCTTCAGACCTGAGAGCACGCGGCGGGTTGTAGTAATGGACAAGTTCACACAGATATGGAGGAGCTTGATGGTTCAAAGATTTGTAAGTGAGAAACATAATTTTGAAGTTATGCTAATGGTGACAAGCTACATTGTAGCCACTGCTACCCCTGGGCACACTGACACAGAAGCCACTCTGACGACCACCAGCAGCAGCAGCAGGCAAGGAGAGTGAAATATCTTTCCCAAGGACAAAACAGCTGATTTGATCAGAGCATGGGTTCGAACCAACAACCCACAGGTTACAGGGACAACCCCTAAGCCTTAGGCCACCATTGCCCCAATTACAATATACGACACTGAAAGCTAGGCGACATTTCCAAGGCATGTGAACTGCATAAAAACTAAATGTTTACAAGTAAATTCCGAAAGAAAATATAAATACACTGCTTTTTAGAGACAATGTGTAGTTTTTACAGTTAATCTCTGGAAATAGCCATCACATTGTTGTAGATATGAATTAAATGATGCCCAGTTGTTGAAAAATATTGGCGACTTTGTAACATATAACCCAAAAAAATCAGGTCTAAAATACATGGGAGCGGGTCAAAGTCTCTGGGCGACACCATATTAGACGCCATGTTTCCTTCTACGGGAGCCCATGAGGACAAATGCATTTACTGATTTGTAACAAACGGTTACAAAACTTTCTCCATTCTTAAATTTTGTTGTTTTACACATTTACCTCTTCACTTGTTGCCGGTGATGAAAGGAAGTCTGATGTGCTTGTTCATTTGCTGATGTTTGCACTCCCCAGGGCTTTTTGACCCCAATAGGCATCCGTTGGTATGGTCTTACTCCAACACAAAAATACTGCTTGCTTTCAATGATGTAAGTATCTACTGCCCCCTATCACCAGGAAAAATACACACTGTCACTTGAAATCCATCCATCCATCCATTTTCTGAACCAGCTTGTACATGTGGGGTCGTGGGGGGAGGGGGACTGGTGCCTATCTCCAGATGTCAACGGGCAATCAGGCGGGGTACACCCTGGACAGAGAGCCAGTCCATCGCAGGGCAACACAGAGACACACAGGACAATCACACACACACACACACACACACACACACACACACACACACACACACACACACACACACACACACACACACCTAAGGACAATTTAGACAGACCAATTAACCTAACAGTCATGTTTTTGGACTGTGGGAGGAAGCCGGAGTACCCAGAGAGAACCCACGCATGCACAGGGAGAACATGCAAACTCCATGCAGAAAGATCCCAGGCCGGGAAGCGAACCCAGGACCTTCTCACTGCAAGGCAACAGCTCTAATCACTGCGCCACTGCGCAGCCTGTCACTTGAAATATCATTTCAATATTATAACATGAAATATCACGATATTTTCTCACATCCCTACCTGCTAGTCACAGCCAGACCTTTTGGGTTACTCGCATAGAACCTGTCTGACCAACTGAAGACTCAGGGGAAAATATTCAACAAACTACGGAGATGAAAGTGGACCTTTGTGGAAGTTGTGTATCACACTACATCTGGAGTGAAAATATTACTGCATTTCAGAAATAATTAAAATAAAATAAACATGGCTGTGTGATGGTTTTGGGATATTTTGTTGCTCCAGGACCTGGACCACTTGCTGAAACTAATGGAACTATGAATTATACCATCTACCAGAGTCCTCAAAGAGAATATCTGACCTTTGACCCAAAACAGAAAATAATAAAGGAAAACTCTCCAATGTGACTCAGTTCAAACAAATTAGCAAAAAAAAAAAAAACAGTGGGTCAAATTTTCAAGGGCGCTGTAACCAGTTTTAATGTGTTTTTGCTTATTCAAAACACTAACTCAAGAGTGACATGTATGTATGTTTCCAAAAGGAGGTGCTCCCCAAAACTCTTGGCTAATAAACTTTGAGGACGTGAGATAATAAAGTTGTAATGGTCATGTAAAGTGTTGATGAAAAGATTGTTAAATGGGAATAAATAAATCAGCAGTTTGCTAGGGGAGTTTTAATGGAGCTACAACACACCTGGATGGTGTTGATTGTATCCAGTATAGTACCTGGGTACAGTTCCCATACTGTATGAGAAAAAGGGCTGGTGAGAATGTCAGCTTTCTAACAGCGTGTTGCACGTGTAACCGCTCGTATGCAGCACGTGGGTGTTTGAAAACCGCTGACATTAGCAGCCTGTCACAACACCGTATAGGAGTTGACACGTTTCTGTTGGAGACAAATTAGTGGCAATTTTTTTTATCCCGTGTGTAAAATCTATAAAAAGAAAAAAAGGAGAAATCTGTCCAAGTCTTTCCAAGTCATATGGTTCAAACTTGAGTGCTAAATACTAGAAAACACACACACACACACACACACTTTTTTTTTCTCTCTACAAAATGCTTCCTGGAAAGCTGACTCACAGCGTTCACACTGAAGTGAACTATGCTCAGAATGTTGAAGCAGTACAAATTCACAAAAATATCAACTTGCACAAGAATGCAAAGAACTAATTATACACAAATTCCCTTAATAAATTTTAATGAACATGAAATTGACCATTTATGAGTCTCAATTCTTCCCATAAATGACTACAAACAAATGGTAAACGGCCTGTATTTGATATAGCGCCTTCGAGAGTCCTGGAACCCCCCAAGGTGCTTTACAACACAACCAGTCATTCACCCATTCACACACACATTCACACACTGGTGGGGACAGGGACGAAATTTTGATTTCAGAAGTGGGGGGGACACAGCAGGCTTGTGCGGATTTGGGGTGGGGGGTGTTATGTAAAGACCCCTTGACACGTCACGTGCCCATCTCAATAATTTTTCCATCCTCATATATATATATATATATATATATATATATATATATATATATATATATATATATATATATATATATATATATATATATATATATATGTATATGTATATGTATATATATATATATATATAAATATCAAAGTTAAAAAATGTACAACTCTATTATTATTTTTATTTATTATCATTATTGAAGTGCAGTTTTGGCTGTTGACAATGGATAGGCCATTGTATTTATTGTTTTGGGTCTTTTTTATTGTTTTTGGTGCAACAGTTTCTAACAGGGAGTGAGATTCCTTTTTTATTCAATTTTTGTTTGTTATTTTTATTCATTTAGAAGTTCTGGTTCTGGACATTTCAGTGTTAAATGAAGGTTTATTTGTTGCATTTTAAAGGGTGTACTTGCATTATTATGATATATTAACATTATATTAGTGGTTATTTTGGTCTAGATAATGTTGACAATGATATCGTTTATCATCAACAATTTGTTGGACAAAATATCGTCCAGCAAAATGTGTTACTTTCCCAGGCCTAGTCAAAAGTATAAAAATTATTTATACATAAACGGTCCCTCCTGAGATCTGGCCGTTTGTTCATTTGCTGTGTTAGAGGACATGCTGAACTAATGTTTTACACATGATCATCACCCTAACATTTGAGTGTATGAAAACATATTAAATGTTTTTTCCCTTAAAAGTGTTTAAACAGTTGTTGCATTTCAACACACAAAAAATAAATGGAAAAAATAAGATAAATCTAATGAAAAGAGTACATCTTTGACATTAAGCTTAAAAAAATCTGTTGACGATGATGATACTGTTCATTTTTCAGAGCTTTTTAATGTGAACATATACATTGCAATAGATAAGTTTACAATAAAGTTAAATGATAAAAGTTTTGAAGTTACACTTCTACTACTACTAGTAATAATAATTATGATGATAATATTAATAATAATAAAACAATAATTATAATAATACGAATAAATTGTGTCTGGGGAGTCAGTTATGTGGAGGAGATGAGTTTGTAAAAGTTAGTTTTGAGTATGTTTGTGAAGGAGGAGGTGAGTCTGAGCTTAATGCAGGGGTGTCACATGTCCAACTTACGTTTTGACTTTGAAAGAAGTCTCTTATATACACTTTTCGTTTTCTTGACATGCTGCCTCCTGGCTGTGCCTAACTACCAAAAACTCACAAATGAACAGTTGTTCAAATGTTATGTAATGGAAGCTGAGCTGAGCTGATATTACACAGCATCTAGTTGACGATGTGACTCAGTACCGGTGTTCCCTAGCGGCTCCAAACTAGCAAAACAACGTGAGCACGTGACAGCAGCAACAGCCAATAATACGTTAGCAAGTATCAGCAGAGCCAATAGATTAGCTTTTGGGCGGGTCTAATAGTAAACCGGTTTCCGTTTCGGTCCTAGTGCTCAACCAAATCCATTTAATGGAGCGTAATATTGTTTTTGGACGGAAAAAAGTGCAGGGGACCAAAACTGCCTTTTGAAAAAGTGGGGGGGACATGTCCCACCCGCCCCCCCCCCCCCCCCAAAATTACGTCCCAGGGTGGGGATGAGCTACGATGTAGCCACAGCTGCCCTGGGGCGCACTGACCGAGGCGAGGCTGCCGAGCACTGGCGCCACCGGTCCCTCCGACCACCACCAGCAGGCAAGGTGGGTTAAGTGTCTTGCCCAAGGACACAACGACAGCGACAGACTGAGCAGGGCTCGAACCTGCAACCTTCCGATTACGGGGCGAGCACTTAACTCCTGTGCCACTGTCCCCCATACATACAGGTCCATGGTGTCATGTTCTGCGTTCCTCTCATGTGTCCCCTTGTGCTCTGTGTGTCCTTATGCTTCCCCAGCCCACTCCAGGTCCTCCTCATGTGTCTCCTTGTGTTCTCCAGCTCTCTCTAGGCTTCCCTCATGTTTCCTCCTAGTCACTCCCTTGTAGTTCCTATTTGTTTGCATTAGTCTTCCTCACTAGTCATTAGTTATTTATCTTTGCCCTTAGTCTTGGGTTTAGTTATTTAGTGTTTTATAGATTATGGTTTATCTCCCCCTCTGCTTGTTCTTTCCCCATTTAGTTTATTGATGGCACCTGTCTCCCCTCTAGACCTCACTCCTCACACCATTCACCTGTTCCCCTGATTGCTTCCCTCTGTGTTTAAAAACCCTGTCCAGTCCCTCGGTGTTTGTTGGTCCATTGCTTGTGTCAGCGTTGTTCTGTCCCTCTCGAGTTTCTCCGAGTCCGTGCTCATGAGTGAGCTTTTGTTTTGTTGTAGATCGTTCAGTGTGTTTTTCTTTTTTAGATTTAGGCCCTGTCCACACGTAGCCGGGGATCTGCCGAAACGTAGATATTTTTCTACGTTTTGGCCTGTCATCCACACGAAAACGGATATTTTTAAAAACTCCGGCCAAAGTGAAGATCTGCGTTTTCTCTGTTTTGGGTGTCTGCGTGTGGACAGAGAAAACCGGAGTTTTAAGGTCCGCAACGTCACTTTCCGCGACAAAAAATGCTGACATCACGTGTGTGACCTGTGTTTACACTAGCTGACAGCATGGATGCCCTCAGAGCTGCGCTCGCTTTATCAATTGTCCAAGCGCTTTTTGCTTGTTTGTTTTTGCAAGCGGAATTACTGCTCCTTGCGGAAGAACACAGACGAAGGACGAGGTTAAGAACGGGGGAAGTACTGCCGCCTACAGGTCTGGCATGTCCTTAACAACGTATTTATCCGGGTGCGTGTGGACAGTTTTTTTTTAAAACGAGGTGGTGTGGATGCAAGTTTTTGGAGGGGCGGATATTCGTTTATTTTTTTAAACCCGGCTACATGTGGACTAGGCCTAAATCTGATTTTTGTGCTTTTGGACTTCTGGCGCATCCTCCTTTAAATAAAGGAATTATTTTCTTTAACCACTCCTGCCTCGAGTCGTTCTGGGGATTCTGCATCTTGGGTCCAAACCTCCTGCTCTCAAGGTGACACATAGAGGTGTGCCTTCCGACATCTACTGCCCAATCAACATTCTGCAGAAAGAAAAAGTGACTTTTTGCAGTTTTAAATCTGAAAGCTAGATCACAAATAATAAATGCCAGAAAAAAAAATGTATTTGACTATTTCATTCCGTGTGATAACAAATGGAAAATGCTGGCATGGCACAGTGTCAAGCTGACAGTTAATACAGCCGGCTCAGTAATGAGCAGCTGTCAAAAAGCATTTTGGAACAAATATGTTCTCTAACTGTAAAAAACCTAATTCACATCTAATAAGCATGATGGACAGAGCAACACAATGTTGTAATTTTCTTTTTCTTTACAGATTGAAGCAGAAACTTTTCAGGTTCCTGGGACAGAAACTCATCAGAATCCAGAAAAGTCCTGGATAAGTAAGACCATCAGAGACAGAGAAACCCCAACATCTCCATGGCAGCTACAGGTGCTGAATGATAACTGGCTGTATCACTCAAGTGTGCAAGAAAGTGATCCAAGTAAGATTGTGTGTGTGTGTGGAGATGGTTCATACAAGAGATATGATGAAATGCTGCTGTTTATTTAATGAATTAAATACTGTGGACCATCATGTTTGCAGATGACAGCAATCTGCAGCGAGAGCAGGACGGAGTTAGAGGAAAAGCAAGAGGTGTGGAAATTTGTGTTGGAAAGATAAGATAAGACTTTACTGATCCCACAGTTGGGACATTTTTGTATTACCAAAGCTCAGACAGATAGCAAAGGAGAACAACAGTGACTGAGAATGCAAAAATTAAATACAAATGTAGACCCATACACAGTAAGCAATATATAAAAGAGAGAGGAATGAAGAATAGTCTTAGCAAGACATAATACATGTGTGTAAATGAGAGGGGCACCTGGCTGCAGACCTCCACTGTCAGGCTGCTTCCGGTGGAGGCTCCACTGTCAGGACGGGAAATGCACGGGATACATTACAAATAAAATGGCAAACGTACTTACGCTTCTAATTGATAGGTTTCAATATAAAATATTATGTAAAATATATCAATTATTTCTCTATAGTTCATATGTAGTTGTCATTTAACACACTTACGGTTGTAATTTTTAAAAAGGAATTAACAAATGGCCGGGATAGGTTTCAATCAAGCCCCCACAATGCGGGTGAAAAATTGAAGCAAACCCGGAAATGAAATAAATTGCAGTTCCACCCTCATCCGCTGGGGGCTGGTGTCAGAAGCGAGCAAATCCTCATTGACTCCCATGTTAAAAATACCAATTTCAGAGCAGAAATAAACATGTTTACAGCCTGGTACCAAAACATGTTTTTTTTTTTATTATTATCTAGTTTACACTCATGACAACTCTGAGGAGGGTGAATTTTTTTCTCTCTCTTCTGTTTAAGTGTATTAAAAGCCTAAAATTCTGTATAATTAATGAGCATCAGACCCATGTGACCACAGAGCTAGCTCCATGGAAAGGCCTCAGCCTGAGCCTCTGTCTGGCTTGGAAACTGCTCCGGGATTTTGAGTCTCTGTGTTTGTGTATTCTTTTTTGGATATTTTTTGTGCAATTGTTGGACAAAATGACTTGCTGTGGCATTAATTGCACTAATAGAGCATCCAAGGCGTCTCCACTTCATTTTTTCGGTCAGTAAAATTATATTTATGTATTTTAGGTCACTGCCGAGCTGAGCTTAGATTTTAACATGTACTGTTTAACCATGAAATTTAAATGTAATAGGGTAAAACCCAGTGCATTTAACATAATGCTGCACTTTAGAAAATGGGTTGAAATATAACATGTTGGTGGAGCTGGGTTCCGACTATCGGCTTGTGGAGCTCTCGGGAGACCTCTGGTTTCCACCCGGTTCTCCCCTCCCCGCAGCTCGGCGCATCTCTGTCTGATCGCGGCTTCTGTGTGCTGCGCGGGCTGCCGGCATGTGGAGCTCTGGGATGGAAACCTTTCCACCCGGTTGTCCCCAGCGGCAGCTCTGCGCATCTCAGATCGCAGCGGCGCTTCTCTGCTGTGCAGCTGCGGGCTTGTGGAGCTCTCGGGAGACCTCTGTGTTCCACCCGGTTTTACCCAGCGGTCAGCCCGGCGTATCTCTGACTCAGAAGCTCTGGTGTTGTGCACAGTTAACTCCGGTTGTAGCTAGATTGCTACCTCCGTTAGCTTAGCTCCCACCTCCGCGTTAGCTTTGGGTTAGCTTTAGGTTAGCTTAGCTAGTTCGACCGGGTGTCGTCAGTTGATCCCAGCCTTACAGCCCCACCCTCAGCTCCACCTCTCTTCCCTTTTATGGAATTGTCTGGGCTTGACGGAACCTGTGACACGGTCAAAATGGCGGTGGTGGCCACCTCCACCGGAAGCAGCCTGAGAGTAGAGGTCTGCAGCCAGGTGCTCGTGAGTGGAATGGTGATGTTGCAGGGAGTAGAAATAAAGAAGAGGACTTTAGGTACTTATATGGTTCATGAGTGAAGAAAAGTGTCAGGTGGTGTGTAATAAAAGGGTTTCAGCAAGAACGGAAGGAAAAGTGTACAAAACAGCAGTGAGACCAGCCATGTTTGGTTAGAGACAGTGTCCATGAGAAAAAGGCAGGAGGAAGAACAAGGTTGCAGAACTCAAGACACCGAGGTTATCTTTGGAAGAGACAAAGATGTGATCAGGAATAAGTCCGTCAGATGATTTGGACATGTCCAGAGGAGAGACAACAATATAGGTAAAAGGATGCTGAAGTTGGAGCCACCAGACAAGAGGTTGAGTGAAAGACCAAAACGGAGATTTATGGATGCTACAAAAAAAGGACATGACATTAGTTGTTGTGAGGGTAGAGGATGCCGAAGATAGGACTAAATGGAGACAGGTGTGTGCAGGTGCCAAGTCCTGCATCTCCATAAAGGTGGTCAGCAGCAGGAAGCATGAAGTGCTCTAAAACTTCCTGGTAGACAGCGATCGGAGGTGCGCTGCAAACCCACCACCCCTCAACCCGGTCTCAGAGCAATGCAGGGAAAAGGTGTGTGTGTGTGTGTGTGTGTGTGTGTGTGTGTGTGTGTGTGTGTGTGTGTGTGTGTGTGTGTGCGTGCGTGCGTGCGTGCGTGCGTGCGTGCGTGCGTGCGTGTGTGTGTGTGTGTGTGTAGCGTGCGCACATTTTGCCGTTTTTTAGCAACTTCAAGAGCCCGCGGGTACACTTTGTCACTCACTGCGGTTAATCCCTGAGGGAGCCGGTGTTCTGTCTATATGTGGTACTCATCGATATGTGCTACTTTGGCGAAATGCGCATGTGCAGACCGATTATTACGTCACAGGCTGTCTTCCTGACAACTTAAATCGAGACATGCTACTTCTGGAAGTTGTTATATTACTGCTTGTTGCATGTTTACCTGACAGCTTGTAAAATATTATTATACTGTAAACTAGACATTTCTTCCATTGTTTACAGTAATTAACGGAATCATGACAAACACGATCTTTTGCATTCATAAATCACGACCAACACTGTATATTTTTGCTAATAAATCAAATCAACTTTATTAATAAAGCGCTTTCACATGCCCAGAACTGACAAAGCGCTGTACACCAATAAAAATCACAACAATAAAACAGAAATATACCTATTTAAAATACAATAAGAAATCCCGAGTACAAGTTCGCAATCCATATCAGTCCTTTTTCCAAAATCAGATCCAGACACATTCAAAGTGATGCTGCCCACGCAATCCCAACTTCAATGTCCAAACGCCAACGAGAACAGATGTGTTTTTAGTCGGCTTTTAAAGGTCTCAAGTGATTTGGCCTGCTTTATGTCGGCTGGCAGCTCATTCCAAAGACTTGGTCCGAGCACTGAAAAGGCACGACTCCCACGAGACTTCAGGCTGTACCTGGGCACGGTTAATAGTCTCTGGTCGGCTGACCTAAGGGAACGCACAGGGGCATGTCGGTGGATGATGTCAGAAAGGTATTTAGGTGCCCCTGAGTTTAACGCCTTAAACATCAACAGGATAACCTTAAACCTGATGCGATAGGAGACAGGGAGCCAATGCATGGCACGTAGGACTGGTGTAATATGTTCAGACTCCTGGTAGATGTTAACAACCAAATAATTATATTACAGTTCTTTATTTTTGAGTAATATCACCTTCGATTAATTCGATTAATTGAGCAGCACTATGGTGAAGTTGCTAATGCTAACAGTTAGCTTAAACTAGCATAGATGTCCGCTGCTGATTCCTGGACGCTAAAACAACAGCCTTTCCCATTGTGAGTCAAGATCGGATAGTCCATGAATGCTAATTCACTGTGTGATGTAGATCTGTGAGGATTTTCAAATCACTTATTTTTACCGTCTATTTCCTATCAAAAGCTAATGCAGGAGAAGTGTAGGAGACGTTGTTCATGTTCAGCCTGCATGAAAAACTCAGAGTGACCAATTGTAATCAGAAAGAAACATTAAAAAATGTTCTGAAAATGGTTTCGTCAACCACAGATTTATGGGCTCGACACACGGGAGGCGACATCGCCTCTCCTCCATTCATTTTCAATGAGACATGCGCGACAAAGCGATAATCGCGGGTCTCCCTCCTACTAAGCGGAACGCAAAAAATGTGCGTGTAAAATTTTGCGCTCGTGCACGTGTCGTGCGCAGGCGACCCAGCGACGCGATCCCAGAAAGTTGAAATATTTTCAACTTTTCATCGCTATCGCCCGGACGAGGACCAATCAATGGAGGTTTCATTCACTGACCAATGAGCGGACAGGATGCTCCGTACACCTCCGAGCAAACATGAAGGAGAAGTTGATTATTATTATGTTTTATAGTAAAATCAGAAGTAAGATTTCACATAACTCTAGCAGCACCTTGTGAAACATCATATCTACCACTTTATTAACTCTGAACAGCTTAAATAACCTTAATTCCCTCCAACCTGACACAGCCAAGCAAAACAACGGAAGTTTTGATTTCGCCATGGAACAGAACGGCTTTGCCGCTGGCCGCGGATCGCCTCCCGTGTGTCGGGTAATAAAAGCGACAGCGACGAATTTCGCTGATCGCGGTCGTTTGTCGCCTCCCGTGTGCCGAGCCCCTGAATGTCCATCTGCATCAGCAGCCATTGCCGGAAGGCCAAATTACTATACCAAACACGGACTCGCCGCTGCAGGACTCACGTAATCCACAAACAGCCCGCAGGCCTTCCTTTGAACACCCCTGCTCTAAAGCTAACCCAAGAGCATTTCATAGCACTTGTTTCAAATGAGTTTTGTCAGGATTAGCTCGAATCGTACCTTTCTCAGTGGTCTAGTGGTAGAGTGTCCGCCCTGAGACTGGGAGATCAGGGGTTCGATTCCTGGTCGGGTCATACCAAAGACTTTGAAAAAATGGGACCCAATGCCTCCCTGCTTGACACTCAGCATTAAGGGGTTGGATTGGGGGGTTAAACCACCAAATAGTTCCCGAGCGCGGCCGTGTCTGCAGCTCACCGCTCCCCCAGGGGATGGGTCAAATGCGGAGAACAAATTTCGCACACACACACCTGAGTGTGTGACAACTAATGGGACTTAAACTTTAACTTTTTAACTTTATTACACAAGGACATTCAAAATGTTTGTCTTTCACATAAAAACAACATTAGGTGTAACATTTAGTGTTTACCTCAGGATGTATGCAAAGATCATAAACAGCTCTCTCAGCCTCACACTAAGGTCACAAGCCCTGTGAATGAAAGTCATACACCTTCATAACCAAAGGCTCTAGCCAGAGTTCTAGCAAAAAAGGGTCTGTTTTTGTGTTAAACATATAAAAAATATGTTGAAATTAGTTTAATTTTAAAATAATAACCTGTGGTGAAGATAATTCAAGTAACAGATTTAAAAATATCATTTAAAAGGCATCTGAAATGATTTATTCCAGTGGAGAAACAAAACTAAATGTAAAGGTTTCTAAAGAGTTCTCCTTGAGTGCTTCAGACCATAGCAGTGGGGGTAAAATTACACGGCAGACAGAGGGAGAAAGGTGAAGCCTGAGATAACTGCAAAGGAATGCTCCTGCAATAACAAAACACTTGCTAAACGGCATCCTGCTATCTTCATTAGGAGTACAGAGCGCTGTCTGAGCAAGAGAAAAAAAAAGTGACAGAGACAAGGAAGCAAGTGGAGATGGATAGTAGTGGCCTCCTCTCCTTGTGGGGTTTGGGGGCTTTCCTGTGTGCTTTCCAAAGGAAGTAAAGCGAACAACAGTCAAATAAAAAGAAGCAAAGTTCAGCTAAAAATCCCATCTACCTGCAATCACTTAAAAAGCCGGCACAATACTCCTAGTCTGTCGGTTCAGGCGCAGGCATGCATGATGGGACTATTTTTCTGGAACTCCCCAGGACCTTTTGTGTGGACAAAGTCAAAAGGGAGATCCACTCAAGGTGGGAAGAATAGAAACACCTTTTTCTTGGCTTTGATTAACAGCTGCCCTCCGTGCCAGAGTGCGCAGCTCCCCCAACACGCTGCCCTCCCTAACCGGTACTCCCCACCTGCCTCCTGAAAGAGCGGGTCTGTGTCACACACTTCTAAGGTTACTTTGCAGATCAAACTGGGGAAGAGTGCAAAAAGGAAAGAAATCCACAGAGACATCAGAGGCTAGAAGGAAAGACAGATAGTGGAAAGATTGGGGAGGAAATGACCTAAAGGGGGTTGAAAAAAAAGGACAGGACAACTCAGTGAAGAGTCAGGACACGAGACACCATCAGATCTTGGATCAGCATAACCGTCTCATTTTTAGCTCTGTTGTTGTTTTTAATAGTAACGTGAAGCAAACATTGTACAAATCTGCTCATTTGCTGCACGATTCCACCAACTGTGGGTCCTGTTGGATGAAAGCATGTGGTAAATGACAAATTGTGATGATTTAGGGTTAGGGTTTGGGGTTTAGGGAGTGGTCAGTGAGCTCTGCTCGGTTCCGAGGTCTGCTCATGTCCTGTAAAAGATGACAAACACCACAGGTGGTAAACCAACAGCCGCAGTGGGTTATCTCGGGGAGCGGAGAGAACTCCCCAGACACTCCTGTTCCTGTCTACAGGAACTGATGTCCAGTGTAACTTCCTGCTAGTCCATAAACAAACACAGCAATCAGCTGAAGTAAGCCTGAAAATCCTCTTGTGCCACCTTAAAGAGGTCAAGAGGTGTACATCGGTCATAGTTTCACCCAGTGACAGATTCATGACTGAACAGTTAGGCTCTGCCGGAAGTCCAACTAGTAGTTTAACAGCTTGATCCCCTTTTTTACTCTGATTTGAAACAGACACTTGAAACAGAATTACAGAAAATAAAACAAGTCGTATCAGGATAATAATTGCAGCTCATGGTGCCGAGGAAAAAGTATACTTCTGTACAGGTTTCTTCTGTTTGCTTTGTGGCTTATACGACTCACGTCAGCAAGCAAATTTCAAATTCAAGTAAAGTAAGTGTTGCTGGGGGGGAACTTTTGGCCCACGTTTAGCTACACTGGAGAGTTTTCCAGCAAGAAAAGGGTCAAGAACAAAGATCAGACTGGTAGATGGCAGAGCATTTTTCCCCACAGCCATTGGGTCAAGATTAGGGCTGTCGCGGTAACCGCAAAAATGAAATATCGCAATATGAAGAAGCCCACCGCGCTGCATCATGGGCCACCGCGATTACTGAACTTGGTTCAACTCAATGATGCATGTTGAGAAGGATGGCTGCACTGGTATCAAAACGAAACGTTACTTCGCTCCTTTGGGAGCACTTTGGTTTTCAGTACGTCAGCTGCTGCGCAGCCAGAGTCCTTGGCCGAGACAGAGCTGCCACCAGCGGCAAAAATAAATAAATAAATAAACGCTCGGAGGCCTGCTGAAGTCCCGGACAAGCACTGCTTCTGCAACCGTCCTGAAGAGAGTTTGAGCCGAGCTGGAGCTCACTCGCTACCTGCAGGAGGAACGCATCCACCCTAAAGAAACCCCCCTGACATGGTGGAGCAACAACTGGGAGAGATTCCCTTTGCTCGCCAGAGTCGCACGCAGGTACGTGTGCGTGCAACGAGCGCACCATCCGAGAGGGTTTTCAGTGTTGCTGGAAATGTTGCCTCCCCTCTCAGATCCTCTCTCAAACCGTATATGGTTAACATGCTGGTTTTCCTTGTGGGCAACAAGGACGTGACCGAGCTATAAATCACCGTCATTCGTGTGTGAAAGTGAAATGATAGTGCGCCCGCCCCGGCACGCGCGCGCCCGGTACATGTAATTTTTTATGCTTGATTTTAAACAACTAAACAAAATGGGGACTTGTTTCTTATTTGTTAGATGCTGCAGCCAAATTTGCATTTAAAAGTTTAACCTCCTGAATTTTGTTGTTTTTAAGTTCAGTCGGACTCCGACTGTCAGAGAAACAAACGTTACTGCGATCTGTGTTGTTACTGCCCTTTGATCTGCATTCAGTAAAGTGTTATAAAAGAAGGCACGGCAATTTTTAACCTTTTTTAAATGTGTAAACATTATGTTTAGATAGTACTGCAATAAAAAAAGGGCTGCAATAATATCGCACACCGCAATATTAAGCCACCCTGAATCACCGCAGGGGGAATTCCTCAACCGCGACAGCCTTAGTCAAGATGTGTTTTTGATAAATGTGGATGGCCTTTGTGTTGTTTTTGGTAAACCAAGGTTTTCTCTTTGAAATGTTTTTCCTATGAATTCTGGGAAATTTCAGGAAGAGGGAAAAGTGGCCAGGAGATGCGATCGCTCGGTCCTCTCAGCTGCCGTGTCTTTCAGAACTATGATAGGATGAGTGCTTCAGCAGTGAGTGACGTCACTGACGGGCGCCAAAAGGCGTCCACGGACATTAATAACATCTAAAGTTTTTCCTGCCAAAGTACAACGTAATTTAATCATTTTGAGGACAGGGAGAATGGCTGTGTCATGTAAAAAGCAGTGTTCAATGACCAGTCAGAAGAAGCGTTTTTATGGTGTTTCGAGAGACAACAAAGTACAGTGAATTACAGCATTGTGGGGGAAATTTATACCACTTTTTTGGTTTTGGGAGTTCATAAACGGCGATCTTAAAGAACTGCAAACACTGTTGATTTTATTTTCCTTCTGCCACGCTGCACCAGCAGCTCTTCCAAATTTACAAATGTAAATTGTTCTGGCGACATCTGCAGATATGATGTCCTACAGAGTTACAACCAGTCAGCGATTTAATTGTCGATCTACGTTCCAACTCTCATCTAAAGGTCTTTGGGTAGTGACCGAAAGAACGAGACCGCAGATTCAAGCGGCCAAAACGGGTTTTCTCCACAGGGTGTCTGGGCTCCCCTTTAGAGATTAGGCGAGAAGCTCGGTCATCCGGGAGGGGCTCGGAGTAGACCCGCTGCTCCTCCGCATCGAGAGGAGCCAGTTGAGGTGGCTCAGGTATCTAGCCTCCTGGATGCCTCCCTGGTAAGGTTTGTCCAAATGGGAGAGGACCTAAAGGAAGACCCAGGACACGCTAGAGGGACTATGTCTCTTGGCTGGCCAGGGAACGCCTTAGGATTCTCCCGGAGGAGCTGGCCCAAGTGGCTGGGGAGAAGAAAGTCTGGGCCTCCCTGCTTAGGCTACTGCCCCTGCGACCCGACCCTGGATAAGCAAGCAAGCAAGCAAGGAGGGAGGGAGGGAGGGAGGGAGGGAGGGAGGGATGGATGGATGGATGGATAGATGGATGGATGGATGGATGGATGGATGTCAAATGTACAAAATCTGACATGGTATGGCCCCACCACCTCTCAGTGAATTTGTGAAGATCAGAACATCCACACACAGACTCAATAGAGGAGCGTCCAGAGGTGACTGCATCATCCCTCTAAGAAAAGGTACACTAGGTCAGTCATCCTTCTGTGTTAGGGCAGCTCAGGAATGGAACAGCATCCCAACATCAATCAGAGAGATCTGTACGTACACCTTATTCCACACCCATTTGAAAAACTGGCTCATCAATAATCAAACCTGCCAAAACTGACCTCCTGCACTGCCATCCTGTGTTCTTAGGCTGTATTGTCCTTTGACTCTTAACTATAATTACTGCATGTTGTAAGCTTATACTAATAATATTAATACTGCCCTAATTTATTCCATGTTTATGCTTTTAAGAATAATGTAAATCAGATCTTTTATAAGTTACATCTTAACAGCCGGTTGTATGTTTTTTCTCCGTGTGTACTCGAACCTTTTTTGCATTCGCTACTTAGGACTATCATCCTGTTCATTTTGTTACAAACATTTATTTAGTACTGCTTTCATGCTACTTTTTTTCTACATTGGACTAATGTGATGTTCAATTTTGTACCGGACTAATGTAGCTTTTCTATAACAATCTTCATATAATTTACTTATGATTGTTTAGGTGTTTCATAATGTCCTCCCTAGGATGCCGACTGTACAACTGGCACAGGACTACAGATGTAAACTAGCCTATGGCTAACTCTGGCATGTTTCAGCGTGACTGACTGTTAACATGCACTGTCCTGATTATTAAATAAATTGAAAATTGAATGAACGGACAGACGGTTGGGTGGATGGATTGACAGATGGAAGGATGGACAGGTTCTGCAGATACCAAGACTGGGTTTGGCCAGTGAAATTCAACTCAGCTCTCCAAACAAAGTGACAATTTAAAGGGACTTTACGGAGTTTTGAATTTTTATGCTCGTGATTGCCCCCTCAGGCCAAAAGCGTAATGGCAGCTTCAATAGCAGGCTCGTGCACGAGGCGCGCATGCTGTACGTGCACACTCCTTAACAAAAATAACAGCTTAGACAGTCCCTTGTGTGTGTGTGTGTGTGTGTGTGTGTGTGTGTGTGTGTGTGTGTGTGTGTGTGTGTGTGTGTCGGAGGATAGAGGACAGGAGAACACGCAGCTAATTAATTAAATAATTTGGTTCTGTACCTTTCTCTTCAGCACAGCCGAAAAAGGTTTATGATGGGTCAGTCCTCCTGCATGCTCAGATCATTCCCTTCCCTTGCTTGAAAAATTGTTCCAAAATGAAAGTTGAACCCACATCTTTTTTATCTGTGAATTCAATGCCGTTCGGCGAGTCTCAAATAAAAATTTGGGCATCTTACTGTAAAAAAAGTATCATTAACGTAAAAACGAAACTCCAAATGAACTATGTTCACATCCAGAATCAAACCCAGCTCTTCTGCATGGGAGTCAGACGTCTTACTAGGTGAGCTAAAGCGCCAGTGACGTCCTTTGTATCTGTAACATTTATATCCTTGATGACAGCTGAAACAACGTTCAAAGAACGGTTAAAGGCGAAAATGGCTATTTTGTTGCTAATTTGCAGGAAATATCTAGAAGAAAGTTCTACAGAAAGTAGCTAAGGATCCTCAGAAATGTAGCTAGCTTTGTCACTAGGCGTTAGGAACAGCGACAAAGTGGCACTGCCTCTCTCTCTGCTGCTAAAGCTACTGATAGCAAATGCTACGGGCTATGCCTGAGCGTGAACGCGCATGAAGCAGCCTGCTCGACCCGAGCATCTCTCTTTTTCTGTGATTTTACAGAAAAACAGGCAATCACAGTAAAAATACCAGGGCTTATTCTACAGGACCAGGGCATTGCAGGAGAATGTATGAAGAAGACATTTATTATTTCTATACATGTTTTGGCTGTCAAACTTCCATAATGTCCCTTTAAGTGTGACAAAAAATAAGAGGCAGAGTAAATTAGTAGGGGAAACAAACCACTGTGGCTGTAGAACTATAACCGCCTAACAAAAGTGTCTGTAAAACAAGCGGTTGTTTTTCGGTTGAAGAAACAACAATAATCAGAGAAGCTGAATGTAAGAAATGCAAGTAGAACGGACAGAATGTTTATCTGATGAAGATAAGACCAAGCCTCGAATAATCCGTTTAAAATTCCTCTGACATCATTCCTTCACAATAAATATCTTTACATCGTTGTTTTGACAACACACACATCCATTTAGTACAAGCACAAGCATGGGGATGTTCCCATCTGCAGTGAAGCAAACCTGAACCCACATGACCCTCAGCACTCAGGCCTATTGCACCACTCGTGGGGAAAGCACCACCACTCTCTCATGGAAGCTGAACACGTCTTCATTTGGGTACACAGCGGTCCCAGATTAGTCCTGCATGTCCAGCCAGCACTTTGGGACGCACGGGCCTCGGCTTCAAAGAGCGGGAGGAAATGCCGTGCCCTTCCTGTCACTCCCAGTCGGACCCAAATGACGTAATCTTGATATGATTAAGAGATTATGCTTGAGCTAAGGCACATAAAAGTAAAGACAGACCTGTACTATTCTGCATGCAAAAGTATTATTACTACATACAAGTGCTCGGGGAAGGGGGGGGGGTGGATGACTGACATATCTGAGCTAACCCGTTGTGTTTTGGGTGTTAGTTTACATCATGCTGGTGTCCTCCCATCACTCGAGACAATGGGGTTTTGTATAAACTGGTTAAAGAATTAACTTCAAGGGACCCCCCCACCCGAGCCGTGCTCAACGAAATACCACATTGTCTGAGTCCCTCAATCAATGTTTAACTTCTTAGGTGTGTTCTTACTGTGTCGTGGTTCTAATTCCATGCTTTCGTTCTTTTTTAAACACAGAAACAGTTTTGTTTACCTGTTTTGTAGCTACAGTTTCGCCGATGGCTGCCGGCTTCTTCAGGCTGACGCGGCAGCCGTCGGCGAAACTGTAGCTACAAAACAGGTAAACAAAACTGTTTCTGTGTTTAAAAAAGAACGAAAGCATTGCAATGTTTAACTGTTGCTTCATTTGTTCCTCCTCTCCCTCACACCTTAAAAGTTTCACTAACAGCATGGGGAGATGGCAGCAGATTTGTTTGGGGGGAGCTTGCCACAGTCCTGTGAGCGTATGTAAATATGGTGTGTGTGTGCGTGCGTGCGTGCGTGCGTGTGTGTGTGTGTGTGTGTGTGTGTGTGTGTGTGTGTGTGTGTGTAACAGAACTTGAACACATGCCCTTGCTTGACTTCCTAATCTTGTTTCCTGCCCTCCCTCACGTATCTCGGTACAAAAACTTCACGCCGCTGTGATTCCTCCCCTCGCTCTGCCGGTTTCTCCTCTGTGTATCACACTGCAACAGCTTTATGCCTTCTTGCCACAGCTCCCCGCCCCAGCCCCAAAGCCCCTCCATTCCTGCTGTTTTCGCTGGGGCACTTGCACAAAAACGGCATTTGGCCTGATCCCAACCACCGGGGCCCACATACCTCCCAATCTGGAGATTAAATGGCACCAGTCTCTGAAGTCCTTCCAGGGACTAATGGCTTTTGTTGCTGGGAATAATCCACACATCCTCTCCCACATCCCAGGAAACCACTGGCCTGTTGTGAACCCCGCCTTTGCCCTCTTCATTTTTCTCTCTCATCTACGTCTTAATCTACTCTTCAATTTTGGTTGACCTCCCAGCCTCCCTGTGGCACAAACCCACGTTTCAGCGCAGCGACATCCAGGACAGAACCACCGGCGTTGAGGGGAGGATACAGTTGAGTAGACATTTGGGCTGAGAACCAAGCCGCGTTTTCTAGGGAGTCAGTCCAGGTGCCGTGTGAAGCTTAATGAAGAACCTAAATCTCCTTTCAGTTAGCTGAAGCTAAGTGGAAATAAGGAAAAAATAATAAAAGTGTCAGAGTGCTATCATCTTAAGAAACAGAAGACTGTCAGACAAAAAGCACAGCAGAGCCGCGTCTGTGTCACGACTTGAAGTCCGTTCAAAGTAAACATGGCACTGAGGAAAATTAGCTGGAAATGGGGAAAGGTTTTAGACGGATCAAAGAACACTTTGTTTTGGATCTGAGAGCAAAGCCAAGATTAGAACCCTCATCGCCCTCTATCGTTGAAAATATCTAGTGACGTCAGACGTTTATGCACAATGTGCTTTCTGCTATGAGCTCATATCCTGTCTGGGGTTTTTATTTTCTCGAGGGAGGCCTAAGAGGAAAAGAGGGAAGGCAGACAGAGGAAGAAAGAAAAAAAAAGAGCGACTGTGGTTACAGACCGCAGACACGGGGATGTTTAATGATCGCTCTAATTGCATTGCTTTATCAGTAACATTTAAAAACAAGACCAGACACTGATAACCTTTATTTAGCTTCAAATTCTAATTTTAACTTTACTAACAAAGCTCTCAGCAGCTAAAGCTAAAAAGGCACCGTAGGCCCTCCGAAACGACTGAATTTCCAGAAACCTGTCACTATGGTGGAACGCTAAAGGCCAGATTGAGAAGAGATTGTTTTTTTTATTAAAGTAAAGGTGACAGAGAAGAATGGCAAAAACAACAGGCCTCAACACTCCTAGAGTAATAATAACACAGAAAGCAAATGACTGACTTAGTGAAAAATTGTAAACAAGAGCTGGTGATGGGTTAAAGAGCAAGTTCACTGAGAAACCATCTTTACTTGTTATTGTAGAAATATGTTAGGTTACACATCAACATATGTACTTTGGACAAATAATGTCCATTGGCTGAAACCACCACTGCCATTTTGGCCATGTCACACATCTCGTCATGCCCAGACAATCGAAAAATGGGCAAAGAGGTGGAGCTGAGGCTGGGGCTGTGGTTGGAACAATGAACCAGTAGCAACTAGCTAACTTGGCTAACCCACAAAGTTAAGAAGGAGCTCCAGAGTAGCTGACCCGCGCGGTCGATTGGCTTCCATGAGCTGCGAAGCAATGTTACCGACTGATAAAATACAAGCAGAGCCTCTGACCGCTGCGATTGGACCCGGGAGCCCTGGCCGCCTACGTGAGGTCATGCTCCGCCCCAGTTGGAGATCAGCGGGAGATTAGCTACATGCTAACTCAAGCTAACAGAGGTTTTTCGGGCACTTTTAGCAAAAGAAGCGAGATAAAGCAACTCCAAAATCAACACAATGAGCAGCGGTGTTTCAGTAATCTCCCTCAGAGCTCCACAGGTAAGCAGCACAGCTTACCCCCGCAAATCTTTCACCGCGGTGAACCAGCAAAGCCTCTGCTAGCTAGCCTTTGTACCCAGTCAATCAGCCAGCCCCAACACGTTATATGTCAACCCATCTCTGACAAGCAGTGTTACATTAAATGCACAGCCTTTTCCCCATTCAACCAGCAAAATAAAGTACAGAAATATAAATGTACTTACTAATAAAAATGAAGCAGAAACCGCTTGGATGATAAGTTAGTGCAGGCAATAACCCCATCATGCCCTCTCAGTGAGACAAGTCAAGAAACTGAAAAAAGTGAAGCTAGAAAATTATTGCTAATATTAACTTGGCTGCATGGTGGAACAGTGGTTAGCACTGTTGCCTCGCAGCACAAAGGTTGCTGGTTCGAAACTCGGCTCGGCTGCGGCCTTTCTGCGTGGAGTTGCGTGTTCTCCCCATGCATGCGTGGGTTTCCCCCACAGATCACAACATACCCTATAGGTTATAAATTGTAAGTCGCTTTGGATAAAAGCGTCTCCTAAATAAATAAACATAATAATAACTTGCTCACTTATTTCTTAGTTGTTCTTGTCCAGCTTAAGAACTGTATGGTTAAATTTCCTTGGATGTATACATTTATTCTGTCCATCCATCTATTTATAGACAATATATATTTAGATCAAAAGATCCATCTATACACGCACTAGAAGAAGAAAAGATCATTTCTATAGCGCTTCTCAAGATGAAAATCACGAGGCGCTTCACAAAAACAAAAAAATGTAAAAATATTAAAAAGCATTTAGAAAATGTTTAAAAATATATTTAAAATGTGCAAAAATAGACAATTGTGATTAAAAAAAGTTAAGAGAGAGAGTGAACAGGAAAGAGAGAAATCAGTGGATCCTGAGGAAGGTGGAATAGGTGGGGAGAGCAGAATAAAGAGAGAGTGGTGAAGAAGGTCATACAAAAGCCAGCTTGAACAAGTGAGTCTTCAGCTGCTTTTTAAAGGAGACCACTGAGTCCACTGATCTCAGACTCAGGGGGAGAGAGTTCCAGAGTCTGGGGGCCACAGCAGCAGATGATCTGTCACCTTTGGTCTTTAGCCTGGTGCTGCACAACCAGTAGGCTTTGATCACTGGACCTCAGGGACCTGCTGGGGGTGTAGGGACTAAGAAAGTCACCAATGTAAGATGGTGCTTGTCCATGTAAGGCCCTATAGACTGGGGTGTCAGTGCACCCCAGGGCAGCTGTGGCTACATCGTAGCTCATCACCATCAGTGTGTGAATGAGTGTGTGAATGGATGAATGATACACTGTAGTGTAAAGCACTTTGGAGTCCTTACTCTGAGAGGCGCTATACAAGTGCGGGTCATTTGAAATGAACCCTGAAGTTGACTGGCAGCCAGTGAAGCTGGAGGAGAAGCGGGGTGATGTGGGTGTGTTTGGAGGACTTGGTCAGAAGCCGAGCACAGGCGTTCTGAACCACCTGTAGACGGTTCAGGGAGGTTCTGCTCAGACACGTGAAAAGAGAGTTACAGTAGTCTAAGCGTGAGGAGATGAAGGTGTGGAGAACAGTCTCAAGTTCAGAGCGGGACAGAATGGGACTCAGCTTAGCAATTTCTGCTAGCAAGTCTGAAGTCTCAAAGCCTATTAATCAGTCACATTGGGAGAAAAAAGGCGCAATGACGAATGGGAACATTTTTAAGAAAGATTTGGTAGGAATGTTTAATTCAGAAGGAATTTCAGAAAAGAGAATCAGCAGAGCAAAGTGAGACAGATTGAGGAGGTTTGAAATGCAAAATATGTCATTAATCATGAATTCCAGGACTTTTTTTTTTTTTACTTGAGAAATTAAAGAAGAAGCTACACGAAGAAAGCTGGAGAAAACAGTTTTGGTTGTTCCTCACTTATGGAAAACAGAATTTGCATCCCTGCCTGAGAGTAAGTCTGTAAACACCTTTATGAAAAACAGCACAAGCAAAAACGAACGCTTTTCCAAACCAAACTGCTTCTAAAATCAATATTTCAGCCGCAGAAGGCAACAGATTTTTGTGAAAGGAATAGAAATGCTATTAAACCCCCTGTAAACAATCTACCATGCCCTATTTAGCAAACAATTTGGTTAATAGCTGGTAAACATTCTGAAGAGCTGAGCCGTTTGGAGCCAGAAATTCCCCTCAGGATTTGATGAAGGCCAAAACAAAGACCGAATGTTGGGATTGGCTGTACATCAGTCATGTGACTAAAGACACAAATAAAATGAACACCATTATTATTTCATATCAGGGATACGAAATTGTTTGTGCATTAAGTATTTGTCAAACACGCTTTTACAACAAGAAATCTAATGTAGAAGAGGAAAATGTCTTCAAATGCATCAAATGAAGGAATAAATTGGCTATTTATCATCTGTTGGCTTAGCTGTATGGTTTAGTGAATATGCCGACATGTTCTCCCTGTTTGTTTTCTATCTCTCTGCATGCAGAAGATCACTTAATACAACCCAGAGTACACGTAGATCAAGAAAGCCTCCAGATTTCACAACCCCACGCTTTGCTTTTCATACACCAGGCTAATCACTTTTACTTTCCGCCACTTTTCTCTTTCTTATTAAAGACAGAAATGTCAAATACCTGGCCATGCCCAGACTGGAGAACCCTGCAGGGACAATAAGAACATCCAGACGGGGAAACGGGTGCACCCCGAGGACAGCGTGAGCCGCGGCCAAACATCGAGGCAGCAGCTTTAAGACTCCCATCTGCAAAAAAAGCAAAGCAATAAAATAAATAGAAGCTTTCATTCTATTTCTGTACCTACAGATGCCGTGCTTTGTTTCACATACATTTATAGCATCCCTAAAGAGACCTAGGGACAGCCAGGACTAACTGAACAAACTCAAATCTTTGATGTGATACATGTTATTTTGGCGAACACACACTCCCCCCACATGGGAATCGACTCACCGTTCCGCTGGGAGACGGCAGCTGAAAACCTCTGGCATTTTGACACTAACATTAACCAACACTAACTGTCTCTTCTAATCTCATAAAATCTAATTAGCGGAAGTCTCAGCGGCTCGTTGACAGAACTCCACCTGGGCCTTCTGGAGCAGGCAGACGGGGCTAAATACACGGTGTGGAATCACCCGCTGGGACCCAGCCGACCGCTCGGAAAACCGGCAAGGGTAGTCGCCATGGGAACAAGAGATGGCGTCATCTGCCATGCCTGGATAATCAGTTGCGGAGAGCTTCTCATCCTCATGGGAGGAGTGACAGCGTGCAGAGTCGGAGCTGGTTGCCTGGTCTCCTCTGTGGTGGATGAAAACAAACAAGAACATTTGTTTATTAAATATTCTCTTTAATAAGCACGAAAATATGTAAAATATAATCTACAGCTATCAAATAATACCAAAGATGTCAATATAATCTAATATTCAGAGCTGAGTCTGTCCTCGTCAATGCAAATTTTCCAAAGGTGAAGAGCAACGGCCAAGTTTCCCTCCAGTCATTCGCTGAAAATGAAAGCCTCCCTTGTGCTGTAGTTTGGGACTCATGGGGCTACGGATGGGCTGTTGCTGAAGGAAAGTTTTGAGTGGAGGGGGAGGATTACTGGAAACCACTGGCAGGACTGCCAACCTGCTGGCCTGTGGAGAGGAGACACCAGCCTAGCACCGCCATGCCCACAGGAAACTTGGCCTCTTTAATGTTCCAAACTTTACTTCCTCCTCTTCAGTAAAAAGTTATATTCACGTTAACATTTTTACTCTTATTGGCTTACACAACCAATGGCCTATGGTCAAGCTTGAACTTATTTATAATACAATAAAAAGGTCATTAATGAACCAAACCCACCCTTAAACGCACCGTTTTTGGTCTGCTGAGGGGAAAGTCACACCAAGGAATGTCGAAGGGCCAGACTCGGGTTAATAACAGTCTGGAGAGGAGGAGGCCCTACAAAAAAAAATGGATGCAGGAAAATGATTTAAATACCTGCCAGTCTGAAGCTGGGAGCTCTTTTGGTTTTCACCAGAAAATCCTGCAGGTTCTGTCACAAGCTCAGGCTCGGTCCATTCACCACGATCCGGACTGACTTCAGCCACTTTTTTCAGTGCTGGAGGGGTTTCTGCTGGGACTTGGTGCCAGTGGCCCACGGCCAGAGTGAAGGTGGATGCAGGCATGGGCATTGTGACGTAATAATTCCAGATTAAGAAATCTGCATGGAATTTAAAAAAAAAGAGGAATGGTTGAAAATGTTGCACTTTGTCTCTGCTTTTTGCAGATGATTCCATCCTGTTGCTGATCTCCAGCTGTCTCTGAAGCAGCTGGGATGAGAATCTTGCCCTCTTTGGGTCAGGGATGAGGTCCTGCTCCAAGTGGAGGAGTTTAAGTACCTCAGCGTCTTCACGAGTGAGGAAAAGATGGTACAACGTCTGCAGTGATGCAGGCGTTGTACCGGTCTGTCGTGGTGAAGAGAGAGCTGAGCCGGATGGAAACGCTCTTGATTCACCGTTCGATCTCGTTCCTACCCTCACCTATGCTCACAAGCTTTGGGTAGTGACCATAAGAACGAGATCGGGGATACAAGCGGCTGGAATGAGTTTTCTCCGCAGGGTGTCTGGGCTCTCCATTAGAGATAGGGTGAGAAGAACAGTCGTCTGGGAGGGGCTTGAAGTAGAGCCGCTGCTTCTTTGAGAGAGAGAGCACGTTGAGAGAAGTCGGTGAAGGTGACTCAGGCACTTGGTTGGGATGCTTCACTGGGTTTCCCCGGGCAAGTCCAACTGGGAGAAGACCCAAGGGTAGACTCAGGAAATCTGGTGGGACTATGTTTCTTGTCTGGCCTGGGAACGCCTTAGGATTCCCCCAGAGGAGCTGGCCCAAGTGCCTGGGTAGAGGGAAGTCTATTGGGCCATTCCCATCTGTACCGGGTCGGCCCAGGCCGGGTAGCCCCAGTCGGCCCCAGCCTGGCCCGGTTGATTCCACACATCCTTGTCTTAAGCCCATGTGGGCTGATTCTACCCACCAATCAGAGGCTTGCTCTAATGGAAGGTGTGGATTTGCTGTCAGCAGTGGGTGTGTTGGCCCTGGTCGGCCTGAAGCAGACCCCCTCGAGAAGAGGGCTGAGAATGAGCCTTGGTTGGCCCGGAAAAATACCAGGCCACCCAGATATGTAAACAACCTACGCTACCCGGCCCGGGCCGACCCGGTACAGATGGGAATGGCCCATAGGCCTCTCTGCTTAGGCTGGTGCCCCTGCGACCCGAGCCCAGATAAGTGGACAAAGATGGATGGATGGATGAAAATGTTAACAAAGACATTTGGGAAAGATGTAAATGCATTCAAGTCTTTAACAATTTTAAATAATTCTTGTAATTAACTGTGTAGCTTTGGCCTTTTATGACATTAAACGGAGAAGAGTGAACTATTAAAAAACATTTACTGCTAATCAAAAAAAGATTCTTAAATCGATTAGTTTAGATTTTACTGCTGTAATATTCTAATCCAGGCTGCAGAAAACAATTTTAGCTATGCTCATTCATGATTCCTTTGGCTCGGACAAGAGGACGGGTCCATCATGCCTCCGCTAGTCCAACCCACATGACTGACTGGCATGAGAGGAACAGATGTCAACACTGCGTCTGAGTGGTGGGGTAAAATTATCTGAGGTGTGGAAAGAATTTTTCTAAAACCAGGAACAAAAAAATAAATATTAGTGTTTTTAAAAAGTACTTTGTCTAAATGCAATAAAATAAAGTATATTAGTGGCCTGTAGATGAATCTGTTGTAACAGTCCTTCTTAATCTGTATTAATGATTTCAGAGGAAAAACGACGCAACTTAAAGTCATTATTGCCGATGGTTCTGAGGCATCTCAGGTGTCATTTTCCTAACAAGACAAAAGAGAATCCATTTGACTTCTAACAGGCGTCAGAGCTTACGTGTGTCCCCGTCCTCAGCAGGAACAGCCTGCTCCTCTCCACTCATCAAAACCACACACTCACTAGGGGCCCGTACGGTTGCCTGCCACGTTGACATGGCAACAGGCGGCTCCTGGCAGGGGAAGAGGGCTCGGTTGTTGATGGGAGAACCGGCAGTGTAAACACACATCCTGGAAGGGTAAACAACAGCAAACTATAAACAACTCTCCTTTCATTGCTGCAAAGATGCACCAAACACTCGCAAATGCAAAACACCCCATTTAGAAAAGAGTAAAACAGCCTGGGGTGCTTTTGGAAATTAGTATTATTATTTTCTTACGTATAGCTGTGAAAATGAAACTAATGTTTGCAGAAGGATGCAGCTGAAGACAAACCTGTGGTCCTGGTCATTGGTCCACCTCACCGAGCCTCCTGATGGCGTCGTCTTGTAGGAGATCTTGACAACACGAGGGAACTCTTGAGGTGTGGTGACGCCTGCCTTCCTCACCTGCAGACTCCAACGATCTCTGTAAAAATGCAGCGAGTCTCCACCCGGAGCACGGCTACAAAGCGAAAACAACCGATGCTTCTGCCTCCACTGCGTAGAGGGAATGGAGAAAAGGTTCTGGATGAGGGCCAGTTGTGACCTTTCTGATGCAAGGTTTGACGGGAGGCCCAACACATCTGACAGAGGAGTGACGTCCACCTCCTCCACCTTTAACACATCAAGATCACAGCAGTCCAACACGAAGGTGAAATCCGCACAACTGGTGGTTTGCCACAACTGTGAAGCCTGAATGTTACGGCTGTCACCTTCGGTATCGTCTCCTGTGTCACGTATCTTCTCCATCCTTGTTTCAGTCCTCTCAGTGCGTGCTGCGTCTTCTCCGAGTGCAGCAGTGTCTTGATATTTAGTCCCAATGTCACCAGCTTCAGGCTCAATGTCATCCTCAGCCTTAGCCCCCCCTGAAGAGCAAGGCTCCAAAAAAAGAACAATACTTCCACTGATGACCCTCTTGTCACAATGAACCATCAGGTCCAACACATAATGTCTGACAAGTATGTGTTTAGTATTAGCTCGAAGCGGGAGGTCATCTGCGTCTGGGTTGAGGTCCCCATCTGGCTCCATGTCACAACGATGATGCCAATCACTGAAGAGCTAAACCAGGAAAAAGGAGAATTGCTCTTTGTTAAAACTTTTATTACTGTAATTGGGGCATATTTAAGACAAAACTACAAGCTGGTGCATTACACCCTCCCTTAGGCTGAGGTGCATGCTTCTCTCTATAATGTGAGAGTGCTGATATGAAGGATCAAATATTTTCTACACAACTATTGTATTTTTATTTAGATCTAATTTATCTGCAGCTTTCTGAGCGTTCATTTCGAATCCATCATTTTTTTAAAGAAGGCACGAGGAAGGCTCGGGGTTTAATCACCATTTGGAGCAGAAACACTGAATTAAGTGATTGTTTGCAAAGGTACGTGCCCAAATTAAAGAAAACTGTACTGTAACATAGAAGAGTCTAGGGAAATGTAATTATATTGTCAAGAGTGTATGAAATGGCATCATAATACAGATTTCATTTAGATAGCTAACATTTTTGTCACAATTTGACAAAAGCCAGCGTGAAGGAGGAACTATTCCGTTTTAACAGTCGTGGTGTTTTATTTTTAAAGTCCTGATAAAAATAAAATGCTGACATCTGAGCGAACCTGCAGAGAATGCCAATCTGTCTGCACGTGCGCGACAAACAACACCGGAACTTGTTTTATGTCAGTATGTTTATGTATTTAGCAGACGCTGTTGTCCAGAGCGACAGTAAAAGCTTAGCGGTTTAAAAATAACAACCGAGTTGCCAAAACAAGCACCAACTCTCCTCAAAATGTGGAGTACGTTATGATAATAAAAAAAAACAGCAAACGTACCTCTGAGCATCACTAAAACACGTTTGTTTTGAAAGAAATGCTCTCCCAAGTCCCTCTTCAGTGTCCCGTGGTGATGACGTCACATTCACGCGACACCATATTGTAGTTTTCCATGTGAGCTCGATTTGACATTTTAAATATTTAATTAACTTTGAAATACGTATTTTAAGTTTAGCCAAATCGTAACTAAAATGTATTTGTTATCAGTTTTACTATAACTGCTTCACAGCTGAAAGTAAAGTTTGTGCAATAGTACAGTCAAAGATAAACTAGGTTTAAAGCATCTATGAGATAATTTCTTGCTACTCTAAGAAGTTCAACAGCAATACATAACCAGCAAATGTGTATCTTAACTTTAAAAAAAATAAGTTTTGAGTTTGTTTTTATCTCTGGTCTATGGAAGCACAGAGCTCCCACCCATGCAAAATAAAATTAGAGCAATATTATGTTGACATAACTTTATTGTTCCAAAAATATAACTTTCACATTGATACAATATATTATCATGTTCTTACAAAAAAAATGTTTATCCTGTTTGTACAATATAATATCACATCCTTACAATCTAAATATCCTATTGTACAAATGTCTCCAAATCTGAGACCATGGTTCTAGACCGGAAAAGGGTGGCGTGCCAACTCCGGGTCGGGAGAGAGGTCCTACCTCAAGTGGAGGAGTTTAAGTATCTCGGGGTCTTGTTCACGAGTGAGGGTAGGAGGGATCGGGAGATCGACAGGCGGATTGGTTCGGCGTCTGCAGTGATGCGGACGCTGAGCCGATCTGTCGTGGTGAAGAGGAAGCTCAGCCAGAAAGCCAAGCTCTCGATTTACCGGTTGATCTACGTCTCAATCCTCACCTATGGTCATGAGCTTTGGGTAATGACCGAAAGAAAGAGATCGCGGATACAAGCGGCCGAAATGAGTTTCCTCCGTAGGGTGGCCGGGCTCAGCCTTAGAGATAGGGTGAGGAGCTCGGACATTCGGGAGGGACTCGGAGTAGAACCGCTGCTCCTCCGGATCGAAAGGAGTCAGTTGAGGTGGCTTGGGCATCTGGTCAGGATGCCTCCTGGACGCCTCCCTGGGGAGGTGTTTCGGGCATGTCCTGCCGGCAGGAGGCCCCCGGGTCGACCCAGGACACGTTGGAGAGGTTACATCTCCAATCTGGTCCGGGAACGCCTTGGGGTCCTGCCGGAGGAGCTGCTGGAGGTGGCCGGGGAGAGGACGGTCTGAGCTCCCTAGTTGGGATGCTGCCCCCGCGACCCGGATAAGCGGAGGAAGACGACGACAAAAATGTAATATTTATATAGTACACACATGAAATTTATAAATGGTATATGGCCTGTATCTGATACAGTGCCTTCTAGAGTCCTGGAACCCCCCAAGGCGCTTTACAACATAATCAGTCATTCACCCATTCACACACACATTCATGCACTGGTGGGGATGAGCTATGATGTAGCCACAGCTGCCCTGGGGCGCACTGACAGAGGCGAGGCTGCCGAGCTCAGGTACCACCGGTTCCTCCAACCACCACCACCAGGCAACGTGGGTTAAGTGTCTTGCCCAAAGACACAACGACAGAGTGAGCGAGGCTCAAACCTGCAACCTTCCGATTACAGGGTGAGCACTTAACTCCTGTGCCACCATCGCCCACATATTGTTAGGACATTACGTATTGTACAAATGTGATAACAAATTGTAAGAATGTGAAAATTATATAGTTAGAACAATAAAGATAACGCTCCAATGTTATTTTGCTTCTGCGCTTCTGTACAGATCAGTTTTCACATTAATTTATCATGAAAAATCCAAAAATATGTCAGGCAAGTTTTCCCTGAATTGAATGATACCTAAATACTTTATTTCATGACATGAGCAACTGATACAGGGAGTGCAGAATTATTAGGCAAGTTGTATTTTTGAGGAATAATTCTATTATTGAACATCAACCATGTTCTCAATGAACCCAAAAAACTCATTAATATCAAAGCTGAATGTTTTTGGAATTAGTTTTTAGTTGTAGCTATTTTAGGGGGATATCTCTGCAGGTGACTATTACTGTGCATAATTATTAGGCAACTTAACAAAAAACAAATATATACCCATTTCAATTATTTATTTTTACCAGTGAAACCAATACAACATCTCCACATTCCCAAATATACATTTCTGACATTCAAACAAATCAGCGACCAATATAGCCACCTCTCTTTGCAAGGACACTCAAAAGCCTGCCATCCATGGATTCTGTCAGTGTTTTGATCTGTTCACCATCAACATTGCGTGCAGCAGCAACCACAGCCTCCCAGACACTGTTCGAGAGGTGTACTGTTTTCCCTCCTTGTAAATCTCACATTTGACCAAGGGCGTCAGTTTGTTTTCAGAATTGCTGGGGACAATAACCATACACTTGAGTGGGGTTTAAAAATTGCTGGGGACAATAAAGTAGGCTAGCACAGGGGTCGGCGGCTCTGGAGCCGCATGCGGCTCTTCCATCCATCTGATGCGGCTCTCTGTGCTTGTAAAATAATGAATGAATATTTAATAAAATGCTTTATATTTTACTGCATTAATTTTACATCTGTAAGCCAATTCTAAATGTAAAGATTGTCTGCGTAAACCTGAACAGGTCCAACCCGGTCTTACTGTGAGACCGGGTTGACGCGTCACGCTTGTGCGTAATCATATGCGCTTCCTGAGCTGGAGTATGTCAGATTCTGGGCTTCTCCTCAGACGGCTCCTGGATGCGTCGCCACATTGGAGACAGGAACAAGCACTATTCAGCCAAAGTTTCATAATCAGGTGTGGCAGTGTGTGTCCTGTCACAGTGTCCCGATAGATAATGCGCCCTGGCTACTTGGCTAAGGGGTTGTCCCTTTGGCTGACTGGTTAGAGCGTATGACTCTCACCCGGGAGTCTGGAGATCGAATCCCGCCCGGGTTTTGTTTCTCCACCTTGCCACATATTGACAGATAAACTCAAGGAAGTTGGTTGTTTTGAAAGAATTACCCCGACGCACACTGATGCGCATGGATGAGCTGACATTTTAATCGTTATGCACATCGCAGAGGTAACTTGATTCCCATCAGAACATCAGAGCGTTATACTGGACACTGTGTTCAGCGCGGCTCGGAGCGCCCACGGTGGACAGTGGGCTGAAGATCTGAGGGGTTCGCAGCGCAGTGCAGAACCACGGCGCATGCGATCATTTCCTCCCACTGAAGCGTTCTGGAAACCCGGTCTCTCTGAGGGATGTGTCACTTGGAAAAATGTTCTTCTTATGAAATTATGAAACTTTGGCTGAACAGCGCTTGTTCCCGTCTCTAATATGGAGACGCATGACGCATCCAGTCTGAGGCAGAGTAGCTCTTCAGCTCATAAAGCACCTGTAGAGACATTTGATCACACACAAAGTTTATGTGGAGCAGAAGTGGTCGGGCCACGGCAGGTGAAACGTTCCTAGCCTACATGAAGTGTAACATTAATGTGTTACTGGACACGCTGGTCTGGCTGGTTAGACCAGTGTTTGAAGTGGAAAACACACACACACACACACACACACACCAATTAAAATAATGCTGATAGTGTGGACTAGAAGACAGGTGATGGTTTACGTATTTAAATGATGATCAGGCTGCTGTAAAATGTAATCTCCATCCACATCCAGACACAATCATCCTCTATTCTTTCTCTATTTGCTCTGCTCTTGTCTGGGCTAACTAGCGGCTGATGCACATTTTACGCATTTGGAGAGGTGGGCTGGATGCTTTGCTTTTACTGGAAGATGGTCCACTTAACGCACGGGTGTAGACTACATATTAATGACAAATGAATGAAAATTAAACTGGGAGTTTTTACTTCATATTTTATAAATAAAAATGACGGGGGAACACATTTATGACGTCGTTTTAAACAAAATTTTCTAGCGCGTCCTGCCTGCTTCACTAAGTCACTGCTTATTAAGGTCCGTCCAGAATTACCGTGGCCCACCCAAAAATGAAAACCTGGCGCCGCGCCTGTTATAAACCTCTGCAAATGGTTGTTCTTCACTTTATCAAACTCAGACTTTGTACAGCTAATGTCAAGATGTAAAATTCTGAATTCAGTCGAGCTCTTCCGTCCCTCCCTCTCCTGCTCTCCTGGAAACCCGACATCGGTTGTCAGAAGCGGGAGGGGAAGAAGGAGATGAGGCAAACAGAGTGAGTGCGACATAGAGAAACCAGACTGGTGTGGAGGTGAGCAAAACAGAAGGAAAAGTGTGGGCGTTGAATCCCCCACGGGTGCGACGCCCATGCGAGCGACCGGTACCGGCTGCTGTCACCTGGTTGTGAGCAGCTCTCTGCTGTCTGAGGGTAGGCCCCGCCCACAACGCTGCGGCCGCTATGGCTCCCAGTGTTTTCTTTACTGTGGGAAACGGGTAATAATGGCTCTTTGATGGGAACAGGTTGCCGACCCCTGGTATAAGATCTGAGCTGGTAAAACAAAAATCCTCATCAGCAGGCTTTTTTTAAAGTGGGGATGACACAGCTGCCAATCACAAACTTTGCCGGGGACATGTCCCCGGCGTCCCCGGTTAAAATGACGCCTATGGTTAGCAGCCTTGAAACAGCCTGATGAACAACTCTCCCCACAATGTTTTAAAAATGCTAATATAATGTTTCTGCTATGCTAAATAATGATTTCTCTATAGAACTACAAAGTCCGACTGGGGGAGGAGAGTACAGGTCTGCACTATGGAGGAGGGCGGAGTTTACAGCTCCTCCTCCAGTTTAAAGAGACAGCTACTCAAAAACGGCTCATTCTCAAGACTCTCCTCAGAGCAGGGGTAGATGAGGGTCTGTAGAGCAACAATAATGAGGAAATCAGACCAAAGAACTGCAGTTCCACTGTATTTAGACCCCAACTGAAGGATTTAGATGTAAAAAGGAATAACTTAAAAGCATGTTATGTCTCCTTTAATGGTAACATAAGATCTTTGTTTTAGTAACTCTTTGACATTTATTTATTGATAATTGTGTTATTGTTAATTCTTATTTCTTGTCATTCCTTAATAACAAAATTGCAAATGCTAATATTATAAAGCAAGTGGAAATGAGCAGTTTTATGGAAAATATCTAATTTTTAAAAGTTATTGTTCAACTACTGTTCTTGAATTATCTTAATTCTATTCTTATTACTTGAGTCCACAAAACAGAACATATCTTCTTGCGTTCGTAGTCCTGTTTGTCTCATGCTTCAGCAGTTTGTTGCAGTCAGTGTTATTAACTGAAAAATATTAAATAATTACTTGTCTTCACAATCACATTTTCTTTATTATTGGTCTCTCCATTTGTGCTTCCATTTCTGATGCATGTTCGTGTTGATACAGCAACCAGCAATGTATTGTACAAAAAATCCCAAATAAAACTAATAATGTAAAAAGTTTATAACCTATTTCAAACTGGGGGAATATTTTTAAAACGTAGAATCAAACAAACTGAAATAAACCCGTCTACAGCTCGTCAAGCTTGTCTAAACACTCCTGCTCACAACTCCCGACACGCCTGAAGCAAATAAACTTTCAGACAACTGTAACAAAATACCTGTTCTTACTGAGCTATAACCTGCAGCTAATGGGCTTCCATTGTGTTAATTTACTGCATAGCTGATACTGTATCGATAAGCTAATTTTAGCTATTTTGCGGGTTTGTTTTTTCCTCGTTTCAAAGACTGAAGGACGCAACTCAGCATCCGTTACATAAACACAGCTGCACACAGTTAGCTCATTAAAGGTTATCTAGCTAAAACTGGGAACATAAAATATCGTCGTTGGCTTATTTCGGTACGAAGCGGTTAGCTAACGCTTCACAATGCAACAAAATGATGACATTCAACTTACCGGAGAAAATCCTTCAGAAACACCAAAAATGAAATACAGTCAATGCAGCAGCGGGGCTGTTTGGAACTATTCGAAGCTACATAAACCACCACGTGACTTCCCCATCCCATAGGAGTCTATTGGAGTGTCGTAACTCTCTACAGCTCTGACAGAACCCTGCCCTCCTCTCCCAATGATTGGACAAGAATTCGAGAAATGTGATTGGTAGCTAAGACTCGTGCTCTCATTGGTTCCACCCAAGTTCCTCCCACTGACGCTAGAATCGAGACAAAAAGATTCGTAACACTGTAGATTTGAGGTTTGGACCTGTAGAATGAAATGTGTGTTTTGAGAGTTTTAATTTCAAACTTGTACCTTGATTTTTTCAATTTGGACGTCTGCTAGTTACAAAACGAAAGTTTCATGTTTCTGAATGAATGTTTAATGTTTCAAAATGAGTAGTAAATGTACAAAATAAAAGTTTGATTTTACAAAATAAAAAATACATGTACAAAATACAATGTTCCTGTTACAAAACAAGAAATACAAGTACGAATAGAGAATTACAAGTTAGAAAACTAAAGTTACAAGTTACGAATTCAAAGTTACAAGTTACGAATCCAAAGTTACATGTGATGAAACATGTTCGAAGTTACAAAACTTGGTACAAGTTACGCTGAATATTGTCCCAATCCTAGTTCCATACAAAACAAGAAATACAAGTACGAATTGAGAATTACAAGTTAGAAAACTAAAGTTACAAGTTACGAATCCAAAGTTACAAGTTACAAATCCAAAGTTACATGTGATGAAACATGTTCGAAGTTACAAAACTTGGTACAAGTTACGCTGAATATTGTCCCAATCCTAGTTCCATACAAAACAAGAAATACAAGTACGAATTGAGAATTACAAGTTAGAAAACTAAAGTTACAAGTTACGAATCCAAAGTTACAAGTTACGAATCCAAAGTTACATGTGATGAAACATGTTCGAAGTTACAAAACTTGGTACAAGTTACGCTGAATATTGTCCCAATCCTAGTTCTATATAAGATTCACATCCCTAGTATTGAATCTCTTACTGATTCTCAAGAGACAGAGCCTGCTTCTACTGACGAGGGAAGTTGGTGGGGCTCCTATGCAAAACTTCAGACACCAACAACTTTATGTTTGAGTCACTCTTAACCTTCCAACAAAGAGGACCATGTCCCTTCTAAATAAGTCCTGCACAGACGTCCACAATGACTGAACAGGGCTCAGGAAATACTTAGTTACCTATTTTTAGTAAATCCCACCCCTTCTTCAGCAAAAATCTGAATTCATTTTAATCTGAAAAGCACTTAATACAGGGCTGCACTCTTCCAGTTGAGAGTCATGAATGTTGCCCTCCTGTGGCCAATTAAAACATTAAAAGACCAACGGATTTGCAAAAATGGAATGAATCAGTCTAAAAATCATTAAGCTCTGTCTCAATAAAAGGAAAGTTAAAAATCTGGTGTCACTCTCTTGTGGTTTTTTTTTTTGTTGGTAAAACTACAAAAACAAGTTGTCACTTTCAACAGCCCAGCAGATCAATTAAAACACGTCAGTCCTGATTAAAAAATGTAATTTATAATAAAGCTGTAGAATTTTACATTATACTCCAAATATCTGAGATGGTTGATGCCAAACTTTCAAACCACAGCTCACTGATAATAATGCTTTGCGTACAGATCAGAAGTCATTTGTTTTTGTGTAAACAGAGGTAAATAAATAAGTTTTAACCGTATTCAACGGCAATGAAGAACTTGCAACTGCAAAAAAATAAAAATCATATGGAATGTGCTGCCTTTGAGAATTAGATCGGCCTCTTCACTGTCTGGTTGTAAATCCCTTTTGAAAACCTATTTTTATGATTTGGCTTTTAACTCAGCATGAGAGTCTTTATAGTGTTAGTTCTTAAGCTTTAGTTTTGATGCATTTTTATCTTGTGTATTGTTTTTTAATGTTTTAATTTCTGTGAAGCACTTTGGTCAGATTTATACCGCTGTAAGGGGCTATACAAATAAAGCTGCCTTGCCTTTGTGTGGACTTCTGAAATCGCGTGTGGTGTTCTGATTCTCCTGTGATTTTTTTGGACGTCACAGGATCAGCTGTGTGGAGCTCTGTCGCTTTCAGTTAGCGTCAGAATTGCTTCCAGTTGGAAATGAGTTTGCGGTTAAAACGTCACCATTACATTATGTGACTACTTTCATGGCCGATGGAAAGAAGGGGTGAATCTAATAGCTGAAATGTCTCCCTAGCTTTCCTTAGTGTCTACAAGAGTAATTAAAAGTATCTTCAGTCTAGCAGAAAATGACTCACTATCTGAATGAGCTGGTGCCGCCTCTAGCTGTCACCAGGTAAGAGACATAAGGCACCCTGGGCAGGTGACTAACTCACTCACACCTAGGGATAATTCAAATACACTAATAAGCTTAACCTGCTATGTTTTTGGTGTTTGTGGGGGAACTGGAGCACCCAGAGAAAACCCACGCATGCATGAGGAGAACGTGTTAACTACGTAGAAGCAGGGGCGGATTTAGCAATTTGGGGGCCCAAGGCGAACACAGACATGGGGCCTCTTACACTAAATTTTCGACAATCTTACCTTTAACTGGATTTGCGAAAATCTACCCTCTTCTGACACGATTTATTTTCACTTTTTATTAGTCCTCCTCTTTTTTCCTGTTTTTCTCTCCCTTTGAGTGCTTTCTTCTTCCTGTCAGTGCTCCTGCTTTTGCCTTTGTTATTTTATTTCTATTTTCCATGTTGGTCTATGTTTTCCTCCCTTTAAACATTTTCCATCGTCTTTCCTTTCTGCTTCCTTTTGATGTTTACATCGAGAAACAACGTCACTTTCAGAAGTGAAAATAAAAGCTTTTATGAAACATGCAGCTTCTTTCTCTTATTGGAGCCACTAGGATAACTCCATTTCATGCTTCATGTTTTACTATTGCTTTGAGTTTGTTACGAGCTCCCACCTCTCTTATTCTTCTTGTTTGTGGTCTCATGGCACTTGGCAAACAACAATTTGGTGCATTACTGCCACCAACTGGATTGGAGTGGAATGACTACCAATCACTTCCTGTTTGTGCATCGCCGTCTTAATAACCCTCTTATGACCATAATTGTAACAGGGCCGCCTGGTATTTTTTAAATCTTATGGCTGTAAAATTGTAATAAAAAGTACAAAGTGTGTGTAACTCTTCTCCTTTTTTCAGAACAACCTCAGCTTTCAGTGTGTGGTTTGTATTTAGAATTTATTTCTATTAAAGCCTTTAAAAAATCAGCTTAAAAGTGAAAAAAGCAAAAAACGGATTTGAATTTTTTGCATTTCTTACTGAACAGGAACTTCAAAATTACTGGGCAAACAATTTAAACTTTGAACTGAAATGCATCTATTCTTTAAAAAGTTTGAACCTTGGTATCTTTTTTAGCTGTTTTTAAGACCATTTAGTATTGTTAACTTTCAGACGTTTTTATTTGATGTGGTAGACCTTGAAACAGTTTCTCTCCAGCTGCAGGCAGAGTCCTGCACACCTCACACTGGGGTGCTTCTCTGGCACACCGTGCACTGCTATACCAGAAACTTTTGTTTTAGCAAAAATAATTATTTATTGTAAAATGATAAATAATGCTGGAATGAAGCTGAATCTTACAATTAGCAAATAGTTGAGGGTTGTTAAAATAAAAAAATAAAAAATAATGACTGAACAAACATTCATATCCTGGTTCACTGGAGATCTGTCCTTCTTCGTGGTCACTGACTTCAGATATAAGCCTTCTGGGACACCTAATAGATCGTGTTGATTTTCTTTGAGGCATTTCCATAATTTCATGCTGGTTTTTATGCTAATTAGCTTCCCCGTTCCGATATCCGCTTCCACCGCGCTGTGCTCCGTTTCAATCAGGCTGTACAGCAGGATTTCCCCTCGTAGCAATATTTTCCATAACTCTGATTGCTTCATGCTATAGATCGTTGGAAAGCTGCTTTTATGTACTTTTAGGAACCGTTAGAATTATTTGAATCTGATCATCCGTTCAAAAGTTATAAAACGAAGCATTTTGGATGAAAAACTCAGCATGTCTCTGAATCTGTGTTGTGATTCGGTGCGCTCAAGACAGGGAATCCCGGTGGCTACCGTAATGTATTGTATATGCACGAAAAGCCCCATTTTTAATCTTTTCAGCACTTTTTGAATTTTAATGATATCTTGAATGGTTCAGGAATTATGGTAATGAGAAGTACGCATGTCCAATCCCGTCTGCGGCCACAGGTTGGTAATAAGAATATTGTGGCATTAACAGAGGGGTGCCGACGGTCAGGGCTAGGAGGCCCTCCACCACTAGGGGGCCCCAGGTGGCCGCCTACCTATGCCTAATGGTAAAACCGCCTCTGCGTAGAAGTCACAGGTGAAATCTGAACCTGCAGTCTCCTTGCTGTGATTAAGTGTGTCCCCATGCAGCCCCATTTTTGATTCTAATTTGGTAAAAATAATATAACTAAAACAAGTTCTACATATATACTAAACTACCAGGGTTTAAACAAGTAATGTCTGACGGAGTGGTACTTTTTGATGAAGAAGTTCTTAATCTTCGCAAGGCTTGTATTTCTTTCGGCATCAGTAAGTTTTACTCCTTTATGTTGTTCGAGATACTTTTTCAACTCTTTTGACCTTGGACATTTGGGGATTTTAATTTTATCGTGTGGAGGGATGTTTCCTGGTTGGAAATGTTTCATTATTTTACGAGCGTTTTTCACATAACGTTGATTTGGAGCGCCAACAAGATGCTCCATTGTGAAAAAAGGGTGTTTAAGAGCATCAGCTGGGAGAATCCGCTTTTCTGGATCCACTGTTAACAGTTTTTTCACGAGATCAAGAAAAGCTTTAATATCTTTCTTTTCAGTTTTTTTTTTTTTTTTGGAGTTTAGGAAAACCAACTCCTCCAGGGATGTTACTGGTACCAAATCCATCGTAGCCCTATAATTCGCTCCTCTCTCCTTAAATCTCCAACAATGTTCAGTCCCTTCCTCATCTTTTATGAAATATTTTGAGACTTGAGTCGCCTTGTCTAGTAGGTTTTGGTCAGGTTGACCAAGGAGCTTCATAATTGTTCTCAGTTGATCGTATTCGTTGATATAAGGGAACGGATAATATTTAAAAAACAGAGCAGACAAGAGACAGCCAAGACTCCAAGTGTCTATCGCTTCATCTAGTGGTAGACCAAGAATTATCTCTGGAGCTCTGTATGACAACCTGGGAAGGATACTCTTTTCTTTTAAAGTTTCAGTCTCACAAGCAACCCCAAAATCAATCAGCTTCACTCTGAATGGTTGATCTTCATGATTTACAAGCATGACATTAGCAAGTTTCACATCTGTGTGAGTAATACCAAGCTGTTTTAAAACAGTAAGTGCTTCTAAGATCTGCTGGGCAATTGGTCGGATTTCAGCCACATTTAAAGTTCTACGTCTGTTGTACAAAAATGTACCTAAATTTTTATCCAAAAGCTCGAATTCCTGATATAAAAAACCTTGAAAGTAGAAACTGTTGTTCAATCTGATAAAATAGCTATTGTATTGTGTGAGTTTGTTCAGACTTTCTAATATTTTCATCTCATTGAAAAAAGAGCTGTAATTGCTTTCTTGTGTTATTTTCAAAGCTACGACCTCATTTGTTTTCTGTATACGGCATCTGACCACCACTCCAAATGACCCAGATCCAAGTACTCGTTCTACAGTATAAACCTTTGAACGGCTTTCAATCTTCATACCTGGGAATAGGTTGAAAGGTAAGCTTTCTGAGTCAGATGAGTCTGTCTCATCTCTGTCTAAGGAAGATGAGTCTGTAGATAGGTCTGGTGAAAGATTACCCATATGCAGTTCCTCTGTGTTTACTGTGCTGTTTTCCTCTAACTTTTTGCTACACGTTGCTTCTTCATTCTTCGAGAAACTAAGTAACTCATTCTTCTCTCTGGTGTCAATAGAAGTGTTCTCTGTAACGTTTCCTCCTTCACATTCTTTTAAATACAACTTTGCTACTTCTTCTGAACAAAATTTTGAACTGCATGTCGATGTATCACATTCTGCCATTGGTAAAGATCTATCTAAGTCTGTTTGAACACCTGGCACCTGACTGGGGCCAGGGCATTCGCTGATTTCACTTTCACCATCTGAAGGCAATGGTTGGACATTTCTCATTAATTTACGTGCTTTTTTCACATAACGTCTATCTGAAGCGACATCAAGATGCTCCGTGGTGATGAAAGGGTGTTTTAGAGCATCATCTGGGAGAATCCGGTTTGCGGGATCCACTGTTAACATTTTCTTCACGAGGTCAAGAAAAGCTTTAATATCTTCATTTTCAATTGAGTTTTTAGTGTTTAGAGAGAAAAATAATTCATCCAGCGTTGTTAAATCATCATAGGTTGCGTGTGCCCTCCTAGACACCGCTCCTTTCTTCTTTTCGTATTGTTTCAGGGTTTTAAATCTCCAAGAGCATTCAGACCCGTTCTTAACTTTTCTGAAATAGTTTGAGACTAGAGTACCCTCGTCCAGTTGTTTTTTGTCAGGTTGACCAAGGAGCTTCATAATTATTCTCAGATTATCATATTCGTTTTCTTCTGGGAACACAAAACAATCAAGAAACAGAACAGATAAGAGACAGCCAAGACTCCAAGTGTCTATAGCTTCATCTCGTGGTAGACCAAGAGTTATCTCTGGAGCTCTGTATGCCAAATTGTGAAGGATACCCTTTTCTTTTAAAGTTTCAGTCTCACAAGCAAACCCAAAATCAATCAGCTTCACTCTGAATGGTTGTTCTTCATGATTTACAAGCATGATATTATCAAGTTTCAAATCTGTGTGTGTAATACCAAGCTGTTTCAAAGCACTAAGAGCTACTAGGATCTGCTGGGCAATCGCTCTGAGTTCAGCCACCTTTAAAGTGTCACCTCTTTTTTTCAAATAATCGAACAAAGTTTGATCCAAAAGCTCGAATTCCTGATATAAAAAGCCTCGATAGGTGAAACTGTCATTCAATTTGATAAAGCTGTGTTTGAAATTTGTCAGTTTGTTCAGAAGTTGTAGCGTTTGAACTTCATTTAAAAATTTGTTTTCATACTGTCTACTCATTACTTTCAAAGCGACCACCTTATCTTGTCCCTCTATGCAACACCTGGCCACCTCTCCAAACGTCCCAGAAACAAGAACTTCCTCTACATTGTAAATCTTTGAATTCCCTGTAACTACCATACCTGGCGTTAATATTGAAGCGGTGCTATCTGAGTCAGTTGAGGACGACCCTTTGTTTGTGTCTGAGGAATCCGTTTCCCATCTGATAGACCGGTCCAGCTTTGAATCCTCTGAACTATCTTCTTCAAAAGTTTCACTGCTAAACAACTCATGGAAATTCACACCATTAGGTGAACTCGTCCTGGGGTCAGAGTGTGGCGTGTTTTTCGATTCAGCTTTTGTTTCAGTGCTACTGGTTCCTGTTCTGGTTTTGGTCTGAACTAAATGTGAGGATTTTCTCTTTCCCTTCTTACTAAAATCCAGGTCTGGGGTCTGTTCTCTTTTGCTGCTAGGGGTGGAAAGAGAACTATAAGTGTTTTCTTCTTCTCTGAATTGGCATTCCTTCATAATCCTTTGGGATTCTGTTAAATAAAATTCATCTGAGATATAACGTAGATGCGTCATTGTTATAAATGGGTGTTTTAAAGCATCCGCTGGTTTGATCCTAAGTGCTGGGTCCACGTTTAACATCTTCCTGAGAAGGTCGATGAAAGCCTTTGTGTCGTCATAATCTATTGGCTCAGGTTGGTTGGATTTAAACAGAAAGTCATTTAAATCAGTTAAATTATTGCAATCTGTTTTCTTAACCTCACTTCCGGTTATTTCTTCAAATTCCTTCGGGGTCCGGAGTCTCCAAACGTAACCAGACCCCTGCTTCACTTGTTTAAAGAACCGACGACTTTGACATCCTTTTTCCAGTAGTTCATTTCCCGGCTGGCCCAAGACATCTACGATAAACCTCATGTACTGATATTCACAGTCCACAGGGCTCATGTGTTGCCCTAAGAACAGAAAAGCTAACGTACATCCAAGGCTCCAGATATCAAGGCTTTCATCTAGTGGACAGTCCAGGAACACCTCTGGTGCGGTGTAACCACAATCTAATGGGATCTTTAAGTCACATAATTCAGATGTCTTTGCAGAGTTGGAAAAACCAATCAATTTGACACCATACTGGTGTGAAAGTCCATCCATGGTCATTATATTTTCTGGCTTTAAATTAGCGTGAGTGATTCCAGCGTAATTCAGAGCTCCTAAAGCAACTAACATTTGAAATGCAATTGCTCTGATCTCAGTAAGGTGAACAGGTTTCCCATTTGCTGCTAAAACTAATTCCAGAAAGGTTGAATCCAGCTTCTCATAGGCGAAGCAGGTCCTGTCTTGGTATGAAAAACACTCAGAAAAGTTGACAACGTAGCATTTGGGGAGATTTAAACTCTTAAGTTGTTTCAATATCCTCACCTCTCTCCTATTTTGAGAATGAAACTTCTTTTTGACAAATTTTATAGCCAAAATTTCACCTGTTCTCTCATTTCGGCACTCAGCAATCTGACTAAACTTCCTGTAATGTGATACTTTTTGGATTTGGTAAGCATTGAATTTGCTTGCAACAGAAATACCTTCCTTAATTCTGAAAATAGAATTATCTAAACATTCCTGTGTGGATTTTTCCATTTTAAAACTTCTTGTGGGAGTCAAAAAACAAGTTTCTCTCTTCTAGACAAAGTGCCTATGAACGATGTGCTCTCAGGTCTTAGGTCTATAGGTTCGGCGCCTTTATGACGTCAGAAGCATATAAGCAATAGACGACGCTCATCTCCTAATATGTAAATGAGCTTACGTGAGAGTCACGTGATACGTGGAGCTGCGTCGGGCTGCTGTCGATGGCGGTGAGAGGGTGCTCTCCTGCTGACAGCCGATCGGTACCACGCATGCGCGAAAGGCGTCTACTTCCGCTCGAAGCATTTTACCATAGTTACGGGTCAGAGTATCTGTTAAGATGTTAAAAATAATAAGTATCCATTAAAATGTTTGCAATAGTGAAACATTTCAATATAATGTAGATAGAAAAAAACAAAAAACGTCGGACCGTACAGATCTGGTCTACCTGATCCGTACCGCGCATGTGCAGATGCTCTATTCTTCTTGTGATCCGTTCAATGGCAGTTTACTCCGCAGTATACGAGGGTACTGCCACTTGCTGACCGAGCGAATTAGCCCGATTGTAAACTCAATTTGCGTTGTTACAAATCGTGTTTTTATATGCGTGTTAAATTTGATGTAGTGTGTTTATGCTTGTATGTGTGGAGACGATTGATTGGAATTATCTTGATGTTCTGTTGATAATGTCCACTGTAAATTGTCAGTAAACACTGGCTGATTAGTCTTCAGGTAACCTATTACATGTTTGTTTTTTCTCCACACAATAGGTTACATTTTCATTTAAAAGCTGAAAAAGGTGTCATTGTGATACAGCAGATATTCTTAATTTGCACTACATGTCTTATGAATGTTTTCCAATATGAAATGTAACATATTCTTGCACAAAAGCCAGTTTGGCTCATCACCTAAAATTTGTTTACTTTCTACTTTTGTGTTAGATTTCTGAGTTTGCCACTTTGTCTTGAAATAACTTAATTCTTTGTAATACCATAGTGATCATTTTCACAATGTTGCAAAATTAATGTTTGAAAATAGTTTCTCAAGGTATTCATAGGTTAAACATGTTAAATACAGATTTAACTACACTCATGTTTATATCTATATAAAATAACACAGGACCACTTTATAATTTCCACAGGTTTACTGTAATAATGCGGAACACAAACAACAGATTACAAGAGCATGAACAACAGAAAAAGGATTGAGAGGATGGTTACAACCCAGATTATTTGAATAAGGAGACACATATTGATGGAAATAAAAAGCTTTTTATTTTCAGCGTGTCCTCTCTGGCAGTGTGGTACTCTGAGTACCAGGTACAAGCCCAACAGATTCACTTTCTCAAACAGAGCATTACAGTTTTTGCTATAGTACTCCAAGAAGAATGATCAAAAACTCTCACAAAAAAAAAAAAACAGGCATCAAAACACAAACCAAGATGTGGGAGAACCACTGATGGGGAACCTGGTCACTACAACCAGGGTGGTGTGTGAGTGTGTTCTTGTACATACTACATACTGAGGACCATTTTGACCATTTTCCCTACAAAGTGAGGACATTTTTTGGTCCTCACCTTTTTTTAGAAGCATACCAGAAGCTTACTGTACCAGTTAGAGGCAGAGTGTGAATTAAGTTTTAGTTAAGGTTAGGGTTAGGAAAAGATCAGCGTTGTAGGGTTGGGGTATGGGTTAGGCATGGTGAAATCACAAAAATGAATGGAAGTCAATGAAGGGTCCTCACTATGATAGAAAGACAGATGTGTGTGTGTGTGCGTGTGTGTGTGTGTGTGCGTGCGTGTGGTTGTGTGTGGAGACGGGGGCGGCGACAGAGCAGACACATTAATTGTTCATTTGGCTGCAAAAGTGGCTGCAGTAGCCTGGGAGCATCTCCTCCGGGTAAAGTGTCCTTAGTTCTCCTCTTTTTCCTCTGCCAACCTATCCTGTAATAAAAAATAAATAAATAAATAAAAATCAACCAGAGAAGAATAGGCTCCGAGTGGTATGGTTTTCATTATGTCATGCATCATTGAGATTTTTAGTGTATGTAATGACAACAATATAAGATTATTGAGTGTTGCAAACCTCCGGGGCAGTGTTTGTATTGGTCTCCACATTGAAGGCAGATCTCAATAGAGTACATGTTTAAGTACTGTTCTCTGTACTTTTCTGAGAACCTGCTCCATGTGCAAACACCTGTGGAAAGCAGACGTATAAAAACAAGATTACATGTACATGCTGTCAGTGAAAAACGTGACAACAGCAACAATAACTGTATAAATAATTTCATTATTTACTGAAGTCCTCACTGTGAAGCCACTTGAAGTGTGCTCGTCTTCTGAAATATTCAGTAGACACAAGGTCTCTGAACATGGAGCACACCAGAGCCAGTTTGAAGATCGCTGTATCCCCTTCGTGAAGAACAACCTCTTCCAATATGTCCATGAGGACACGTTCTGGTAACTGTAACATTTATGTCAGGAGACAATAGTGAAAATACAAAATGTGTCCATAAAGTTTCAGAAATATGAGGACTGGAAACACATTACATAGCGTTTCATAACTATTACTTCATTCTACTACTGAATAATGTCTCTGAAGGAGCTGCCTGTGACCATAACTACTAATTCAGTTATATCAACAAATTAAAGAAACAGGAAAATCAATAGATTACCTCCAGTATAAGACATCTGTCGGCCTCAGCCTTTTACAGAAAACATGATTATCACGTTAGACTGAAATGAAGATTACCACCATGTATGTAAACCTGCATTGTGATGAATAGTCTCAACATTGTGTGGTTCTGTCCTACAAATAGTTATCTGATTGTTGTCCTCTCTCACCGGTCTGATTAGACTTGGTGAAGGCTTGGAGGAGGTTGCCTTTGGTACCCTGAAGACAGGCTGGAGAGTCCCCTGGAGGAGAAGGGATGCTTCTTCTGTCCAGAAGGCAAATCTTTGTCCATGCCTTTAGAAAACAACGCCAGTCTGAATGAACTCTAGTTGTGTACTGCTGCTTTCTTCAGTATGTTGGTTCAGTCACATGGTTTACAGTAAGCCACTTTCACAAACATCTGTTTGACCTGATGTCTTGCCTGAACCAAAGCTGCAAATATGATGGTGCCAGTTTGTCTAACGTGCCTGCCATACCCCTCAATGCCAAATCTCTCCATCAGCTGAATACACCACCACAGGCGAATTGCTGGCATTTCCTCCTGAAGACAAATATAATGTAATGTTTATGAAGACTGGACACTGGCACAGACACTTTGGTGGTACTGTCTGAAAAAGCTTACCTCTGTGAAAGATGGTGGAGATGAGGTGCAGATGCAGAGAGCATACTGTAAAGTAAAATCAATCTTTAACATGTTAAAATGTTATATTCAAGTAATGGCAAGTAAATTCTCACCATCAGCATAAAGGTGCCGCAGCAATTTCCCATGAACTGCTGGGGAAAGAACTGTAAAAAGAAACATGTTTCAATAAATGAGGAGAGCCGACATGCACCTGCTAGTTGTTAACTGCATTATGATGCACCTGATGAGCTTTCAAACGTTTGCACTGAAAACATACCTCAAGGTCTCTTCCTGTTTTATCCATCCAGAATCCAGAGTCAATGAAGGCTGCTACTCTCCTGGCATTGTAGAGAACACACATAACACACCAATCAAATGTTTGCCATAAAACAAAAATAAATTCATGTCGTGGGGATGCAACAATACTTTTTCAAACCGATACGATACAGATAATTGGATCCGAGTACTTGTTGATCCCAAGTACCAATGCTAATAATTCTACCACACAACGGAATGGAATGAATCGGAAGGCAGTTTTATTTTCTTCAGTGCTTGTTACAAATAATGGTGAATTAGATTAAAAAAAAAACATATTAGTTAAAATGACCACAAAATTCAAAGTTCAAGTGAAAAATAAACATTTTCTGTGAAAGTTTTGCAGTTTCCACATTTAAAGTATCGGTTCACAGTATCAATTAACTAAACTATACAGATACGAGTTAATTAGAACAGTATTGGCCTGGATATCAGTATTGGTGCATCCCTATCATGAAGTAGCCTTAGAACGAGGCAGCCTCCCAAACCTTTAAGACTTAGAACGAGGCTGCTTTTAGACGATCTTTCCAAAGAACACAAGAGGCCATTGAACAAGGCCAGAACAAATTTTCATTTTAGTGTCAACCTAAATGTGGTTCGGTAGAGATCATCTCCAAAACCATCAGGGCCAAGTGAGTCCAGAAACAGTATCTGTCTCTCAGCTACCAATATAGCCTGAAATAGACATGTTAGCATCATCCATGAAAACACGACATGTCAACCTCTGTTATTTTCTATCAGATGAAAAAACACAGAGCAAGAAAGATCAAGGGCGCTCACACAGAGCAGATAATGGTCAGCTTCACCTGCCTGCCGACTCCAAGCAGGAAAAAGCAGGATGTCCTTGGACCTAAAGTTTTCCTACATGTATTGGTACAAATTAGTAAACATGCACATGCAGGAGTAAAACTAACAAAAACATACCGGCAAGCAACGCAGCAGGTTGACTTGTGGATCCCTCCAGGTGGCCACGACATAGAGGTCAGCAATGTGAACATCTTTTCCCTAAAGGAAACACACAAAACAGCAAAATCAATACGCAACAACCATTCATGGCTATAACCAAAGAAAAGGTGTACCAGTACGACAGATTACATGTCTTTGTGCAGCTTCCTCCACAACCTTCAGACAAGCGTTCCCAATCTGAAAGAAATAGCAAAAAGCTATAGAATCAGTTTCATTTACTATTCTTAAAATCTTGCATTTCATTATCTTTTCTCTGCAGTGCATTAGACTAAGTAACAAGATGTACTTACAGTAGATTCCATGGACTGTTCCAAACCCAGGCTCCAAAAGTCTTCCCGAGTTAGGCAGATTTTGTCTTCCTTCACTAGAGCCCCATTCCCACCTGTACCGGGTCGGCCCGGGCCGGGTAGCATAGGTTGTTTACATATCTGGGTGGCCTGGAATTTTCCCGGGCCAACCAAGGCTCATTCTCGGCCCTCTTCCCGAGGGGTACTGCTTCAGGCCGACCAGGGCCAACACGCCCACTGCTGACAGCAAATTCACACCTTCCATTAGAGCAAGCCTCTGATTGGTGGGTAGAATCAGCCCATTCACACCTTCCATTAGAGCAAGCCTCTGATTGGTGGGTAGAATCAGCCCACATGGGCTTAAGGCAAGGATGTGTGGAATCAACCGGGCCAGGCTGGGGCCGACTGGGGCTACCCGGCCCGGGCCGACCCGGTACAGATGGGAATGGCCCATAGGAGATCTCCTGGAGGTCGGTTTTGGTCCAAGACACATTCCACCTAAATAAAGAGCATTTCATGTGATTTTTGCTTCAATACAATATAGAAAATAATAAAGAAAGATTAAAAGGGCAACTACAAAATAAGGCTGGCATTGTTTCTCATACTTCAGCAATTCTAAAACTATCATCGACTTTGACTTATTGAGGTTTAACGTGACTGCATAGAAATGTGCCGTACCAGACTGGACTGAAGAGGGTCCAAGTCTTTCTGCCACTTTGCTCCTGGGCTGGCATACTGATGATCAATCTGCCATTCAGGAGTCCCATATAAGTGGTCCAGGAGAAACTTCCCATCAGTTGGTGGATCTGATAATATACAAATATGTGGCATGACATACCAACTTAAATCCATTTTTAACATTAAATCAATATTGAACTGTGACTTTTTATTACTTCTCATATGCTTACTTTTTGATCTGTGGTAGTTCCTCAGCCTGGACACGTTTACCTTCTGGCAAATTGCTCCCTTCACAATAGTGGCCACCCCCTTTGGTGTGATGCTGGCCACAGTGTACGGTCCTTGGTGATGGCTGGAGAATGCATCTCCTGTGCGTCTCCTTTTCGGATCTCCTGACAAAAGCACGTCATCGCCTGCTTGAACAACACACTGCCTTACTAGCTTCCTTTTCCGTGTTCCAAAGCTCTTCCTCTGGGTGTCCTGTGTCCTCTCAATATTGTGAAAACCTACCAAAAAATTACATGAAAAGCAGAGAGAGAAATATAAATATTTATTATTCACCAGGTCGCCATGGCAATGCTCATTCTGGAAATATAGAAATAATGAAAAGTTAGCTACTAAAGCAGAAAAAATGTTGAATACACAATAAAAAATGAGAACTGTATTAACCACATTTCTCCTTTTTTCCCTCAACAAATCTCCTTTCCCTGTCAGTCAGCCCGCTTCAAATGTACAGACCGTTTCATTCAGAACAGTCATCTCCTCAACTCTTGTGTCGATGTCCTCTTCTGGGTTTGCAACCTCAAAGTCATCGTCCATGGGACAGGTGTTCATCACAGCAGGAAGATGTGGATGTCGGTGGAAGAGCAGGAAATAGGGACTGTGGCGGGTGGAGTGCTGATCACACAAAATCTCTCCATTAATTCATTTTCTCTTGCACTTGTCATTAACTTACCAGCTCAGTGGCCTAGTGGTAGAGTATCCGCCCTGAGACTGGGAGATCAGGGTTCGACTCCTGGTCGGGTCATACCAAAGACTTTGAAAAAATGGGACCCAATGCCTCCCTGCTTGACACTCAGCATTAAGGGGTTGGATTGGGGGGTTAAACCACCAAATGGTTCCCGAGCTTACATGGAGATTACATTTTACAGCAGCCTGATCATCATTTAAATACATAAACTATCACCTGCTAGTCCACGCTATCAGCATTATTTTAATTGGTGTGTGTGTGTGTGTTTTCCACTTCAAACACTGGTCTAACCAACCAGACCAGCGTGTCCAGTAACACATTAATGTTACAATTAAACAGTTTCACTTCATGTAGGCTAGGAACGTTTCACCTGCCGTGGCCCGACCGCTTCTGCTTCACATAAACTTTGTGCGTAATCAAATGTCTCTACGCATCATGCGTCTCCATATTAGAGACGGGAACAAGCGCTGTTCAGCCAAAGTTTCATAATTTCATAAAAAGAACATTTTGCCAAGTGACACGTCCCTCAGAGAGACCGGGTTTCCAGAATGTTTCAGTGGGAGGAAATCTTATCGCATGCGCCGTGGTTCTGCACTGCGCTGCGAACCCCAGATCTTCAGCTCACTGCCCACCGTGGGCGCTCCGAGCCGCGCTGAACACAGTGTCCAGTATAAAGCTCTGATGTTCTGATGGGAATATTTTACCTCCGCGATGTGCGTTAACGATTAAAATGTCAGCTCATCCATGCGCATCAGTGTGCGTCGGGGTAATTCTTTCAAACCAAGCAACATCCTTGAGTTCATCTGTCAAAATAAACAGTCAAATGGAAATATATGTAACCTGCCGTTTAACTGTTTTGCCTTCCTGTGAAGATTGTTGCAAAGAGAAACAATTAAACTTGATTAACCCCAGAGCCACCCAGAGAACCAGAGCGCATGCGGGAAGATTCCTCCCACTGAAGCGAGTGTTTTCCAAACCCTGTCTCTCAGAGAGACTTGTCACTTAGAAAATGTTCCCTGATTATGAAACTTTGGCTGAATAGCGCTTGTTCCTGTCTCCAATGTGGCGACACATCCAGGAACCTGTCTGAGGAGAAGCCCAGAATCTCACATTGTCTTCAGCTCATAAAGTGCCAATATGATTACGCACAAGCGTGACCCGTCAACCCGGTCTCACAGTAAGGCCGGGTTGGATCTGTTCAGGTTTACGCAGACAATCTTTACATTTAGAATTGGCATACAGATGTAAAATTAATGCAGTAAAATATAAAGCATTTTATTTAAATAGCCATTCATTATTTTACAAGCACAGAGAGCCGCATCAGATGGATGGAAGAGCCGCATGCGGCTCCAGAGCCGCGGATTGCTGACCCCTGTGCTAGCCTACTTTATTGTCCCCAGCAATTTTTAAACCCCACTCAAGTGTATGGTTATTGTCCCCAGCAATTCTGAAAACAAACTGACGCCCTTGCTACCAAAAGCGCCTAATTGAAGTGAAAATGGCTAAGGGACATGTAACCAAATATTAGCACTGCTGTATGTATGTTTGTGACCCAGCAAACGTGATCACTTTTCTCTGTTAACCCATAATAAAGACATTAAAGGACCAAACTTCATGAATGTTTTTTTGTGACAAAGAAGTATCTGTTCCAATCACTCTATCAGAGAAAAATCTGAGTTTTAGAAATAACGGGACACTCAGTAGAGCCATTATATTATATTTTTTACAAGTGTATGTAAACTTCTGACCACAACTGTATGTGCTGTTCCAACGTGTTGGCACCTCATTGACAAGTTTCAAGGTGGGCCGTTCCATCTGTTGCTGCACTTGAGCAAGCTTCTCTTTTGCTGTGGTGCTGGATCTGAAGAATGATACAATTTGCCTAGATTTGTGTCTTATGGATGAAAGTTCAGGCATCTGATCACAGGATTTTTTGACTATTAAATTTAGTTTGTGTGCAATGCAGATTGAATGTCGAATTTGAAGAGTTCGTGTTGCTGCTATCATGTTTGGTGCTGCGTCGGTCACAAGACACCTTACCTTATTTGTTATGGCCCAGTCGTCCATCATGCCCCTTTTGACTTGGGCCAGATTGTCAGCAGTGTGACTTTGTGGAAAGTGTTTGACTCCCAACACAGATGTACACAACTGCATATTATCATTGATGTAGTGACAGGTAAGAGCTAAGTAAGCCTCCATGTTCAAGGAGGTCCACATGTCAGCTGTTATACGCACTGCCACAGCTTGCTGTACTTCCCTTTTTACTCGTTTGAGTTCCTCCGCATGCTTTTTGGCCATCATTTCCTTAACCGTCTGAAAATGAATCAAATTAGTCTAGTACTTAACACATTAATTAGACCACCTGTCATTAAAGCAAGAAAAACATCCAGCTATGAAGTTCTCTGTGTTTTGCCCTGTTGAATAAAAGGTAGGAATTTAAAACTGAATCCAGTTTTATACCCAAATGTGAGCTGACACACCGGACGGAAATTATTCAAGCATGCATGATATTTGAATCACAAGTGTTTATTTTTGTTTGCTGTGTCATAAACCTTAAATCAGACGATGGTCTAATACATTTGTTAAGCACTGTATATATTACATGAGTAACAGCAGCTATCTGAGACATTGTGTATTCAAACCTTTCTGGTTGGCAAAACGTAAGATGGATCAAGGGCCTGAATCAACCCCCTGAACCCCTCACTCTCCACAATACTCAGGGGTTGGCAGTCCTTTATAATAAAATTCAGGACTGCTTGGTCCAGAGCAATCTTCCTAGATTTCAAAATAATAAAACATATATTAGTAAAACAACTGTGACAAAGCACGCCCAGCATGGACGTAATTGGGGGGGTTTGGGGGGGGGGGGGGGACATGTCCCCCCCACTTTTTCCAAAGTCAAGTTTTGACGCCTGCACTTTTTACCATCTAAAAACAATATTACGTTATATTAAATTGACACTGGTTGAGCTCTAGCACCAAGCATAAAACAACCGTTTGTCTTGAAGCCTGTTTCCCATTAGAACATACTGTAAAGATCCCCCCCCCCCCCCCCCCCCAATGTCCCCCCCCCCACTTCTAAAGTGAAAATTACGTCCATGACACCCAGTGTCTATATAGGTCTACCTGTGTTCGTTCTTGGTGTATTTGCTTCCTCTTCGTTTTCATGCTTGACCCTGTAATGTCTCAGCATTGAGGAAGTGCTCTTATTTGTATAAGACAACTCCGCTGTGCAGATCCGACATTTAACCTAATTAAATTAAATAAATAATTTACACCGAGAGTCAGTCACATTGCTGTTTTCAACTCTGACAGATGCGCAGAAACAAGGAAAGACAAACACGTACCTTATTTGCTGTTAAAAGATCAAAATGATCCCACACAGCAGAAACTTTTCTTTGCCTCTCTGGCTCCATTTTCTTGATGTAAAGAGGGATGTCTTGTTTTATCTTTGAAATGGTAATTTTTTCGCGGCGACTCATCCCGTTGACAGATGCAGAGTCGATACCTTATAAACACAGTTTGGCGCCTCGGCAATGAGCGACACAGCAGCAGTGTTGGTCATGTGACTTTTTCTTACAGCAACACACGGATCGACACTGATCGACACAGGTTTCGCTCCATGAGCTTGACACATGCGCCTGTGTGTCGGTGTTGCTGGACCCATCACTACTAGTAGGCTTTCGAGCCTATACAGCTTGGAGTAAGACAACATGAAGCATGAAGAGGATGATGTGGACAAAATACTAATTTGCCTAATAATTCTGCACTCCCTGTATATTTACTGAAGTATAAGTTTCAATCTGTAGCTTTTAATAGTAAATTACTTATACACAAAACCTACTTTTGCTTACATAGAGGAAGGTCACAAATACCTCATCAATACATTTAGTGTTTAATAATACAAACATGTAAAATAACAATAACCACTGTGGTGATGATGTTCATATATTAAATTTTATTCATAATCTTGAACAGGATTGAGTGCATGACAACAATGAAGAAAAGATTGATTTATGTAGTCTAATAGATCAATGCCACTAATAAAACACAAACTTTTTAATTATTTCAAAAACAGGAATACGGTTTAATGAGCACGCAAAACTGTTTTAAATTTTGTTTTGTAAAAAGTTATATATTTACAAGCAACAACTGAAACTACAGACTTCTACATGAATAGTTTCCATTTATATCATAATTTATTAATCTAAAAATAAATTTCTATAAAATCAACTGAAAAATACCTCTTTTATACCAATGAAAACATCTTGGTTATTAATGTTTACACAAAACATGGGTTTTATCATTTGTCCATGTGTAATTTAAATGGTCAGAAATGGAGACGGTGTCTTAAGCTGAAAGGAAAAGATTAATCAACCGGAATTCCAGCTTCTCCAGTGCACAAACGCTCGCTGCTCATACTGGCATGTCATGCATGCCCAGAGTACAAATGTACAGTTTTACAACAGAAAAAGTTGATCATCAACTATTAAATGACTTCAATATGCCACAACAAAACTTCCATTCTAAAGTTTACACACACACACACACACACACACACACACACACACACACACACACACACACACACACACACACACACACACACACACACACACACACACACACACACACACACACACACACACACACACACACACACACACACACACACACACACACACACACACACACACACAGCTCTGAGTAAATTTATCAGCCCAGACGGGATGTTTGCAGCATTATCAGAACTTTGACATTTTACAGCATTTTGCTCTAATTTCTGTATTTGACCATTTTATTGGGGGGAAAAAAAATTCCATGACGTCGTAAAAGTGGGCACATGGGAACCGATAAAGCACAGTGCTGGATTCAAATGTAGAATAAAAAAACAACAACCCTGGTTCATCCATGCGGAAACTTTTCCTGCTCAGATCATTTCAGTGGAGCTTTTTAACACATCTTCATCTCTTTTTTTTCCCTCCACCCTTTCAGTTCTGTGACAACTTTCTGCAGCACTCTCCAACGAGCTGTGCCACCTCAGGAGTTTTCATCAGGAGCTCTGCGGAAACTGAGGCGTTTGAAAGAGTCCCTGTGAGGGGCAGTAGACAGTAGATGAGGGAGGCGGAAAAAAAAAGGCAAAATGGCAGAAATACAACAAAACAAATAATGACAACGAAGAGGAATTTTTAAAAAGGATATTCCACCCCTAAGTGAAATTTTGTCTGTTTCCATATTCCCCAGAGTTGGATAAGTGGAAAAAAACATTTTGTAACCAGCCCAGTCATCCTAAAGTATTCTGTTAGCTTCAGCTTAGCATAAATAATGTAAGTGAATGGTAACAGCTTAGCCTAGAAATCTAGACAGACAGTAGCAGAAGCTAAATTATTTTTCTCAGCATGTCACGCTCCACTGGAACCTTTGCAGCCCTAACCAGTCTGGTGGCTTGCCAATCACAGTGCTCTGTTTGGTGGGCCAATCACAGTGCTCAGTTTGTTTGGTGGGCCAATCACAGCGCTCAATTTGTTTGGTGGGCCAATCACAGCGCTCTATTTGTTTGGTGGGCCAATTACAGGGGGGATGGGGGGGGGGGGGGTTCCACAAAAGTAAACAATCAATGATGAACAGGAGTCTGCTTCTAGACCTGCAGAAAGAGAAAAGCCAAACCAAAAAAAGGGACACACAACAATACAATAAGAGCAAGCTATCACTACCTCAACCCAATGAAGAAATATAAGATAAACATGGTTTTACTGAACAATCAAACGCTAATAAATCACAGTGCATTTAGTGCCAGCCACAGCCTTAAGACATGTGTTGAAAATGCCCAAGTCAATACTTATGAGAGCACCATGTGAGCACCTGTGTGTGTACACGAGCTTGTACATGTAAGGTTTCTCTATAGGAGCGTCCAATATAGAGTGTGAGGGGCCACAGATCTGCCCCCCAAATATGCGTAGAAGATGGAAGGAGCTCCAAGCCCCAGAGATCCAGGAGCTGCCCCAGATCACAGGGGCATCAGGGAGACTGTAACCAGAGAAGCCCCAGCCCCCTCTCGAGAGGCGCAGAAGGTTGCCCTGGGGGGCCACAACCGGCAGCCGGCAGAGTCCCAGGAGATATCAGCGGCAAGCCCACAGGCCCGCCCACAGCCTCCCACCCCCAAGTCTGCTGAGCCCGGAGCCCAACGACCCAGGTCCCAGGGGCGACCAGCCCCGCCGGGGACCCAACAGAGCCTAGGGACTCAGATCCCACCAGGCAGCCACCGGGATCAATCAGACAGATGCCAAAAACCTTAAACCCCCTGACACAAGAGCCATGTGGAGATAGCTTGAAAGACAACCATAGACCCCTCCCCATGACTGAGCGCTGTTACTGGGTCTTTGCCAGACTTAATATTCACATATATAGGATGGCTTGTCAGGGTACTAACAGCTGGCATTTTATGTGCACAAGTCACAAAAATTACTCATTAACGATCTTACTATTCATGAAAGCCTCAAAATTCTACTACCATCTATTAGCCTGAATCTGGACCAATCTAATTTGTATTTGATGGTTTGAGATGTCTTGTGTTGTGAACTGATGCTTTATAAATAAACTGAATTTAGTGGAATACACATGAAACTACATTAGTGGTATTTTATGTGCACTTTGACAAAGACAGTGTCAACAAATGCCAAATGAGTTCTACTTGACCTTTCAGAGTAAGGCTGTTTACCTCAGCGGCGCTGCTTACCTGTTCTCCAGCCGAGGCCTAATGATGGGTTTATAGAGCTCGGGGATCTTCCTCTCCAACATCGGCCTCAAGCTCTCTCTCAGGCGGTTGTAGTTCTTCTTCAGCTCATGTTGGTACTCCTTCTGGTCAGATGCGATCAAGTGTTTATTCTTCTCCACTGCCTCGCCACACCTACAAGACAAGCAAGTAATTGATTCAGTGCCAATTTTTGTTTTTAATTCATAAACTTAAAAGTTAAAAGGAGCTTCAATTTTTCACTAAATTAGAATTTTTGTCCCTCAATGAATTTCCAATTTGTCGTCGTTGTCGTCTTCCTCCGCTTATCCGGGTCCGGGTCGCGGGGGCAGCATCCCAACTAGGGAGCTCCAGACCGCCCTCTCCCCGGCCACCTCCAGCAGCTCCTCCGGCAGGACCCCAAGGCGTTCCTGGACCAGATTGGAGATGTAACCTCTCCAATGTGTCCTGGGTTGACCCGGGGGCCTCCTGCCGGCAGGACATGCCCAAAACACCTCTCCAGGGAGGCGTCCAGGAGGCATCCTGACCAGATGCCCAAACCACCTCAACTGACTCCTTTCGATCCGGAAGAGCAGCGGTTCTACTCCGAGTCCCTCCCAAATGTCCGAGCTCCTTACCCTATCTCTAAGGCTGAGCCCGGCCACCCTACGGAGGAAACTCATTTCGGCCGCTTGTATCCGCGATCTCGTTCTTTCGGTCATTACCCAAAGCTCATGACCATAGGTGAGGATTGGGACGTAGATCGACCGGTAAATCGAGAGCCTGGCTTTCTGGTTCAGCTCCCTCTTCACCATGACAGATCGGCTCAGCGTCCGCATCACTGCAGACGCTGAACCAATCCGCCTGTCGATCTCCTGATCCCTCCTACCCTCACTCGTGAACAAGACCCCGAGATACTTAAACTCCTCCACTTGAGGTAGGACCTCTCCCCCGACCCAGAGCTGGCAAGCCACCCTTTTCCGGTCGAGAACCATGGTCTCAGATGGTCTGTGCATGTGCTGATTGGATTATTTTCCTCAGCTGTGGTGTAAGTCATGCTGTAAACGACCAAAAGCTCAGTGAAATGACAGACTAACAGCTACAATATTCAGTTTCCATTCATAACAAAGCACTGTCTTATTCTGCAACATAAACAGGAAGCTACTGACTGCTAAGTAGAAGGCCAGTATAGCTTCTCCCCCACAGTCCATGACATGCACAATGGCCGACATGCAGAGGTTTCTGTAGGCAATTAGAGAGAAGGCACTGATCACAAACACATGTCTGAGTTGATCTCTTAGCTTTTAATGAAGGTAACATGGAAACTGCAGTGTTTTGTAGCATTTATCAAAATTCTCATGGGACAAAAGCAGGAATGGCACTACAGTCGCAAAACATCTGCTAATATTTAAAAGTCTGATAATATGGTGGTAATGGCTTTTTTCAATGAGCATATACATATTTTAGTGCATTTTCTCCTATAAATTGACGTGAAATTAAGGTAATTGTGTCTTTATATTCAAATAAACCTCTATAAGTGTGTAGGTGGTCATGTTGCACAACAACTCCACTATTTGTAAAACAGCATCTCAAAAAGGTGTAATTTTGTCATTTCAGCTTTCACCTTTAACCTTCAAACTGCAGCGTTTTATGAGAAACTGATGAATTATGGTTTTGAAAGAGACTAAAAATGCAGCTTGTGAATACCAAAGTTCACAAACAGAGACACAAAAGCCCAAGACAGTCAGGCAGAGCAATAAAACCCCTCCAAACACACTTAATCTGTGCAATTACACATTATAGATGTGCAAGTTAGAACAAGTGGCTGCTTTTAAGATCCATTAGGGAGATGCAATAAAACAGCTTTGACTTTTCTGCAGAAACACGATTTTGAGTTATGATATATAATATATATATATATATATATATATATATATATATATATATATATATATATATATATATAATATATATATATATATATATATATAATATATATATATATATATATATATATATATATTAAAAATAGGCTGGTTAGTTTCTACCTGTTCTTTGCATGGGATTTTGTTTGCAGTTTCGCGTGTTTTACAGATATCTATATATTTAAATGAGTTTATTATACAACTTTAAAATATTTATATAGGTATCAAATATTTTTGATATTTGAAGATTTAAAAGTTTGAGATTTCTTAAAGTCCATTTGAACCGTGAACATGTAAATTACACCTAATTCAACTTGACATCCATCCATCCATCCATCCATCCATCCATCCATCCATCCATCCATCCATCGTTTAGGATGTCACTGTTGAGAAGGCTCTTGCACAAAGTGCTGCATTGCCAGGATCTTGATTTAGGATATAAAATAAACCTTTCCTCTGAAATTATAGTAAATATTTGCCATCCTGCTTGTAGCAATTAAGGCAGCTGAAATGTGACATGCGATTTAGGAAATGGAAACCACCTTTTGGAGGAAAACAGCAGCACATATCCAGGAGATGAGTGTGCGCAGTCCAAAACTTATAAATACAAACAAACGGCCACAATGTCTGCATAAAATCACTCGAACCATGTCTTTTCAGAGTATAATAAAACACAAATAACTTTAATGTAAAGTTATAATCTTCAAGATGATTTGCAGATGAATGAAATTAAAAGAAAACAATTTTTTTTTATGTTTTGCATTTTGATTATTTTGCAGACAAATTAACCTAAACGTGATAATTTGATGCTGAAATGCTGCAGCCCAGATTTAAACCTGCAACCTTCTTGCAAGGGGGTAGTGCTACTGACTGCTCCAAGCAGCCAATACACCTCCTACTTCTGTCTCTGATAAGTCAATGAAGTTCCTTTAACAACTGGTACATCAACAACCAGGGCGGTTCTAGAACGGGTCCAGGGTGGGTCAGTGCCACCCAAACAGCAAGCTTGGACCCCCTCATGGCCCCCCTGCTGGGGAAAGAGACTTAATATGTTTTGATTTTGTGTGATAATTTAGCCTAATGCAAGATGTGGAACTAAAGAACATAAATTAGTTGAAAAGAGGTTATATACATCCATGTTGTTACTTCAATGGATAAGTAAGATATCAGAGTTTTTAATCGCTAAATTGTTTAAAAACTTATTGAAAGCTATTGTATTGTGCGTGAAACAACTGTAACTAATGTTAGTCTTGAACCTCCCCCGCCAAGCACCTTAAAGGAATACTAGGCTGTTTTGATTTGCTTTTAGCACCCCCTAGTGCCTGTGAAGTGAAAGCAAATGTGAAATTAATAACTTCACCTTAATCTAACAACGGAAACGATTCATCAGCCTTCATTAGTGTCTGCAGGAGGGAATTATCACTAAATCAAACCAACACATTCTCACTCCCAGCGCATCAAAAACAAACGCTTGGTCAGCCACCCTCCGCATCAGACCCCTGACGCAAAAAGTGCTCTTTTTCGTCACTTATGTGCGAAAAGGGTTTTTTCCCTTTTCTGACTGCAGATCCCAATGCAGTGTAAAACTGACGCGATGGGATGTCCGCAGCCAGGGCACCAAACGAGCTCATTGTACCTCACCCTAACCTTATCCTCTTGTTATTTAACCTCCCCCTCACCCCTATCCTAACCTTAACCATCTTGCTAGCTAACACGTTAGTGATGTGTCGGTCGCTCTAAAAGCCGGCTCTATGAAGTGAACGGCGGGAGCCGCCTCGTCATTGGTCGGGTTTGGACCGAGGCAACGCGAGGGGGAGGTTTTTGCTACCAAGGTGGAGGTTAAACGTAGAGGGTACTTGTAACCTCCCCCTTGCCAGATGGTATGTTCTAACGTTCCCCTTGGGCGGCAAATACGAAAACTCACAGTCAGAATGCATGGGAAACAAACGCTTGATCACAGTGAGAGTAACGTTTTAGGTAGCAAGAGGGTTAAGGTTAGGATAGGAGTGAGGGGAAGGTTATAAATGGCAAAACGTTAAGGTTTAGGTGTGGTTAAATGAGCTGGCTCGGTGCCACATCAGCGGACATCCCATTGTGTCAGTTTTACGCTGCACTGGGATCTGCAGTCAGAAAAGGGGAAAAACCCCGTTTCGCACATAAGTGACGAAAAAGGGCACTTTTGGCATCAGGGGTCTGACGCGGAGGGTGGCTGACCAAGCGTTTGTTTTTGAAGCGCTGGGAGTGAGAATGTGTTGATCAAACAAATCAACTGTGTTCACCATCTAAAACGTGCAGGAAACCTGCTAGAAGCAGACTCCTGTGCCAGGCATGTCCAACAGTGACCGGACCGGCACTCTGAAGTTGCAAGTGCGATATTCTGGCCACAGGGTGCGGTGGGGATCTGAGTGACATTTCATTACCCTGTAAAGGGTCATTTTAGTACATAATGGCTCAAGAAAATTATTTAAAAACATGAAAAAGTTATTACCCCCTCCAAGTCAGGTGTTGTAAAAACACAAAATTATGTACTAAAAAGGTTATTTTAAGAAAAGTATCTTTGAAGACTTATTCTGTATTTCCACCTGCTGAGCATGTGCCATGGTAACAGAAGGAGAAATGCAAATCTAATGAATAAAAACTAGCTGGTGAGCTTCAAGCTTCCTGCGCATTATAAAAATGTTCACAATATTTTTATGATGCTTTTTTCTCACAAACATATCTTTGCATGATTCTGTCATCGTTTGAGTCACCACCTGGTGATCCTTTGATCATGTCTTACCTCATTATGAACTCTTTGAAACACAAGCGCAGCTTGTTGTGATGGCGGAAGAGCTTGGGGTCCGCGGGGATCTCATTCAGGAAGACCTGGGCCACCTCCAACGGGCCCTGCAACAGTTGCAAGGAAAGGAGGAAGGGAGACCAGCACAAAGGGTCGGAGTTAGAGAGAGGAAGAAAGAGAAAGCTAAATCGCTGCAGAGGAAGGAAGGAGCGGAAGTGCTTGGGAGTATTTGAACAAAAGAAGGGATGAGAATGCTCCTCGTTTAGAGAAGGGAGGAAAGGACTTGCAAACTAAAAGTCTGTGGCAGCTAGGAGTCAAGATGCATAACTGGAATATGGGGGAAGAGATCAGATCAAAGGAGGCATGACTAGTGACCTGGATGGCTAACGTCACCTCCAAGCCTGCATTCAGACACCATTTAGCTGCCATTTACCCAGCTTGAAACCTTGTTATCCTAACTTACATTCATCATAAAACCACAGCACGCTCGCACAATGCCTGCATCACGACAGGAGCGGTTAAACAGCACTGATTAGCATCGTAAACGCATCGGGCATGGGCCTCAGTTCTTTGGGCCTGAGCTGCCGACCCACACACAGAAAAGCAGCCTCCTGCGCTGATTACAGTCCGGAGTTATATGTTTACGAAGCTGCTGAGCATTTGGGTTATGTATACAACCATCAAGTCAGCGCGAGGGAGCTGTCAGATTAGACGCTGGGAGAAAAAGCATGGGAGGGAGGAAGCGGAGACGTTAAAACTAGCTTTGTCATTACTCTAACATTCTCCATGCTGGCAGAACCTGGAAGCCATCAGATCAAAGAGACCTCCGGCTCAGCACGCCATGCGGCGGGACATGAAAGGAAGGGCGGGCCACGAATTGACGTTTTAACTGAATCAAGGAGGAAAGCCAAAGGAAGGGTTGGGGTTACAGATACGCTGAAGGCTTTGATGTGAGATCGCTGTCTTCTCTCCCACCTGTACGCTGCGACTACAATGGAAATTATGTACGTGAGAACATAAATCGATGTGAACTTTGTTGTTTTCTGGAAAGGTAGGGTAACAAAATGTGTCGTTTTAGAGGAACATCTGGGGTCATTTCAAGTCACATACGGAAGCAGGCAGACATCAGCATAAAGGTGGATTAATTCCTTAAATAAGACATACATTTGTTATTTTAAAGACCAAGTTCACTGAGAAACAATTTCACTTGTTAGTTTTTAAATACGATCACTCTGAGTTTTACTTGCAGGATGAACATGAAAATGGTCTTCTACACCTATTTCCTGCATTAGCTTACATCACACTGAAAGTTAGCCTTTATGGACTTGCCCATCTCGGTTATAAACAGGAAGGCTGTTGTTGATTTAGCATCCAGGAGAGAGCAGAGCACATCTAAGCTAGTAGAAGCTAACTGCTAGCATTAGCAACTCCGCCACACAGCAGAATTCCTTTAGGCTTGTGTTATTTGTGGAAATAAAACAAAAACGTTGCTAAGTAGATAGCAAGTGGTAGAGTTGCGTTTCTGTCGGCCAATCAGAGGCGATACGTCAGAATATCAGGAAATAAGACTCCAAATCCTGCTGTATTCTGCTCCACTTTGCTCCTGCTAAATTCTACATCATGTAACATGAGCGTGGGCGTTTTTTTCCCACAGCAGAAAATGAATAAAGGAGCATTTATTGCATCACTATACTACACTGTAGAGTTGCTAATACTAATGGTTTGCTTCTACTCACCTAGTTGTGCTCTGCTCTCTCCTGGACACTAAATAGATTCAGCCTTCCGGGTTTGCGAGCTAAGGTGTGTGAATCCCTGAATTCAAATGTTACAGAGTGATGTAAATCTGTGTGGCTTTTTCCAACCTGAGCGTTTCTCTGTCTATTTTCTTTTTGCAGCTAATGGAAGAAAAGGGGGGTGAAAGCTATTTTAATGTTCTGCCTGTGAAACTCAGACTGATCGACTGTGTTTTAAGTACCGTATTTTCCGGACTATAAGTCGCACATTTTTTCCTAGTCTGGCTGGTCCTGCGACTTATATACCAAAGTGACTTATACACCAAAGTATGTATACCACGCTGCTGCGGGCCGGCTCTGGACCAGGAATGAGCTCCCCTGCCCCTCCATCACCTGCTGGAGACCGATGCGCGCTACTGCGGGCCACTCCGGTCCTGGTTTCAGCTCCTCTGCCCCGCTGGGTGGGTTTCAAACACCGCCATCACCTGCTGCAGCCTGTGGCATGCTGCTGCGCCCTGATTGTTTATTCTGTTACTGTTACCGGTACTTGTCTTGCAATGTGAAATGCTTGGTCTCAGATTTTGTAAGAAAAATAATAAAATTTCCCCCCAAAATGCGACTTATAGTCCAGTGCGACTTATATATGTTTTTTTTCTTCTTTATACATTTTATGGCTGGTGCGACTTAATCTCCGGAGCAACTTATACTCCGGAAAATACGGTAATTTACACTTCAAAAATCTGCATTGCTCATTAACCTGGTTAACAGTGGCCCCCACAGAGCCTTGTAGCAGCATCTGTAGCATCTTAGCATCTGGTTGCTCTCTGTGTGTGGCAACTGCAAGCTCCCTAGTCTTCTTCTGCATGTCCTCTATGGCCACCTCGATAGGCGTGAGATCAAACTGGAGAAAGAGAGAGAAATAAACAGTTAGAATTTATTGCTGCCATCATCAAAAGATAACTCTTACAAAGCAGCTGGATGACCCACTGACCTCCTCCTTCTGGATGACATTGATGCGTGTTTTGACATAAGGGAAGGCGTGCATGGTGGTGAGGATGGTCTTCCTCTTGTACTGCTCATTGAGCTCACCCCGAGGCCGTCCACTCTTGGTGAAGGGCGTGGTGTACATGAAGCACCGCAGGTTGAAGTTCTTCTCAAAGTTTGTAAGACGGTCTTTCATCTCGTAGTCATCAAAGTACGGCTCTACATAAGTGATCTGGATGTATGCCTGGAGAGGAGCAGTGGTTCATTCATTTTGATTTCTTCCAAAGTCATAAAACTAGATTTTTGGTTAAAAAAATTAAATTAAAAATTAAATCTGAGTTTGTTTAAACTGATCCTTAAAGCCTCTAAATACCCAAATCATTCGGAGTGGTACAACAACGTTTGAGCATCGTTTCATCTTCTTTTCAGGTTTTCAACTAAATCTCTACATCTAATTATATAATACCATCGTTTTCAGAGCAAAGTCGATGCAAAAAAATTTTTTTTTAAATGAAGAACGAACCAAACAGATCCACTATATTTATTTAATGTCATTAATTGTTTGTTTTATTGTTAATGTCGCAGCAAGGAATATTGTGCAAAAAATCTTGAGTCATCCCTCATTTCTGTTCATTTTGCTAACATGGAGTCAGAATTTCTCGTAAGTTTGAATTTCAATTTTATGTTTATGTTTATGTGCTTAGCAGACGCTTTTACCCAAAGCGACTTACAATTTTTCTTTTTCTTTTTTTTTACCTATAGGGCATGTTGTGATCTGTGGGGGAAACCGGAGTACCCGGAGAAAACCCACGCACGCATGGGGAGAACACGCAACTCCACGCAGAAAGGCCACAGCTGAGTTTCGAACCTGCGACCTTCGTGTTGCGAGGCAACAGTGCTAACCACTACGCCACCATGCAACGGCAACAGCAAGTTAGATCCTATTTTAGTTCCCATTTCATTTTGAAGAATGCACTTAGCAACTCTGGAAAAAAGCTACTAAACTAAAATATGGTATGTTTAGCTTAAAATAAATATTGTTACTTTAATTATATTTTTCATTTGCATTATTTTATAACCCTTGTTGCTCCTAATGAATAAATAATGCAAAAATAAGTGATGTTAGTGGCATAAGCAAAAGTGATCTTTTGTCCTCAATTAGTCCACTTTATTAATTTTTCAAGCAAACACTGAACGGTCATGGACAAGAGCAGGAAATTGAAAGGAGTAAAAAAAAATTCTAACTGGATTTAAATGAATAAAAATAAACCAGAAAAGGTGGAAAATGTTTCATCAATAACAATTTAAAAGATTACAAGAAAGTCTGAGTGCTTGGACTCAAACTGCAAGCGAGTTAAGGGCGATTTAAAACCTTTTCATGTTCATGAACTTGCACGAATTACTGACCTTGTTGGGGTTGAGTTGGTTTCTGTTCACTGGTGCAGAATCCTTGATCATCACCAGGGTGTCATCTCCAAAACACTGACTGTAGAAGTTCTTAGAGAGGATATTTTCATTAGTGCTCACACCGTCCTTACACAACGCATACTAAACACATGTACGTGTTTCATCACTGCTTTTTGAGAATCCTTCTTCAATTGCTAAATATTCAAGTGCTTAGATGAATTCCCGATGCCTGCGCTGGAAGGAATCAATTCTAGCATGCAAATGATGTTTCCACGCTCCAATAAAACTCACTAGAAACAGATGTATAATTGCTAGCTTTGCACACTGTCATTTTCCTCATTCAAAGGTTCTCCATTATCAGATTTCATCAGTCTCAGCCGGCACACGGTACCATCCTCCCCCGCCGTTCCAGTTCATCAATACTACTGCTTTCATGTCTCCTACCTCCAGCCTGTGTGATATCTCGGGTAAATGTGTGATGCCGGGCTCCTTGTAAATAAATTCCCGCTCGTCCAGGTCGCCGAATTTGGCCCCGTAAAATCCCACACGGAAATACGTTCCGAACATCCTCTTATGGCCCTGGAGGGAAAGAAGGGGATTTTACACTGGTATGATACCAATGCCATGTTTTTCTAATTATGACAAAAGCCATTTTAAAAGATTTTATTATAAATATAACTTTTTAAGTGCTTCGATTAGAAAGGCATTTTGCCTGTAAATGATGCCAAAAGCTGTTATAGTGCAGGAGAACTTTTAAACTAAACATTTCGAAGGTTTATTGCTTTAAAATACTTTAATAAATACAACCTACAAAGTTCTCAGGGGAAAAAACAGCACCAGGAACCATGTGGAGATGTGAGCTTTGAGTTATTACCCTCTGGATGATGTTTTCAAAGGCTCGATGAAGTTTGTCATGTGTAGAGGCCAATTTTCTAAAATCTCTGCGGGCCTCCAGAATCGGTATGATGATCTTGTAGACTTCATTCACCGCTTCATAGAGACCACCCTGATGACGAAGAAGAAACGATCAATTCTATAGCGCCTCCCAAGATAAAAATCACAAAAAATTTAAAATATAAAAAAAGAATTTAGAAAATGATCAAAAAATATGTTTGAAATAAGCAAAAATAGACAATTGTGATTAAAAAATGTAAAGAAAGAGAGAGAGAGAGTGAATAGGAAAGAGGGAAAGAGGGAAATCCTGAGGAAGGTGGAATAGGTGGGGAGAGCAGGATAAGGAGAGAGTAGTGAAGAAGGTCATACAAAAGCCAGCCTGACCAGGTGAGTTTTCAGCTGCTTTTTAAGACGGACGTCATGAGACAGACATGAATGCTCTACCGGATCATTTCAATGAACCCAACTAACACTGCTTCCAGGTTACAACCAAAGAGTGAAATGCCACTATGTGGATTTAAATCCCGGTCACATCCGTGTAGTTTCATTCTCTTACGTTGTTGAAGAGCTCAGCCGCCTGTTCCAACAACCCCACCAGGCCGCTCTCCGTGAAGTAGCGCCCTGAACACACCCCGTCCTCATCTGGCGACAGGATGTCATCCGACACAGCCGACTCCTCGAGCACATTGGGGGAAATGTTCTGAGGAGAAAAATCAGTCGGCTAATCAATTAGTTTATCCACTTAATCAAATAATCAATCACGTGGCTCAAAAGGGTATGTCCTACAACGGCAAGAGAAACCATTTAGACAATCGTCCAATCAATGACCTGCTGACTGCTGCTGGTTGGAGTGTCCTGTACTAGCATTACAGAGGCCTCGTGCGTGCGTGCGTGCGTGCGTGCGTGCGTGCGTGTGTGTGTGTGTCAGAACAATAACGACACCTTCAGTTTTCTAAGTGCCTGTTCTTTTTGTTTTCCATTTTGGGGAGGCTAACTGGTGATGTGCTCCCAAGGTGGCAGATTTGCCTTTTTCTCTTTCATCTTCTAAAGCAGTGATTCTCAACCAGGGGTTCGTGTACCCTTGGTGGTCCGTGAGTGCATTACAGGGGGTACGTGGAAAAATTTATATTTCATTACTCAAATAATGACAACAATTGCCCTGGTAAAAAAAAAAAAAATACATTTTTTTCAATAAGTTATGAACGTTAAATGTTTAATACATTTTAGAAGTATTTGTTCTGAAATTCATGTGCAATTTTTAATAAAAACTGTCCTTCTGACATAAATAAGTACATAAATTGATTGTGATATAGATTTTAAACCATATGGCCCATTCCTACCCAAATGAATAATAAACTAAGCGTTGTCTGTCCTACTTGTTCTCCATGTCTCTGCTTCAGCCCACCTGATTTACATATCTGCATCGCCTTCTCAGGATGACATCAAGTGCTGCAGAAACCTGTTAGTAGGGCTGGACGATATGGCCTCAAATCTATATTTCGATATAATCTGAAGCATGTGCGGTAACGATATATATTGCGATACATTTTCTCCTCTGTTTAAACATGTCAAAATGACATACTTTTAAATATCCTCATGTGGCAAATATATGCCACTTGAGGCATATAGGCCTCCTCTGCCCACTCATTCTGTTGCCCCAATGCCAGCAGGGTGCACATCTTAGTGACGTCTTGTGTTATTGCGGTATTGCGATATAGCCAAAAACTCTATCATCACCCAATTTTATATTGTTTCTACCTTATATCGTTTATATTGCCCACCCCTGCCTGTTAGTCACTCATTCATTTAGATTAGGTGTGTGGCAGCAGGGAAACACCTGAAGTAGGACAGGGGCGTGCTGGGGACCAGGGTTAAGAAACACTATATGAAGGAAAAACCAGAGCAGGGCTAGCTGCTACTGAGAGAGGGCCTAAAGCCTGAATCCTCAGTCGCATACGACCCAGTTCCACATGGACCAGAAACGATCGAGTCACGTCAGAGCATTTACTACAGCTGTGGTGGGATCCAGCTGCAGAGCTCCAGAAAGTTTCCTCGTGGAGTCTGAACCTTGCATGAGGATTGTTAAAGTTAAATAATTCACCTGAGCCAGACAGGAAGTGAGACGTGGTTCAGTGTTAAGGGGATTAAATGAAATTATTTTCATTTAATAATCAGTTCTACTTTTGGAGAATGGTCACCACGTTTGGGGGTACTCATGGTAAGAGAAAACGGCTCAGAGGTCCACGAGTCAAAAAAGGTTGGGAAACACTGTAAAGGACAGTGTCAAACAAAGATGTCTAGAGACCCCATCCATGTTTTGATAATAAGTGTATTCTTTCCCCTTTTTCAACACACGCGATCAAATGTACATGCACTCACTGCCTTGGGAGATCTGTGGTGTAATTTTGACTCACTATGCAAAGCTTTTCTCTATTCGGTAAAACCTAAGTAATTCATTGTGAGACATAACTACGGTGCATCGGCTTGAATTATTTTCTTTTCAATTCTTACCTGAAAGGTGACGCTTCCAATAGGAAGGTACGTGTGATCCTCCAGCATGCTGAGATACTCTGCCACCAGGGCGGCGGCGTGCACCAGGCACATGGCCGACTCGGTGTAACACTTCCTGTTGGTGTGCTTCTCTGCCATATTCTGTAGCCAGGTCAGACGTAGGTCAGGAGACGTCTGGTAGCCCTTTGCTATCCTGGAGGCAGAGCAGAGGGGGGATCAATTTTCCCATAATAACCAACTATTTAATTATCTCAAAGTCTAATTAGGATTTAAATCTTTTTCAGAACAACTTGGCCAAATAAATAGTCACAAGTGTGCAAACAATTCATCTAATGCAATTTTTTTTAAATGTAGGAATAAGTGAACAGGTCTAGCTGCATTTACGCTACTTGTAAAAGTTCAGACAGGTTATTGTAGTCAGTCATTTTTCCCCTTTAGGAAAACCAACTGGTATTGTTCTAAAGCCTAATTAGTGACCTTTACAGTGCTACTGCTGACCCTGGGTAACCATATTCAATCACTTGTGCACACTCAAAGTCTTGGTAAGCAGCCTAAACTAGAAATTTCTGTAAAAATTAGAAACAAAAATCTAAAAAATAAAGTAGGATAAAACAAAAAAACTAGAAAGTGAAACATCAGTAAAATAAATATATTATTAATTTAAATTTAAAAAACTTTTTACAATACAATAATATTCAACTTTAGAAATGGTACATTTAGAATTTTTTCTGTGAGTTCGAGAGCCGCTGTCCAGCAGGTTTTAGTTGTTTGAATCTGCTGGGGATTAACAGGCTGCTGCAGAGCCTGATGAGCTGCTGAAGCAACACATTCTCACATCTAAGGCGTCAAAATATGACGCGTGTGACCAAGCCTCAATATATGACGATTCGGGACGCCCCAGCGCGTCAGGAGACGACGATAATGATAAAATGATAAATGACCCGCACTTGTATAGCGCCTCTCAGAGTAAGGACTCCAAAGCGCTTTACACTACAGTGTATCATTCATCCATTCACACACACATTCACACACTGGTGGGGATGAGCTTCGATGTAGCCACAGCAGCCCTGGGGCACACTGACAGAGGCGAGGCTGCCGAGCACAGGCGCCACCGGTCCCTCCGACCACCACCAGCAGGCAAGGTGGGTTAAGTGTCTTGCCCAAGGACACAACAACAGAATTCTCTGTCCGGAGCCGGGATCGAACCTGCAACCTTCCGATTACTGGATAACCCGATCAACCTGTTGAGCTACTGCTGCCCAAATCCTGGACGATCAGGGACAAACTGCTGACGCAGCGTCCCAGAGCGTCGGTATCCGGCGCTGGTGCTGAGACGGACATTAGAACTACTTAACCTTCCCCTCACCCCAATCCTAACCTTAAGGTCGCAGTTTATGGACCTTAAGGTTAGGATTGGGGTGAGGGGAAGGTTAAATAGTGGAATAATGTCCGTGTGACCGCGCGCGTCAAACAGTGACGCCAGCGGACCCACGTGATCCAGCGTGTCCCTGATCGTCGTCTCCTGACGCGCTGGAGCGTCCCGAATCGTCATATATTGAGGCTTGGTCACACGCGTCATATTTTGACGCCTTGGGTGTGAGAATGCGTTGGCTGAACAGGCGATTCATCTAGGAACCGGGTGTGTTGGAGCAGGGAAACAACTAAAACCTGCTGAACAGCGGCCCTAGAGGACCAGGATTGCCCACCCCTGCCTTAAAGCATTAAAAACATAAAGATGAACATTTTTCTAAATAAACTCAAAGACTGAGAACGAAGAAGTCCGCTGTTGAACTATCAACATCAACAAAATGCAGCAAATCCCCCCGAAACTAGACCAGAGAATGAGTGCAACAGCTGATTCGTGTTTGGTAATGACGTGTGTGTTCAGTAGATGTCAAGGCAAGTGTGACGCTGACAGGTAATCATTGAGCTCTCTCACAGATAATCACCAAACTAAAACAGTATTTTCTTGATAACTGATGCATGAATGAATGCTGTTGCTAAATCCACAACACGTGTATGCTCTTTGTCTCACTGCTTCCCCTTACGGTGTCGCACACACCCACACACACACACACACACACACGCACACACACACGCTCTCTGTTTAGATTTGCATATACACAAAGCCAGATCAGACGACTAAACTGCTACCACATGGTTGCCATAGTGAGAGCAGCAAACAGAGGCTAAACAGCCTGGACCACAGAGAAATGAGAACCATCAGTGAACTGCAGGCTGAGGCCAGAAAGAAGTGATATAAATATCAGACTCTTTAGATTTTCACCTGTACATGAGGTCCATAAGCATCTCCGGATCTTCCTGAAACTCTCTCATCTTCACTGTGTCAGACAAAATACTGTTGAGGTTTCTCAGAAGCTCGTCCACCTTAAAAACACACACAAACGTACGAATTTATGATAGAAACTTGGAATAAAATGTGCAGTTTATCAGCGCGGTGGTGTGCGTGAACCTGGGAGGGCATTTGAGTGTTCTGCATCTCGGTGTCCTCCTCTGCGTAGGCCAAGATGGTGCGGAGGGAGCGCCTCAGGTATTCCTCCTGGAAGTCTGAGGATTTGCCCACCAGGGAGGCCAGGGACATGGTGACCTGCATCTTCACTCTTGAAAAGTTCTGAGGGGGGAAAAAAAAAAAACATTCATCAAACAACTGTTTACATTTCGGATTTATTTACAGAACAATATTCATATTTTTCCTTTTATTTGTCTTGTCCTGCAGGAAAGAGGTGTTACTTATACAATTACTGAGAATATTTCAGGCTAACTCGTTTTTTTCAGTAGTCTCTAGTATGAATGAATGCCTTGTGAGATAATAACTGAGGGATAGAGCTCTGGAACGCCGATTTCAGGTTTTCCAGAGGGGAAGGAGGCAGGAAGGGGCAGGATTTAGGGTCTTACTAATTAAAAGTCATGATACTCGTTCATCTCGCCTCTGATTGGCCAACAGCATTACCACTCTTCCACTGCCTCCGTTTGCTTCACAACATTGATGTTTAATCTCCACAAATACCACAAATCTGGAGGAGTTCAGACGTGTTGTGGAGTCACTAACTCTAACATTTAGCTTCTGCTATCTGAGATGTTCTCTAAATAAATACAGCCTTCCTTTCCGACACGAGTATTACCCGGCCTATTTTCTATCAGCAGCTAATGCAGGAAATAGGGGTAGAAGGCTATTCTTACGTTTAGTCTGCATGTGAAACTCAATCAGCGCTTGTGTTCAAATAATAAAATAAAAACTTTGTGTGATTTTAGAACAAAAAGTCACTAATGAGTTCTGACCCCACAAAGAGCTACAGTTTAATAGACCCTGACAGATTTACACTTTAGCATCAACAGGAAGAGTTTGAGACAAAGAGTCGCAGCTTGTAGCATGTTGGGCTGCACAGAGTCAGTGTTGGGCAAGTTACTTCAAAACTGTAATGCATTATTTATTACTTGTTACCCTCATTTTAAAGTAATTCATTACATTACAATATTACTGATTTTAAAATGTAAGGCATTACACTACTTTTGCATTACTCTAAGTTGCTTTCACCAAAACAACTTCAATATGAATCTGGTAATGTGACGCTCAGTGAGCTCATGACATATATGTGGAAGGTGATGTGGTGTCTGAGCTAGGATTGCTGTTAAAACAGTCAGATATAATAACAGTGCTTTAAAATGATTGTTTATTAAATAAAAGCAACAACAATCTGTACACTCAGCGCGCTGCCATCTTAGATTAACTGAGCAGGGAGTGAGGTGGTGGGGGCTCCAAGCCTATATTTGCCTTGGTCACCAAATGCCTTGATACGGCCCTGGATGTGGGACTGACTTCTGAGGTGATCTGATTCTATCACATGTATAAATATTAAATGCTTATATATTATTGCTTTTCACTGGTAAACATGTGTATTGGTGATAAATCTACTTACTTTTTTCTTTTCAAGCACTTTGTTTTGTTTTCTTGATTTTATTTGAATAATTTCCGGCCCTTTCTCTCTCTAACCTTCCTGCATGCTGCATGTTTTCTCCATCTTCCAGAAAAACAGTTTCCTTGATTTCCTACTTTCTAACGATCAGCCAAAGGGATCTACCGAATGCAAAAAATACATATATAAATAAAATAAGCTTAATATGTGCTGCGCTCCAGCAGCAATGAGTTGAAATCACCGGGGCACAGATTATGAACTCAGCTGAAAAGTACATGAAGTACCAGAGAATATGGGCCGATATAAACGATCGCAAACGAATTACTTTGTTTTGGTGGAGCGATTTTGTGAATATAACAGCGGCCGTGCGCAGGACGCAGCTGGAGTATTTGAGCCGTTACCGCTGCGTCCTCTCTGCTCATAGAATGCACGCAAAGCTGAGTCCATAAATGACGTCATATATGTGGATACTGGATCGTTTTTCAGGCTTCCCGCAATTTTAATTTTTAGGAAAAAACATCTTGATTCTGGGTTTAAAAATGCATTGTAATTACCGTGTTACTGACTGTTTTACCGAGTAAATATTACCATTTTATTTCCCTGTAATGCCTTACATTACCACCTTACAGCAAAAAGCAATGCATTACAGTAGTTAATTACTTTTGTACCGCGTTACTCCCAACACTGCACAGAGTAATCCGAGTGGTCGCGGTGACCTCTGTCTACAGTCAGCGCCGTTAGAACTGGGTCAATAAACTGAAAATGATATTTGGTAAATTAATCTGAAGACAAAATGTGCTTCTTAGACAAAAGTCTTCTTTCTCCATCTCTCTCTTCTCTTCAACCAACCTGGCCAAGAAAATAGGGCCAGATAAACACCCTTCCATCTTCGTCTGCAGAGAGGACGGTGTAAATGTGCGAGAGAAAGTGTGCCCATGTACGTGTGAAGTCCCATCCGTCTCCAGCATGACCAGCTAAGCGGGAAATGATCTCCCATTAGCAGAGACATAATCACCCATGGATCATCTCTACGGCCCCATTCTGTTCAACTGAGCATGGAGCCAGAGCCTAACCACCCATCACTGCCCTCTAACAGAGAGAGAGCGTGTGTGTGTGTGTGTGTGTGTGTGTGTGTGTGTGTGTGTGTGTGTGTGTGTGTAATAAATGCAACCTAAATGATCGTTTAAGTCAACACAAAGCCTTTTTTTGGGCCTTTATTTGCTCTGTCACACTTTTTTCCTGTCCCAGAATGAGACGTGTGTGTGTGTGTGTGTGTGTGTGTGTGTGTGTGTGTGTGTGTGTGTGTGTGTGTGTGTGTGTGTGTGTGTGTGTGTGTCTATAATCCAAACCTAAAGAAGGTTCAACAAAGAGAAATACGTGGGTAGACAGAGACATGAAGACGTAAACAAAGACAGAGGTAGAGAGTAAAGTCTGGATGAATGAGTCATCCGGCTGCTACGCCAATCCAGATCACAGCTCCTTCTGTAAACGGCGTATAAACAAACATACAGTGGGACACGCAGCGGGGAAACACTCTCTGTAAACCGCCGGTACTGTATAAGTGTGGAAGCACGCTCCACAGATGAGCGTGCGACTTTCATTACGGCAAACAGATGTAAACACAGGAAATATCGACTGCAACAGAAGTAATCGAAGCGGCGCAAGGCGCTCCGGCTTATCCCTCCGCTCCTTTTAGATCCGTCTTTTGCATTTCCCTTCATCACCACTTCACTTCTGCTACAAACACTCCTCCATCTCCATCAGGAGTTGCTCCTCTCCGGGCCCCCCGTCTGAAATCCTGCTTTTTACCCCCTTTTGAGGCTCAAATACTTTAACACACACACACACACACACACACACACACACACACACACACACACACACACACACACACACACACACACACACACACACACACACACACACACACACACACACACACACACACACACACACACACACACACGGGGTGGCTGTCATTAGTTAAAGAGGGGTAGGAACACGGGGAGGCAGACAGTGACATATCTATCTACTCCACTTAGAGACACATCTTTCAGAGGGAACTTTCTGCAGCACGCTCAAAATAGACGTGGAAAAGACATTAAAGCTGAGCAGGAGAGGAAGAGCAGAGGAGATGGGATAAAGATCTAAGTGACTCCCAGCTTTTGGAAGGGGGGGGGGGGGGGTCTTCATGAGAAAAAGTGTTCCAAACCATTCCAAAATCCTGAATTCAATTTAACTTGATGTAAACAGGATTTCTTTTGCAAGGGCAGATGATATCTGAGTGTTTCTAGAACATGTGAACAGGATTTTGTTTGATTTATGCGTGTGTGTGTGTGTGTACATGTCTTTATAAGCATAAGTGGACATTTTACTGGTCCACACACTGCTAAGCACCCTAAAACTTTGTTTTAGAGGTATGGTGTGAATTAATTAATTAATTTTAGTTTAGATAAGTCTAGGGGAGAGAGAGAGAGAGAGAGAGAGAGAGAGAGAGAGAGAGAGAGAGAGAGAGAGAGAGAGAGAGAGATAGAGAGAGAGAGAGATAGAGATAGAGATAGAGATAGAGATAGAGATAGAGATAGAGAGATAGAGAGAGAGATAGAGAGAGAGAGAGAGAGAGAGAGAGAGAGAGAGAGAGAGAGAGAGAGAGAGAGAGAGAGAGAGAGAGAGAGAGTATTGCCTTCTAGGGTTCTACAACCCCCCAAGGCACTTTACAACACAATCAGTCATTCACCCATGCACACACACATTCACACGGTGGCGATGATGAGCCACAATTTAGCCATAGCTGCCCTGGGACACACATATGGAAGCAAAGCTGCCGTACGCTGGCGCCACTGGTCCCTCTGGACACCACCAGCAGGCAAGACGGGTTAAGGTGTCATTGACCAAGGACACGACTGCAACAGACTGCGAGAGACTCAATCCCACAACCTCCCAGTTATGGGACAGACATTTAACCCCACACCCATCGTTGTGTGTGTTTGCGCGTGTGTGCATTTTTTTTGAGGAGGGGGGGGGGGCTACTCACATTAGCATTACTGTAGCTGTATCTCATGATGAGATAGAGGGTGGCGCAGGCCTGACTCCGGTTCTCATCCACAGGACTGCTGCAGTACTGGAGCACCTTCTGGCACAGGTCGGCACACTGCTCCGCCTCCTCCTCAAACAACAGGTCTCCAAACTGCACACAAACAGCCATCCAATGTACAGGGCATGTGCAAATGTGTGGAAAAAGTAATTATGGCTTGCAACATCCATGCAAACAAATAAGAGCTCTGACTTCAGGTAGATGTGTTTGCACGAAGGTGTCAACGTTCAGAGATATTAGCAAAGGAAAGAAACACACAGACATGTCTCAATGACGCTACCTTGATGACAAGTGATCGCAGTGTGCTGAAGGTGTGCAAGAGGAAAGTGGAGCTCTGGTTACAGGTGAGAGAGTGCAGCAACACCTTCAATGCTGCACCAACGACGCTGTCTTTACAATCTGCCAGCGGCACCGCCTGAAGGGAGGGAGCGAGGTGGGTTGAATGGTTTTGATTTTATTGGTGAAAATAAACATTTCTGGATTTTTCTTTTTTTTTTTTTGCACTTTAACAGCCTTTGTAAAAAGATGACCAGAGGTTTGTTTAAATATTTAATGCACTCAACGAAACTCTGAATGAACTTCAAAGGCAAATACAAAGAGCTGATCATCAGCATTTTTCTTTGAAAGATAAAAATGAATTTAATGGCTCCAAATTATGATAATTTACTAATAGAAGTTGAAACTATGATGGTGAATGTGTGTTATGCAAAGATTGAATACCTTTAACTATTTTGTCAACATTACTGTTTTGTTCAAAGCAGAAATTGTGATAAGATACCGTTATCTTTAATATGAGACAATATAAAAAGCTCAGAAACACAGTTTTAACACACTGGAGATCCTGAAAACCCAAAGTCTGTACAGCTCATTTCTAATTCCTCAATATACCTGGCACACATTTAAAAGGATAATAGGCAGTTTTGGCTAGCGTCAGGTTAGTGAACCCTATCTCATCGCTGTGCGTTCATCTTTACACCTTAATTTAACCGATGAAATGTCTCCTCAGCCTTCATTAGCGTCTACAGGAGCAGTTCATCACTTAATCAGACAAATCAGCTGTGTTCAACATGCAGGAAATGAGCTAGAAGCAGACTGCAGCACCAGGCGTGTCAGCTCCACTTTACTAAAGCCGGGCGTACACTGTGCGACTTTTTCACTCGTAGCACTCAGCTTCAGCTCAAACTGTACGACTTCCTCGCAGAGCAGATCTCACGAGTCATGTGCTCACACTGTACGACCCAGTTCTCGCATGCGACCTGACTGCTCACACTGTACGTCTGGTAGCAACACGTCGGACCTAAAAATATGCTAAAAATAGCCGTTTTTACACAACACGTCAGACTTTTTTGTCTTGTTTTGCCTGTTGTCCTTCGGGAGTGCTGCAGGAGGACACGCAGGGATTTATGGGGGTTGGATGAGGAAAACAAAATAAAGAAAGTAAATCTGTGTTTAGTGATCAGTTTAATTTGACATGAACACGACAAACACACTTTCTTGACAATGTTTGTGAGTAAAAAACGTGTAGAAATAAAAACGAACAGCGTGTGTTATTAGGGAAATAGCGAGCGGCGTTGATGCAGGATTGCGCATGCGCCGTGAGCGGTTCTGATACGTTTTGGGTCGCAGCTGCTCGCAGCGCCGCTTCAACAGTGCGATACCCTCACGAGGGACGAGCGAAATTTTAAACACGCCAGAAGTCCGTGCGACCTCACGACTGCTGATCGGCAGCTGGTCACGTGGTGTTAATCGCCTCTCGTAACCCCCTGTACACTACACGACCGCTCGGCGCAAAACTCGCCCCGATGTCGTGGATTCTCGCACGACTGGAAAATCGGCTCAATAAAGTGAAAAAGTCGCACAGTGTACGCCCGGCTTAAGTCCAACAAGGACCAGCCACTCTGAAGTTGCAAGTGTGGTATTCTAGCAACAGGGGGGCATTGGGGCTTTTGAATGACATTTCATTAACCCTGTAAAGGGTCATTTTAGCACATAGGAGCTCAAGAAAATGATTTTAAACTATGACTAAGTTGCATAGAATGCCTTTAATTTTTCATAGAGGAACTGCAAAACAGCAGTCTGAAGCTGCACCCGTGTGCTAAAAGTGAATAAACAAAAATGCATCCAACACCTGACATAGACTGGCGTCCAAAGAAAGAAAGATCTATACAAAGGAGTTCCAAACATCTGCAAAACTATCAAAATAGAGACTATGGAGTAGTTATACGTCACAGTAGAACAGAACTCTGACCTGTATTATTGTCTCCAGAAGGTCCAGAACTATAAGGTTTGTCTCAGTGGCCAAGTTCCCACTTATCAGAGCCTCTTGGTCCAATTCAGATTTAGATCTGAAGGAAGATTTAATAAGTTTTTTTTTTAAGTGCAATATGCTTGGAGACAAGTCACAAAACAGAGAAAACCACATACTTATCTTGTTTGTCGTTTGTTTGTCTCCACTGTGTGCGATCCTTCCTCCAGCGAAGGTTCTCTCTCTGACCCAAAGTCCTGTCAGTTCCTGTCAGAGGTTGATCATTTTGAGAGCACAGACATCAAAAGGATTTAACACAATCTAGACGGAGTGTCCGTGCATTAAAGAGCAAGTCACCCCCAAATAAACTTTTTTTTTGCTGATAAATTAAATAAACGAGTGTCTAATCGTGCTGCAGACACGTGTCGTCAATAATTTGGCACTTCAGCGCATCTTAGTTAAAATTTAAATATTCTGCCTAAAACTGGCAGTGTTGTGCTGTTGTCAGGTAAAAACTCTGAACTATATTTGAATTTAAATCTGCCACCGCTATTGGCTAAGAGGTATGCTATGATGTAAACGCGTACATTATGATGTCACAGTGCTGTCGTGAGCCTGTGTGTGTGTGTGTATTTGTTAGCGGCTCCGCCCTCTCGGTCTGCCAGGCAACAGCATTTGTTGCATTTTTCAAACATGAAGTGGGAGTGGAGTGAGACTTTGGTAGGGGTTGACTTGCTCTTTAAGGAAAGACTTTATTCAATAATATTGTTTAAAAGAAAAACCCAAACCCATCAACTCTTGCTCCTAAAAGACGACAAGACATCTGTTCTCGTTACTAGCAGACACGTTGCTTCTCCCCCACGGAGGTTTCTTGTTTTTAAAAACTAAACAAGAAAATAATATCTCTTAGGAAACGAGAAAAAAGTCCTACCGCCAACTCGTTTCATCATTTCCCCGCGGGCTCCCATTCCTCTCAGCAGGGCTTCCTCCAGCTGCTGTTTGACCTGCTGAGATTTCTGCAAGGCCTGAGTGCTCACTTTGTCACTGCTCTGCTTTCCCTGCAAGCACACAACCGCCAGGTGGGAAACCGAGCACGCAACGTTTTATAATTCTGCAGCAATAAACATGCAAGTCCAGGTGATACACAACTGGAATCCGTTCCTTCGTGAAAGGCTCCTTTTGTCAGTGCAAAACGACATGAAGCAAGACAGCGGTGCAAAGAACACAACTGGCTGACCCTGTACTCAAAGCAGGACACACAGATGGTGAGGAGCTCCAGCAGCTTATTGAGGTGGGATGGATGCATATTCACAGTCCAGCGCTGAATCAGGCTCCTATCAGCGTTCTTCATTACCCACAGGAAGCACACCAACAGGTGGCGACTCGTGTCCGCCGCCAGGGTAGCGACGGATTTACCTTGCTGGGGGAAAATCAAACGACAAGGATGCCAATTTAAACGATAACATTTAGAAATGTGCAGCATCGGCGCATGCGTTCACGACAAATCCGTGCATTGTTAAAGAGCAAGTCACCCCCTACCAGATTCTTACTCAACTCCCACTTACTGTTTGAAAAATGCAACAAATGCTGTTGCCTAGCAGACCGAGAGGGCGGAGCCGCTAACAAATACACACACGACATTGTGACATCATAATGTACCATCTAACATCATAGTGTACCTCTTAGCCAATAGCAACGGCAGATTTAAATTCAAATGCAGTGCTGAGTTTTTACCTGACGACGGTGCATCGCTGAGTTTTAGGCAGAATATTTAAATTTTAACTAAGATGCACTAAAGTGCCGAATTAGTGACTAGACGTGTCTGCAGCATGATCAGACACTCATTTATATAGTTTATCAGCAAAAAAAAATGTTGATTTGGAGTGACTTGCTCTTTAACAACAAAAGCTCATCTGTAACCGTCAGTCCTCTAATTATCAAATAACAGAGTGCATCAGTCTGACCAACAGTACATCATCCACCAGCTTCTATGAAGCCCCGCGTGATTGGCCGGCTCTTTCAGGCGTTAGCGAGGTATGCTTTCCCTCCCCGTCTCAGCGGGTGTTTAATCTACCGCAGATTAATTTACCTTCATTGGCTTGATGATGAATCGCCCCTTTAGACGGCCACTGCCGCTTCATTGTGCGGCAGCTTTGATAAATGCATCCATTAAACTCCCACTGCTCCAGGTCTCCCACCTAGAACCTGGTCATGAGTGAGGCTCACCAAAATTAGCATCACGTATTAGAGCATGCAAACTAAAATGTCATCTGTTTGTTCCAAATTATACGTCGAGAGAAAAAAAAAAAAGAGCCCGCTTCGACGGTAACGAGTGAGTGATTCAGAAATATTCCTTTTGAAGGTGAACCGTCTGGGAACGAGGAGCAAGCGCTCTGGCGGCCATGCTTGGTTTTGTGACGAATACCAGAGCGATGGCTCATTCACGCGAAAACCACTTTTTCCACAACAGTATTTCTTGCAACAACATACAAGGAACCGATTCATCTGTGGGAGAGAGGAAGAGAGTGGCTGTGCTGTTGCTGTAGCCACGCTTGATGGATGCGTTTGTCAGAGAGGACAGCCCTGTTCACTTATGATGGCGATGCCTGCCCATATACCATCTCCCACAGATGTGAGCTTTTCACGTGTGTGTGTGTGTGTGTGTGTTTTCTTTTTTTTTCAGGATGGATGAAGCGCATGTGCACCTCTGACAGCTAATCAATCAGAATCTGCGCAGCTCACCTGTTGGGGAAGCAAACCACTAGCGGATACGGTCTCAAATAAAGGTGCTCACGTGCACTTCCAAACATTTAAAAAAATAAATAAAAAAATAAAACGCTTTAATAATCGGCAACAGTCCTAAACGATTAAGAAATGAAGAGTTTACCAAGGATGCCATGGAGACGAGGACGTTGCGACCCAGCGTGTTGAAGGGGTTCCCGGCAATCGCCATGGCAACGGACTGATTGATAGGTGGGACGCTTTCAAGGTCATTCTCGGGTTCGCTCGCCTTGTTTTTCCCGCTCACTGTGAGACAAATGAGGGTCGACAAATGGAAGGAAAAAAAAGTGACTTGGGGAGGAGTTACAGCTTTAAATGTGATCGTTTTAATTGGAGGTAAAATAGATGTAAGGATCAGATCTGTATGTGCACAGCGGAAGATGGATGGCTGCAGTTATGTAGAAAAACAAAGTTTGTGGATAATTGCTAATTAGAAGCAACTAATTAACTTTTGACCTCATTCAAAAGGATCTACATCAGTTTTCAGCTTCCAAAACTTCACAAGAGCCTCTCATCAGCAACAAAACTAGAACTGAAAAAAGAAAACATAAACATGGTGCAAGTCGGAACATACCAGTGAAGTCCAGGTAGTTGGTGGAGTCTACAATGGTCCCCACCAGGGGGAGGTAAAGAGCAGCCACCTTGGCTCTGACCTCAGGTTTATCACAGCGCTGATCCAGATCATGAGAACACAGCAGGCTGTAAATTGCGTTAATAGCCTTTCTCTGAACTTTCCCCCTGAAAACACACATTTCTATCATTTGATTGAATCAAACGTTAAGTTGTTTAAACATTTACAGGACATGTACTGGACTCTACCCCTCCGACTCCATGTCTAGAGCTGTGCTGAGTTCTGTTAGGAGCAGACCGGTGAGGTAATGCTGCTGCTTGAATTCTGGGGTAAGTTCAAACAGAGCCAAGATATTCTGCTGCTCCTGGTAGCCACAGGAACTGGAGCTCTGGAAAGAAAACGTGAGAAAACGTCAGCAAACAAAGAAATAACTATTAAACAACCTTCTAGTTTGGCCGTTCTGCTTTCCAATCATTCAGAACCCCCAAATAAAAAAAAAATGCTAGTGTACGGTGCACCCTGGAATGCTTTCGTCTTGACGAGACGAGTCAATCGCCTGAACGTCGAACATCTGGAGAGTGAAGAGAACCCACCTGAGAGGAGATGGATGGACACGGCGAGGCGGGCGCGGAAGCAGGGCTGCTGAAGTAGAGGTTCAGGTTGAGGTAGTGTTCATGGCTGCAGAGGATTCGCAGGAACTCCAGACGCATGCTGATCAGCGCCTGCATAGAAACGCTCCTCGCTGACATCTACGGAAAAAAAAAAGGTTGTCATAAATTGGATTTACATTACAGATTCTAAATCAGTACAGATGTGAAATTAAACGGTTTTCCATGGATCTGATGACCTGGCTACCTGGCTGCAGTAGTTTTTCACCAGCTGGAAGACGAAGCCTCGGTCCATGAGCGACAGCAGGTCATAGAGGAAGAAGGCCAGGCTGACGTTGAGTTTCTCTGCCAACTCAAACTCCTGAATCCACAGTCAACAAACAGCAATCAGTGACCGGATCTCACCAAACACCTTTTCCATCAAGCCGAGCTTTCGTTACAGCAGAGGCAAATATAATTAGCACTTCCAGCTCCCCGTTGTTTGGAGGACACAGACAACACGTACGCTCCAACTGCAACTTTTCCAATCCCAGCAGAACAGGAGGCACATGGATTTGATATAAAAGTTGTGAAATATACTTAAATCACAATTTTGTTATTGCGTCATTCTTTATTCGTTTTATTTTTATTTTTTTTACCACTTTTTGTTTGACGAGGATTGTGGAAATCTCGGCTGAAACCACGGAGACGATCGTGGTGATGTCATCTTTGAACCTGTCGGAGAAACAACTCCTTCGAGGAACGCCGTGCTTGTCCAGCTGGGACACATGCTGAGCAATGCTTTTCACCTGTTTGGGACATTGCACAGAAACTTTATAAGCAAACACACAATCTGGATAAACACAGAGACAACTTTTACAAATTCCTGACATTGCTAAAAAGCGTCCTTTTACCGTTTAAGCTCAAGTTAATTTGATCAGTTCACACGACAAGAAAATAAGCCTTGTGCTAACTCACTCACTGCCACTGACGACTTTAGTCGTCATTTTAAACCCAACCGTTCATTTTTTACTGTGTGGGCGTCGTAACGCGCCATCGCACCGTGAGAACAAACATCTCAGCTGTAAAGCCGATCTTTATCCACGTGCGTCACACGTCACGTGATCAGGATGCAGAAAATCCATGTTTTAGATCTTTTTGGGCCGCTGTTGTAAAAAAGAAGAGGAAAAGCTTCTGCCGATCACAATTCGACAACGGATTAGGAAAGAACGGAAAACGCTCAAAACGCACAGATTCTTCCTGATGTAAGAGGTGAGTCTACTCTTTGTTTTGGTAGTTTTGGCGCCAACATCATCCTAGCACGCAACGTTCTGCGACTCAGAGACAGTAAAAACGCTGAAAAACGCTGGCTGTGAAGGGCTTTTCTGATTAGGAAACAGCTGGCAGTGAATGAGTTAAAGGTGCATGATGTAAGAATGAAATAAGGATGACATCGTGTGGTCAAATTTAGGTACTGCAGTTGTTTCTAAACAAAGTGACTCTCCTATGCCCGGCCTCAACTGTTGCCAGTTATAGATCAGTGCCTGATGATTCTAGATAAGGAGCGAAGATGAGTCCTACACAGTGAGTTGATAAGTTGATGAATACATTTCAATGTAATATCAACTTGTTGGTAATGGAACACTGAAAAATTAGCCTGAATTATTTTTAAAGCTGACTATTTGCTTCTAATTCACTATTGGCATTGTTAGCTCAACGTTAGCATCTAGCCTGCTTTACCCAATATTAGAAATAAACAAAAAGATGCCATGGCTTTTTAAGGGTTACAAGAAATGACTTGACTTTTCAAACTCCAGTGGCAGATGGCTGCTGAGCCAGGTTCTGTTGGAGGTTTCTTCCTCTCAAAAGGGAGTTTTCCTCTCCACTGTCACTACATGCTTGCTTAGTATGGAGATTGCTGTAAATTCACTGACACAACAAGTCAGTGACTCGATGTAATCTGCTGGTTTCCTTATATACAAAATTTTAACTAATTGACATAATGAACAGAACTCAATGCACTAAGTAGGTTCAACTGAAATATTACTGTGTGTGGTGTCTTGAGATACTCATGTTGTGGTTTGATGCAATACAAATGAATTGAATTGCTCCTTTAAAGGGACTTTATGGACTTTTGAATTTTTATCCTCGCGATTGCCCCCTCAGGCCAAAAGTGTAATGGCAGCTTCAATAGTAGGCTTGTGCACGAGGCGCGCATGCTGTACGTGCACACTCCTTAACGAAAATAACAGCTGAGACAGTCCCGTGTGTGTGTGTGTGCGTGGCCCGGAGGACAGAGGACAGGAGAACGCGCAGCTAATTAGTTAAATAATTTGGTTCTGTACCTTTCTCTTCAGCACAGCCGACAAAGGTTTATGATGGGTCAGTCCTCCTGCATGCTCAGATCATTCCCTTCCCTTGCTTGAAAAATTGTTCCAAAATGAAAGTTGAACCCACATCTTTTTTATCTGTGAATTCAATGCCATTGGGCGAGTCTCAAATAAAAATTTGGGCATCTTACTGTAAAAAATATACCATTAATGTAAAAAAAAAAAACTCTAAATAAACTATGTTCACATCCAGAATCGAACCCAGGTCTTCTGCATGGGAGTCAGGCATCTTACAAGGTGAGCTACACTGTAATAACATTCACAGTATCTGTAACTTTTATATCCTTGATGACACCTGAAACAACGTTCAAAGAACGGTTCGGAGCGAAAATGGCTATTTTGTTGCTAATTTGCAGGAAATATCTAGAAGAAAGTTCTACAGAAAGTAGCTAAGGGTCCTCAGAAATGTAGCTAGCTTTGTCACTAGGCATTAGGAACAGCGACAAAGTGGCACTGCCTCTCTCTCTGCTGCTAAAGCTACGGATAGCAAATGCTACGGGCTATGCCTGAGCGTGAACGCGCATGAAGCAGCCTGCTCGACCCGAGCATCTCTCTTTTTCTGTGATTTTACAGAAAAACAGGCAATCACAGTAAAAATGCCAGGGCTCATTCTACAGGACCAGGGCATTGCAGGAGAATGTATGAAGAAGAAATTTATTATTTCTATACATGTTTTGGCTGTCAAACTTCCATAATGCCCCTTTAACTGGTTATACTGTACATAACTCTGGAGCTTTTTGCCAGCCAGTGTCGAACTGCAAATGTGGCAATATTAGCTGGAGCAGATTTGGCAACCCAGATGGCAAACAATGACTACATCCCTCTTTGGCTTTTTATAAAAAAGGAGAAAAATGGACATCCCCCAGCTGGCCGATTAGGAAATCGGTTTCAATGTAACCTTCCTGCCAACACGATCGAGACATTAGACTGTTTTGTGATAATTTCACTAGAGAATTCTTACATATTGTACCCTTACACAAATAATGTTTAGAAAATAAACATGAATATTAATATTTTCTGCACACTTGTTATTCAGATAAAAGCCTTTAAACTGTTTAACCAAACGTGAAATAATATATGTTATTTATTATGATTTTTTTAATAAAAGCTGATATTTAACTATAATAAAGTCATTTAAATAATACATTTAGGCAAACACTGACCAACAGCTCAAAGAAGAACCAGGAATATTTGTAGGTGTTCTCTCTGCAGACATTACTGCTGACGACCATCTGCAGGGCCAGCTCCTCGTGAAACTGTTGCAAGAGGAAAAAAAAACACTATGTTTAACAGATACTGCATACATAATAATAAATACAGTCTCTGGTCTCTGGTCTCTTATATAACTGAATATTGTTACCATGCATTTCAAAAATCTAGACTTTATGTAAAAAATGTGACTAATGACAGGTTCCTCGGTGTTAGACTGCCACCTTGTGGTCTGCAGAAGAAACTGGGGGCTGAAAGATTTATTCATCGAGAACACATTCAGTTAACTGTGCATGAGTCGTCACATAAAATAATAAAGTAACCATTAGAGATCTCTATATAATCTTGATTTAATCCTATTATGTTTTAAAAGTCCTTCGACTTAGCTAAAAAAGATTAAGTTATTTTTTACTGTATTAGATTTTTACACAAGAAGTTAAACCCGTAATAAAAGATAAATTTACATGCTTTAGATCGCAAAATGGCTTTAAATTTTTTTGTCATCCAGAAATTGCCCCAAAAACATATTTCGTTGATTTGTTTGAATGAGTTTACCTTATAGAAGCAGTTTTGACAGAAAAACATTCAACAGAAACGACAATTGTTTAATGAAAGACGCATATTTTGAATCACTTGTATTATATTTTTCTGAGAAATGGTCAGCTTATGAATGCAAATATGAACTGCTGAAACTGATGATTTACTAGATTTTATTGACACATTACTACAAAAACTAGTCAAAACATAATAAAGTTTCATATGAACATAGTAAAATTATTAAACAGCTACATTATTGCTGAGATTATAAATATTTCACTAACTTGACCTTGACGTTATAATAAATGCTGAAACCAAGATATCCCAATCATTAGCAACAATAGGAAATAAACTATTGACAGAAAATTTTATTTTATTTGTTTATAAAAACAAGCCACTAAAACAAACATATTTAAGTGTCTGGAAGGTTTTTGTTTTTATTGGCAGTACCTTTTTGCTGGAGGGCCTACTGCTTCCTGTGGAGCTCTGATGGTTGGTGACATCCACATAGGTGGACATGCGGCTGCCGGGGTTGTTGTTGCCCTTAGGATAAAAATAAATAATGTGATGATGAAATAATTACTGAGGATGCCTGCTGGACTTTTATAGACCCTGATGTACTGGGATGAATATTAAGGAGTATAAACAGGCATGCTGGGAAATTTACACACTATTTTAGGCTTATTTAGACAGGTTGGTATTTTGTTTCTTTACTAATCAATTTTAAAAAGAAAAAATTGAGAAACTGCAAACCGAATATTTTTTTAATAAATAAATAAACATCGTATATGTATTACATTTATTAAAGGCTTAATAGTGAATTAAATTATATATTTTTTTGCATTTTAATGAAATTGTTTTGCTTAAAACATTTTTTTCTTTTTTCAAAACCAGAAAAAAAAATTTGGTTGTGCATCTTAGTTTTGTTTTGGCGTAAAACCAAAGCAGCCTTCTACCGTTTTCCTGCATTAGCCGCTAAAAGAAAACAGACAAAGAAATGCCTGGGTCAGAAAAAGCAACACAGTTCTAAGTCAGAGTGAAGCTGTAGCTACATCGTAGCTCATCCCCACCAGCGTGTGAATGTATGTGTGACTGGGTGAATGACTGATTGTGTTGTGATGGCTTTGGGGGTTGTAGAACCCTAAGAAGGTGCTATTCAGTACAGGCCATTTACCATAAAACATCAATGTATAGCAGATTTAACCAAGGCAGTGGAAGGGTCACGTTGCTGTTAGCCAATCAGAGGTCAGATGTTCAAATATCAGGAATCGTCGTCGTCTTCCTCCACTTATTCGGGTCTGGGTCACGGGGGCAGCATCCCAACTAGGGAGCTCCAGACCGTCCTCTCCCCGACCACCTCCACCAGCTCCTCCGGCAGGACCCCAAGGCGTTCCCGGACCAGATTGGAGATGTAACCTCTCCAACATGTCCTGGGTCGACCCGGGGGCCTCCTGCTGGCAGGAAATGCCCGAAACACCTCCCCAGGGAGGCGTCCAGGAGGCATCCTGACCAGAAGCCCAAGCCACCTCAACTGACTCCTTTCGATCCGGAGGAGCAGCGGTTCTACTCCGAGTCCCTCCCGAATGTCCGAGCTCCTCACCCTATCTCTAAGGCTGAGCCCGGCCACCCTACGGAGGAAACTCATTTCAGCCGCTTGTATCCGCGATCTCGTTCTTTCGGTCATTACCCAAAGCTCATGACCATAGGTGAGGATTGGGACGTAGATCGACCGGTAAATCGAGAGCCTGGCTTTCTGACTCAGCTCCCTCTTCACCACGACAGATCGGCTCAGCGTCCGCATCACTGCAGACGCCGAACCAATCCGCCTGTCGATCTCCCGATCCCTCCTACCCTCACTCGTGAACAATACCCCGAGATACTTAAACTCCTCCACTTGAGGTAGGACCTCTCTCCCGACCCGGAGTTGGCAAGCCACCCTTTTCCGGTCGAGAACCGTGGTCTCAGATTTGGAGGTGCTGATCCTCAGGAATATCAGGAATATTAATGAGTAACCACAAGTTCACACTGGGGGCATCAGCATTCGGGAACAGCAGCGGGACGGTTTCCCGAGGTGGGTCAGTCCACACTAAGAGCAGCATGGCATCTCTGCAGTTCTCCTCGCTTGACTCGCAAAATCAACAAATTCCCCGAGACTTCATCCACCATTAAAGCAAAGAGAAGAAAAAAGGGATCACGTCCACAAAGAAAAACACACCATTACGTCTTCATGAAAGATACTGGTAGTAAATAAGCCGCAAGGTACAGATATTAGCTAGACAGGTAAGACATCACATCTCTGCAAGACTTAGCGGCACGGCGTGGCAAGCTGCTGCCTGAAACGTTACGTGCTGTGGCTGGTTTGGATCAGTCCCGTAGTCTATTATGGATTTTATTTGAAGCAGCGACATTCCGCTGCCGTTCCACGTTGCTGATGCCCCCATGGACCCTGGGTAAGACCCAAAATCCACCTTCCCACTCCTCTGGCTAACCTCTACTTCCTGAAACAGGAGCGCCAGTTTTTTCCCCCCACATACTCACAAGACTGTCATTCATACCAGAGACCAAAGCAAATCGAAACAGCAAGTGAACGCCCACTTTAAATCTAGTTTTGATGGAAAATTTAAGAAAAAAAAAAGCAACTCCATTATTCAATTAGGAGTTTGAGGAATAATGTGTTAAATTTAACATCCCTCACATGGAGTTGGTATGAACGATGGTGAGGTTTCATAAAATTCATCAGTACCTTGGCAGAGAGAATATTTTTGACCTCTGCGTCTTCCGCTGATATTTGCTGAGAGGGGATATCGGGGTTGCTGCTGCTGCGAAACCTGGACTGGAGAAGCATGTTCCCCACTGAGGCCGCCGTGGCGCGGCCCATCGTACTGTACCGACTCTCTGACGAAGGTATGGAACCACCTGGACCTGGATGTGCATTCACACGGGAGGAAAACGTCATCCTCAAATTAACGACGCTCAAAGTCACGATGAATGGCTCTGGCCAGTACCTGAGCCATGCGTGTCCTGAGGGGGATCAGGAACACGAAACACCCAGTACAGGTAGGTCACCAAGAGGCTGTTCCGGCCCAGATGATCTTTGATCAGCTCCTGGCTGTTGTGAAGGCTGTTGACGATGGACGCCAGGGACTCAAAGGCTATCTGGGACAAGTTGGCTGAAGAGCGGGAATCACAAATCGTATTTACAAGAGAAGAAAAATTCCAAGCAGCGACATTGTATTAAAGACAGTCCCCCTACCGGTCTGGGTGGCGATGAGAATGGGCTGCATGATGAGGGTGAAGAGCTTATCCAGCACCTGGTGGAGGAAGAGGACCAAAGGCTCCAACCTGGAGGAGGACAGAGCTATGATGCTGAGCTTCAGCTCGTGTTCCAGCTTGTTCTCGGGAATCTTCTCGCCTATGACCCAGAGAGGGAAGGTGACGCCGCCCTCCAGAGCGTGGCACAGGGTGAAGAAACGCTTCAGGTGGTTGTCCTGGTGCAAGAGACGGGTAAACCGTTACAGTGTCGAGCTCACAGGAACAAACAGACAGTTTCGGGTATTATTCACCTCGCTGTGAACAGACGATACCGCCTGGATCTCCAAGTTGAAGAGTTCTTTATGACTCTCCATCCACTTAACAGGAGGAGCCTGAGGAGGAAGTTTCTACAAGAATTGTGAACAAATCAATAAATCCCTTTTCTTTTGACACGTTTTGCTCCTTTTAGCATCATTTAGAGACAGCCGTGATAGATGGTGTGGCTACCTCTGGCGCGTGCAGCGAGTAGTTGAAAGGAAGCCGATCCAAGATGATGGGTAGGCAGAACTGACCCGTTTGCAGGTGGTCCCGGTTCAATATGGGCAGCCACTGCGTCAGAAACAAACAGCCGATTCGGAATGGCGGAAAAGATTAGAGGAGAACGTGGAAAACAGTTTTTCTTTGGTAGAAAATATCTCACAGAGTAGCCGATGAGTGTTTCGCAGCTGCCGCCCAGGTTCTGTTTCTGCTGACAGCTGATGTGGTAGAAGGTGAACAGCAAGTGATGTCTATCAGTCAGACGGGCGGGAAGAGCGACTTTCACTTCCTCATAAAAGTCTGGAGATCTGAGAGAAACAAAAAGAAAGACAGGGATGGAAGAGCAGAGTTGGATTTGTGAGGATTTGGAATAAAAAAAAAGTAAAACAAACACCTGAAGAGATTCCTTACTTGTTATGGTAGGTAACAGCGGTGTAAACTTCCTTTAAGAACTCAGGGCCACTGGATTTCCCAAAAATGACCTGAAAATAAACACACAATAACAAAAACATTCACATTTCTCACACAGGACGTGTGTGCACCTCCAGTACTGACACCAAAGTACTGTGAAATGCCTCATCAATGAGGGATAACCTGTGGTTGGAAAAGGGTTGGAAAAGGGTTGGGAAAGGGCAGAACGTCTTCTCCTGGTCAGAGACGAGGTCCTGCCCTAAGTGCAAGGGCGCCCCCAAGGGGTGGTCAGGGGTGGCCATGGCCACCCCTCGAAAATTGCTGCCCCCACCCACAGGAAAAGGAAGTGTTAACAAATCATATTAATGTTCAGTCAAACCATATATTGATTTTGTTCATTCAAGACATAATTGCAAAACAAAATAAAAATACTACTATTAATGAGTAACGAAATAATCAGAATTAAAAAAATACATATGTTTCTGCTGCTCACCATTTTAAATAAGTTTTTATCTCCATAGTTTTTTTTTTTTGTGAACACAGCAACAGGTGAATTAACTCATTAAATTTGGGATAACATTTTAAATAACTGACAGATTTTTAACCAACACCGACAGACGCATGCACATCACACCCGTCCTCGCAGATTTACACTGGCTCCCAGTCAAATTTAGGATTAACTTCAAGGTCTTGTTATATGTTTACAAGGCTTTGTACCACCCATCCCCATCCTATCTGACGGACCTGCTGACCCCGTATGTTCCCACCCGTGCCCTTCGGTCAGCAGATCATCAGCTGCTTGTTGTTCCGAAGGTTCGGTACAAATCACGGGGGGAGCGTGCCTTCTCTTATGCAGCCCCAAAACTCTGGAACTCTCTGCCCCTCCGTGCGTGCCTGGCTCCCTCTGTTAGCAGTTTCAAGTTGGCCCTGAAAACGCACTTCTTTTGTATTGCCTTCCCTCTGTGACACTTTTCATGAAAATCTAGCACCGGATTTGAGTTTTTAATTCTGTTTTTATGATTCAGTTGCACACTTTTGGCACCTCGCACCATCTGGTAGCTTATTTCGTTTTATTTGTGCCATTTCAAATGTTTTTATCATTCCTCGCATTATTTTATTTTTATAGTGCTGTTAACTGTTCTCCTATTTTATTGTTTTTAGTAGGGATTTTTATCTCCGACTATTTATGCTTTGTTCTTATGTATTTTGCCTGTTCTTATTGTGTTTCTTGTTCAAGCATTTGGCTTTTTTATGTACAGCACTTTGGTTAGCTGCCATGCTATTTTGAAATGGTGCTTTATAAATAAATATGGTATGGTATGGTATTTTTCTAAAATGTTTGTGTTTGTAAATTTTAAGTTAAATGTTTTGGATACGTATTGCTATTTTAATAAAAACAAACAAAGGTGCAATGCAGTACATCGCCACAAACTAAATTCAACCAGAGTTACCACAAGGACCAATTTGGTGAGCCACCCCAAAAATTTCTTTGGCCCCGTCTGGCCACCCCTATCAAAATGTTCTGGAGGCGCCCCTGCCCTAAGTGGAGGAGTTTAAGTTTCTTAGGTTCTTGTTCACGAGTGAGGCAAAGATGGAGAGAGGGACAGATGGGTGGATCGATGCCGAGTCTGCAGTCATGCAGGCTTTACTCGTCTGTGGTGGTGAAGAGAAAGCTGAGCCGGAAGGTGAAGCTCTCGATTTAACGATCAGTCACGAGCGTTGGATAGTGACCAAAAGATCAAGATCGCCGATAGAAGCGTTTGAAATGAGTTTTCTCAGCAGGGTGTCTGGGCTCTCCCTTAGAGATAAAGTGAGAAGCTTGGTCATCCGGGAGGGGTTCCGAGTAGACCTGCTGCTCCTCCACATCCAGAGGTGCCAGTTGAGGCAGGTTAGGCTGGTCAGGATGCCTTAGGGCTGGGCGATATATCGATATTCTTTAAATATCTGTATAATTTTTAAACAAGATATAAGATGACTTTATATCTTTATATCGATATAACTGGCAAAACTGCTATGCTAGCGATTAGCCACTATGCTAGCGACATGTTGCTCCGTCTCTAAGCGGCTATTACGTGTATTCTCACAAGTTTGCTCAGTCTGAGAGCCTCTGGGTAAATGTGCTGCTCTAAACTTTGCATTTGGCCTCCTGGTTTTTAATTATTTGGGGACGTTGAATGCCAACTGAGCTCTGTTTTCCATCCTGCTTTTGCGGAGAGACGAGCCAAACCCCTCCCTCCCCTGTGTAATGAGGAAACGGCTACGGAAAGCCGGAGTGGCCAAATGACCTGAAACATATTTAAGGGTTTGAATAGTAAACTATAGGGTTACCGTTTTATTTTGAAGGCGAACTCAACGGGTGAGAAATGTTGTTCCGGCTCCGTTTTTTTCCGCTCTGGTTTGCTATGCTAGTAAACACTCCGTTACGAGTGATTCTGATAAAAAAGTTGAGTTTGTAAGGTGTTGGTTATGGCGACAGTAGCCCGAAAATAACACTCATAAAAGAGCAACCAGAGACTCTGAATCATTACAGTATAATCGCTGATATGAGCCAACACTGCTAACTAATAAATAACAACTAGTTAATAACTAGTTTTTCTAATAACTAATAACTCCATGGTGCATGACCCATGTGATCTTCAGTAGATGCAATTACATCATTGTACATTTAGCTTAACATTATGGATTTTTTTTCTCTGGACAAGACCTATACAATATGGGCCACCTCTAGATGAAATTTAAATAATTTGACATTAATTATAAATATATAATTAAAAAGTGCCTGTGGGACATTTGATACACCTCTGGCTCTCAACTGTGTGTGTGTGTGTGTGTGTGTGTGTGTGTGTGTGTGTGTGTGTGTGTGTGTGTGTGTGTGTGTGTGTGTGTGTGTGTGTGTGTTAGCAGACAGCTGTACCTGTGTTACTAAAGCTCAGACTGGTAGAGAATAGGCACTACGGTTAAAGTTTGACAAGAATCAATACATTTTTATGCATTTAACCTACTGATTTATGTAAATAATTTCTCAAGAGCTTGAAGTGAGTTAACTTGTCAACAGTTTACAGGAGGAAAATATCGAGATATATATCGTATATCGGAATTCAGCTTAAAGATATCGAGATATAAGTTTTGGTCCATATCGCCCAGCCCTAGGATGCCTCCTGGACACCTCCCTGGTGAGGTTTTCTGGGAGCTGGCCCAAGTAGCTGGGGAGAGGGAAGGCTGAGCCTCCCTGCTTAGGCTGCTGCCCCCACGACCCGACTCTGGATAAGCAGACGCTGATGGACGGATGGATGGATGGATAGGTAGAAACTGTGGTACTCACAGGCATGGCGCAGCTTAGGTCCTCACCACTCATGAACTGGATTTTGATGGCAATGTTTCTGGCAGATGTCAGCCTGTTGACAAAGTTCAGCTTCAGAGGGTAGATGAAGAGCAGGTTCCTGTGCAGGAGGAGAGGTTTGTGTTTAGATTATTGTAGAGAAAATACAAATTAGTCTGCAGATGAAACTAAGAGTTCAAGTATGCACCACTAGATGGCAGCATCTCTACAGAAGAATGTATGGTAAACTGGAAACAGACATTTACATTAGAAATCTAAGCAGTTGGCCAAATGTGGTTTCCTTCACTTGTGCAAAGTAGAAGTTTTGCAGATTTAATCAAACATTAAAAAAAAATTCCCCCAAACTTGTTCACTTTTTCTAACTAGATCCTTAAATAAACACATGAAACACAGGAGTGTTTTCCAGAAAAAAGGTCATATTTAAAGTCGGCTTTTGAGTGTTCTCGTTGCCTCGGGCATTTTTAAGTAATAATCTCTGGGAAAGCAAACAAACGTGTTTGAGCCCTCCTACTGAGACTCATTTACTTTCTCTTCTGCAAGGACGCCACTCTGGCAGAAGCAGTTTAACTTTCTGAAGCTTAAAAAAAGACACAGTTTGAATTAAAGTACATTTTCTGTGGACTCCAGTAGGAAAAAGTGTGAGGATTCAAAAAAATCCCCACCTGTAGATGTTGTGAGGGACATAAACCTCACTGGAGGGAAACTCCAGCACTTCTTTAACTGGTCTGATGTTTTTCTCAGCCACTGGGATGAGAGGGATGAGCTCTGTGGATAAACAGCCCGTTGGAGTGTCGTGGACAGGAGACATGTCCAGCTTTATGCAGCCTGGAAGACATTTACAGTGTCAAAGTTAGCAGCAGACTGAATAAAGCCGGAGTCACTACGTCATTCTACTGAAATCCGTAAAACATTAAATCAGAAAAGGATTGTGTTTTCCTAATAAATAAACTTCAAGAGACTTTACGGACTTTTGAATTTTTATGCTCGCGATTGCCCCCTCAGGCCAAAAGCGTAACGGCAGCTTCAATAGTAGGCTGGTGCACGAGGCGCGCATGCTGTACGTGCACACTCCTTAACGAAAATAACAGCTGAGACAGTCCCGTGTGTGTGTGTGTGTGTGTGTGTGTGTGTGTGTGTGGCCCGGAGGACAGAGGTCAGGAGAACGCGCAGCTAATTAATTAAATAATTTGGTTCTGTACCTTTCTCTTCAGCACAGCCGACAAAGGTTTATGATGGGTCAGTCCTCCTGCATGCTCAGATCATTCCCTTCCCTTGCTTGAAAAATTGTTCCAAAATGAAAGTTGAACCCACATCTGTTTTATCTGTGAATTCAATGCTGTTCGGCAAGTCTCAAATAAAAATTTGGGATTCTTACTGTAAAAAAAATATACCATTAATGTAAAAAAGAAACTCTAAATAAACTATGTTCACATCCAGAATCGAACCCAGGTCTTCTGCATGGGAGTCAGACATCTTACAATGTGAGCTACACTCTAGTAACATTCACAGTATCTGTAACTTTTATATCCTTGATGACAGCTGAAACAACGTCAAACCAAAGAAGGGTTCGGAGTGAAAATGGCTATTTTGTTGCTAATTTGCAGGAAATATCTAGAAGAAAGTTCTACAGAAAGTAGCTAAGGGTCCTCAGAAATGTAGCTAGCTTTGTCACTAGGCATTAGGAACAGCGACAAAGTGGCACTGCCTCTCTCTCTGCTGCTAAAGCTACGGATAGCAAATGCTACGGGCGATGCCTGAGCGTGAACGCGCATGAAGCAGCCTGCTCGACCCGAGCATCTCTCTTTTTCTGTGATTTCACAGAAAAACAGGCAATCACAGTAAAAATGCCAGGGCTCATTCTACAGGACCAGGGCATTGCAGGAGAATGTATGAAGAAGAAATTTATTATTTCTTTACATGTTTTGGCTGTCAAACTTCCATAATGCCCCTTTAAATACAAGAAACTTTCAGAAAATGTTTTTAAAGATGTACTGAAAAATGACCTGGTATGGTTTTGATTCTTCGCTGTGGAGTCGAGGTTTTCTTTATCTCTGCAAGGAACTTCAGCAAATCTTCATCACTTAGACGATCTCCTTCCTAAAGCACACAAACACACTTTTTTTCCACATTAAAAAGTCAGATAAGACAGAATAGAGAATCTTTGAAGGATTCTTTTTTGTGCATTTTTGGTTCACCAGAGAGACCGAAGGCCAAGCTGAGACTGCAGCCTTGTTCATGTTTTGAATCACACCTCACGCCTGTCTAAATATCACACAGATTTGCATCTGTCTGCATGAAAGGAGAGGATGATGGCCTGACCTGTTTGAAGATGGTGGTGATAGTGATGGTGGCAGGTTTAAATCCAGAAACGTTACAAAACTGATCGTCCATGGTACTAAAGCGCTCCGAGTTCCTCCTGGGAAGCTGCGATTTTCGGTCAATGCTGCTGGATTTACCTTTAAAACAAAAATAACCACACAGCAGATCAAATGATACACAAAATAATCTGATTCGCTGGTAAATTCATGTTTTTTTACCCATTTCTGGGTAATCAGAAGACAAATATTTATGTAAGAAATAACAAAATTAACCTTTAAAGTACTTTTTTATTTATGCACTGCAAAGATTGTGAGCAGTAAGAGGAATGGGACAATTCTGGCAACTCACTTGTAAAATAGAACAGAATAGAATAGAACATTCTATCATTATCGTCCTTCAGAGGGGGAATTTTGGTTTGGATTTAAACTTTACCACATTTTAAAAAATTAAATATCTGAACTGTTTATTGTGTCACTGATGTTTTCGTGCACACACCCTAGAATGCTCAGTTTAGTTACAACGGCCTGCTGAGACACTTGCTTCTCCTGATTGGTCCGTTTAAACCCTGCTGGCCTGTGATTAGGACTATTGCTGTTGGGCGCTATGCAGAAAACAAAGCTTTCAGAATCGCGTACGTTTGTGATTTTTAAACAATCAGCTCTGCTCTTACCCCCAAATTCCACTACCTCCGCTCCGACACGAACGCCGGAGCAAAATCGGTCCCGTTGTAGTCAATCAGAGCTATTCCACTACTGCGGCCGTGCTCCGGCAGTGCGGCGCCGTGCGCCGCCCTCTGTTCCGGCGTCCGGCAAAAATAGAATCAATCCTATTTTCGCCGGATGCCGGAGCACCTCCGCAGTAAATGGACAGAAATCACAACTGCCCAACAGGAAAAGGAGCAAGCACAACATCCGTTTTTCACAATAAATCGATCAACAAAAGGCGTTTTTTGTTTCATATGCACAGGTTTAACAACTTTTAACAACTATCAATGGCGGCTGAAGTTTAAATGCACAAAAGTAAACCATAAATACAGTTTCCACTATCAAAGTAGTCACACTTTGTTGATCCAAACACTGCTGATCTCTCAACACAAATGATGGGCAGATTAAACAGTTCATGCCGATGCTTCTCCCACACAACGGGTGTTTGAATCTAACTTCCGCGTTTATTGCTCGGACTGTATCGCAAGATCTCGAAAATCCCGCGCATGCTTGTTTGCCCCCCTCAGGTCTCCGCACCGGAGCGGAGGTGTTGTAGAGCGGATACCAGTAAAAATTGAGTTTGGAAGCGAGCGGCTGCGGAAGGCGGGGGCGGACCGGAGCGGAGGTAGTGGAATTTGGGGGTTAGCCTCCTAAAAAAGCAGAACCCAAATACAGGAAACAAGTCATCTCCAGGCCTCCTCGTTTCTGACCCAGGCTGATTCATTTCCCTCTGACTAACTAAAACACACCTCCTCTGGCGCTATCCGAGTCTGTGACATCACGGTCTATCGTGGCGGTCGAAATGACTTCCATGACGTTGACGGTCGCCCATGCGAAAGGCATGCGATAGCGCCCTAGTCTCTGGCAGAAAGCCTCAGCTTGGGTACGCAACTTCTCCAGTTTGTCCTTGTTCTGTAAAACATTTCACCCAGAATGCATCACTGTCAATTGTAGCAACAAAGATCGCGCGCACGCACACACACACACACACACACACACACACACACACACACACACACACACACACACACACACACACACACTGAGCATTTATGGGAGCTGAGGATGACAAAAGGCCAAGTGGATGTCATTTTTCTGCAAAGTGGCAGAAAAAGGAAATTGCTCCGTCACACTACCTTGGCAGAGTCACTCTCCCTCATTGTTATATAAGGGTCAGCGCAGTCACTGATCTCTCCTTGCTGCAGAACCTTCTCAATCTGAAACACACGCACAGGAAGCACACAAGGTCTGAGAAGATCAGCACATTTAGGCGCCACAAATCCATACTTTGCTGGCAAATATGCAAGCATGCATTAAATTACAGGGAGATTTAAAGCCAACGAGAAAAAATGTAATCGATAATGTTACCTTGATGACCAGATATATGTCCGGAGAAGGATAAGTGACTGAGAAGATGCCAGATCTGGCCAGCGTGGAGGGATCCACGTTAGGAGTGTGATTTTTTAAGAAGTTTTTGAACTGTTCTGGGTTGAGATCACAGTAGAAGTTCTCCGAAATCTACAAGAGGACAAAAAATAAAAAATAAAGAGGTAAAATGTTTAACTTTTGAGAGAAAACACCTCCATACAACTGAAATAAGGCAGACTTTTGTTATTTGACAATAAAACAAAGCAATAATGACTGATTTGATGATAATCCTCTAAATGACCTCGGGGGCAGGAACATGGCCATATGCTCTGGTCAGGATGGACCTGCTGTGCGTCACGTGATCCTCCTGGTTGCAGAGGTTTAAACCGCCCTCTGGCACACTCCTCATCCTGCAGGACGTTTACTGCACTGACCGAACCGCAGCACACCAACAAACACAAAACCTGACACTTTTGTTAACTAGATTCATGACAAACTAACTTGAACTCATCACACACTTAGAGGAGTATTATTATAACCTCATTTAGTCGTTTTTGGGTCACATTTCCCTTAAAAAAAGACAAAATACAAATAATAAGTGCTGATTTCCCAACAGAAATGACCTTGTTTGCTTAAAATGAGACACACTGTGGTTTCCCAGTTTCTCCACTCAAATAGACAAACATGTTAAACAAAGGGCAAGCATCCACAGAGTTATTGTTCTGAGTGAATGATAATCTTATTACAGTTTGATGAAATGAGACACAAGGAATGCAATAAGCCACTTTAACACAACACGTTTTGTAGATGTGTCCGCCTCACAGCCACAAGCTCTGTGGTGTCTGAAGGAGAACATCTGGTGTTGCTAAATTAGCGTAGCTCCAATCAAACAACACATTCTCACTCCCAGCGCGTCAAAAACAAACGCTTGGTCAGCCACCCTCCGCGTCAGACCCCTGACGCCAAAAGTGCCCTTTGTCGTCACTTATGTGCGAAAAGGGGTTTTCCCCTTTTCTGACTGCAGATCCTAATGCAGCGTAAAACTGACGCGATGGGATGTCCGCTGATGCGGCACAGAGCCAGCTCATTTAACCGCACCTAAACCTTAACGTTTTACTATTTATAACCTTCCCCTCTCCCTCATCCTAACCTTAACCCTCTTGCTACCTAAAACGTTACTCTCACTGTGATCAAGCATTTGTTTCCCATGCGTTCGGACTGTGAACTTTCGTATTTGCCGCCCAAGGGGAACGTTAGAACATGCCATCTGGCGAGGGGGAGGTTACAAATACCCTCTACTTTTAACCTCCACCTTGGTAGCGGAAACCTCCCCCTCGCGTTGGCTCGGTCCAAACCCGACCAATGACGAGGCGGCTCCCGCCGTTCACTTCATAGAGCCGGCTTTTAGAGCGACCTACACATTAGTGATGGGAATTCCGGCTCTTTTCAGAGAGCCGGTTCTTTTGGCTCAGCTCACCAAAAAGAGCCGGCTCTTTCGGCTCCCAAGTGGCTCCTCAGATTTTCTGTTGCGTAGAGCCAGTGAGTCGTGGAGGATGGCTGCTTATACTGAGCCAGGATTCTCTGGAGGTTTCTTCCTGTTAAAAGGGAGTTTTCCTCTCCACTGTCACTTTATGCTTGCTTGGTATGAGGATTGCTGTATAGTGACTTGATGCAATTTGCTGGGTTCCTTATATAGGAAACATTATTTCTGATTGGCTTAATGAACTGACCTGAATTGGAATTTTTATTATGTGAAGTGCCTTGAGACGACTCTTGTCGTGATTTAGCGCTATATAAATAAACTTGAATTGAATTGAATAGAGTACATTTATAACCAAAATTATGCTAAACTATATGTAAAATAACTTACTAATGTAAAAAAAAAGCAATATATCAAATATTTATCATTTCAATGGAATTAATAACTGAACACTTTAAGAAATCTCCACTTTCCGACTGCTGGCGCTCATTTTCTCACTGTCTTCGTCACGCTCTCCTCCCTCTCGCTCGCCTTTTTCCTCCTCCTCATTCCCTCTCGTCTCCCTCCTCCCGCATGTGCTCTGCTGTGTGTCTGTCTGAGTATGATCCTCTCTCTTCCCCGCCCCTACTGCTCCATGTGTGGACAGTCTGGACACGCAGTTACACATGTTGACCAATCGCCTGTAGCTTTCACCAAGGTGGGGGGGGGGGAGGGGAGGGGACGGCTCCCAATGACGAGCCGGCTCCAGTCGTTCACTTCAAAGAGCCGGCACTTAGAGCCGGTTCGTTCGCGACCGACACATCACTATCGTGTTAGCTAGCAAGATGGTTAAGGTTAGGATAGGGGTGAGGGGAAGGTTAAATAACAAGAGGATAAGGTTAGGGTGAGGTACAATGAGCTTGTTTGGTGCCCTGGCTGCGGACATCCCATCGCGTCAGTTTCACGTTGCATTGGGATCTGCAGTCAGAAAAGGGAAAACCCCTTTTCGCACATAAGTGACGAAAAAGGGCACTTTTGGCGTCAAGGGTCTGAGGCGGAGGGTGGCTGACCAAGCGTTTGTTTTTGACGTGCTGGGAGTGAGAATGTGATCGTAGCTGCAGCTGTTGAAATGCACAAATTTTCTGCACGACCTTTTGAATTTGTAGCTTAGTGAGGGGCAATTTTCAAGGTGAACACACCCAAAAAATTATCTTTTTAGTCAGGAAATCCATCTGCATGCATGCCTCCTCTAAAATCTGTTTCTTATCCACGTGTTTGCTTTGATAAGTAGGCCACTTGTCAGGGTCAGAACCTGCCTCCACGCCCTCTGGCTGATGGACCCGGGGAGACGCGTTTAATAATCACAGCTCTAAGATGGAATCTCGCGAACATCTGCAGCAGATTTCACGAAAGTAAAACAGCAGAACTGATGCGAACAAAAACAAACCATTTCTCATGAGTCACAGGAGGGAAGCAGGAGGACCGAGGAGAAGTTTAAAGCAGCTGAGAAGCAAGTAAAGCAAGTGAAGAGAGGAATTTAAAAATAATCATTAAAGCAAAAAAAAAAAAAAAAGAAAAGCACTCATCAAAGTAAGTAGGTCAAAGGTTAAATGCTCCACAGCTCAGCTGCAATCAAATGTGATAAAACAAGACTGACAGTTGTTCCTTCGCTCTGACAGAGGGATGCTTTATCGCTCTTTAACAATCAGGAACACAGGAAGTTGTTAACCTTCACAAGGAGACATCTCCGATCTGCAAAAACCATCAGGCCAACGTCACCACTCAGCACCGCAACTTCAAAAGCTGCACAACTGCAACGGTCACAATCATTCTTTTCTATATGAAAGATTTTTTATGAGGGTTGATCCTCCAAAACGTCTTTCAGTGCAGTTCAAGTTTAACAATAAGTGGCTTTAAATTTCCCTCCATCGCTAGGAGGAAAATAAAGAGTCTTACAGAGCTTTTAGTGACACAGACAAGCCGGAGCATAGAGCACGAGGGCAACGCTGATAGGAGGGGTAAAAACCAGATCTTCACGAGCGCATAATCTTTCCGGTCCCTTCACCCAGAAAAGTGTTCAGCTCTGCTAATCTACAGAAAACATCCACAACACCCACCGCTTAGAGTAGCTGAGAGGGAAAACACGGTGCAATTGGATGACCACGCTCACTCCCCCCCTCCAGGAGGTGAAAATAAAAGATGATGCTCCAATAAATCTTATAAAGAGCTTAAAAGAAAACCACATACGATTTTAACATGTTTAAAAATAAAAATATGTCAAAAACTTGGTTCACTGGTCTGTTCATCACAATTTTAATCATTTTAAAGTCTTTCAGTGCTAATTTAGACTGAACTGGAACTGGTACGGATGTTTCACTTCCATTCAAACTCATTTTAACGTTGAATTGTGGCACGTTTCCAAGCGCCTGCACCATAATTACTCGGCAACTCAATCTTTAAGTCTCTGCCCCAAAACCATCACTGCCTTTCGGTCTTGCACGACAACACCAACACAATCCCAGAGCTAGAAAAATAATCCACGTTATTGTCGTCTGAAATAATAATGCCAACAGAATACGTGATTTGTATCTTGAGAGTCGCTATATTAAAGATAGTTTTCTTTCTTTCTTTTCTTCTTTACAGCAATATTCAACTTTTACAAATTTATTTATTTATTTATTTTTTCATCTTGATCTTAATTATTCGAATGTTGCCCTAATTTTCTCCACTATATTTTTTTAATTGTTCATAATTGTGAAAACACTGATAGTATTTATACATATATACATTTTTTTTACCCATAACTGGCAACGGGGGAAGAGTGATGGGTTGCAGTAACCACATTTGACCACAGGATGTCACTATTACTTCATTTTTCTCACTTTAAATGACAAAAAGACGGAAATTGTTGTTTTCGGGGACCCTGGGCGGTTGCACGGGGTAAACAGTGTATTTGGCCCTTTAGAATCCTTTTGACTTTGACTTTGTGTGTCTCAGGCAAGAAATCTGGGTTTTTTCATTGATGGCCATTTTAAACTTGATAAACAAATAAGTTCTGTGGTCCAGAGCGTGTTCTTTCATTTGCGTGTTCTTAGTAAAGTCAAGCCCTATTTACCACTCAAAGACTTTAGCAGGTGTATAACCTTTTCAATCATGTCGAGACTCAACTACTGCAACCCTCTTTATCATGGACTGGAGCAGTCGTCAATTCACCGCTTGCAGGTGGCTCAGAATGCAGCAGCCCGCTTGCTGACAGGTAGGAGGCGCAGGGATCACATAACACCAGTCTTACAAGCTCTTCACCGGCTCCCGATCAATTACAGGATTCAATTTAAAGTGCTACTGATCTGTTTTAAGGCACAACACAATTTGGCCCCTCCTTATCTGTCGGAACTGTTAAACACTCGTGTCCCCAAACGAAACCTCCGATCATCCTCTCTACATCTATTATCTGTTCCCAAGTCTAGGCTGAAATCCAGAGGCGACAGAGCCTTTTCTATGGCCACTCCCAAGCTCTGGAACAGCCTTCCCCTACCGATTAGGTTTGCTGACAGTCTTTCTGCTTTTAAGTCTCTTTAAAAAAACCTACTTTTTTACCCTTGCTTCTAATTGATTTTATAGTTAAGTAATATTAGGGTCTACTGGAAGTCTCTCAGTGTTTTATCATTTTATTTACTGCTTGTCTATGTACAGTTGTGCAGTCTCTGATTGTTGGAAATGTGCTATATAAATAAAATTGACATTGACATTTTTACAGACTGCAATAAAAAATTTTTTTTTACTTTTTTTGCATTTTTGTCCAGTGCCTTGGGATTTTTATCTTAAAAGGCCTCAATTTAAACTAAAACCTCTCACTTTACAGTTAAGTTTATTGCATGTGTCAAAAAGCTCAGTGCTAAAAATGGGCTCCAACCAATTGTTGACCTGCCAGTTAAAAAGTTGTTAAATCTAAGAGAAAACTACATTTCACTGTAGACAGCTCTTGTTGGGTCCAGCCACGTCTAAATTCACTGCTCTAAGTTCCTCGTTTCGTCGAACCGAATTTAGCTTATGTATCTAAATGGTAAATGGCCTGTATTTGATATAGCACCTTCTAGAGTCCTATAACCCCCCAAGGCGCTTTACAACACAATCAGTCATTCACCCATTCACATACACATTCACACACTGGTGGGGATGAGCTACAATGTAGCCACATCTGCCCTGGGGCGCACTGACAGAGGCGAGGCTGCCGAGCACTGGCGCCACCGGTCCCTCCGACCACCACCAGCAGGCAACGTGGGTTAAGTGTCTTGCCCAAGGACACAACGACAGCGACAGACTGAGCGGGACTCAAACCAGCAACCTTCCGATTACGGGGCGAGCACTTAACTCCTATGCCACCGTCGCCCCTGTATGTATGCAGTATGTATGTAAATACTGAATATTTCCTTAAAGGGAGACGAGGCAGTTTTGGCTTGCTTTTAGCACCCCCTAGATTCCATTTGTAGAACCTAAAGCAAAACTCATCACCTCACAGGGCGTTCGTCTTTTTAACACCTTAATCTAACTGCTGAAATGTCTCCCCAGCCTTTATTAGTGTCTACAGGAGTGATTCATCACTAAATTAAACAAATCAGCTGTGTTCATGAAGTTCCAAAAGAGCGGCCCGCCAGTTTGAAGTTGCAAGTGGAATATTCTGGCCACAGGGGGCGATAGGGGCTGGGTGGCATTTTATTAACCCAGTAAAGGGTCATTTTAGCACATATGGCTCAAGAAAATGATTTAAAATATAAAAATATTGCAATGTGTGGCTTTCATGTACTGAGAAGCACTTTTCTCCTGCTTGATAATATTTAAAAAAAAATATTATTTTACATTACAGATAAAAATAAACTGAAACGTTTAAACTTGTTGGAATGTATGTATTCCTTAAGCTAAAGTAAAACAAAATTTACATTCTTTGGGGGAGTCTAGTTCAGCAAGAGTTTTTCTTACCTTTTTCTTCTCTTTTAGGTCATATAAGGCCAGGGTGGCAAATATGGGCTCAATGTCAATTTCAAACCTGAAAGAAAAAGGAAATCTATAATTCAGCCACTGCCAAGAGCAAAACTTCGTTCTATTCCTGTGAATCGTTGTTATGATGGGACACAGCTAAACCATAAGTGATGACATGTTGAACCGAAGGCTAACAGGATCAGAGGTGATGCTGCCAAACCGCAGCGAGTTGAGACTGAAACATTTGGCAGCCGGGAGCTGCAGAAGGACAAGGGAGATCGTCTGAAGCCTGAAAATGTTGTTTGAGTTCATGTGAATGAAAGAATTCCTCAAATGGAAGGAGGATTAGAGGCATTTTGGAGAATACGTCCATTACACATCACTCCTTCACCCTCATTTATGGCTGATTTCCCAAAACAATATTTGCAAAAACATTTTTTTATGTGAGAAGTTGCTTTGTATCTTAAATGCATCATAAAAGCTCATTTTCAAAAACAAGGGGGCGCCTGAAACTGTTGGCTCCTTGTCCGTCTTGCACAATAAACAGAAAGCAGCTGTTGAAATGATAAAACTATTCCCCCTCCTACAACTTAATGAAAATGTGTGACGTACTTTATGGCCTGGCATCGCATCAGGATGCGTTCTCCAGTGTGTTCTTTGGGGCAGTCAGGAATGGGACGGATTTCCACAGCATCATCCTGCAAATGCGACGGCGTACGGTTCAAATAAAACACAGATGTTGCACGGGAAACTATATCACATTTTTAGAAATAAAGTTTAAGTGTTTTAACTTGGATTTTAGAGAAGATTTATTCATTTTTTTTATTTCTTCACCTCGTCCGGTGGTGGGTAAAGAGAAAAAAGCTCAGAGGGCCTGTTTTCCTGCCGCGCTTCCTGGTTTAATCGATCCAGTTCCTCCTGGTTGCTGAAGGCCAAAGCATACTTCACCCTCGGGTCCGGGGCCAGACTTCGCAAGTTAAAATCACACGAAGTCAGAGTGCGACCCGAGTCCTCGGTCAGACCTGCAAGACTCGGAGACCTGATCTGGGATTTAAAAAAAAAACAAACAAGCAAGTAAAGATGAGTCATGAGCTATCCTGTATTCCAGGACAGAGAAGTAAGGCAAGAATCCTGTGAGAGAGTTAGAGAGAGATAAGCTGAAGGTTTGTATTCATCTAATTTAAAAATGCAGACTCCCTGGTTCTCTCGACAGGCATTTACAATGTCTAGACAGGTTAGTTTTGGCCTCAAGACGAAGAAACCCTCTTGGGGATTTCTGAGAATTACTTAAAAGTAGAAAACACAAGCCAAGCATCCCGTTAATGGGAAATTTATGCCTGAAAAGTTGACGCAATACAAGTTACATGAACATGCTTGGTATGGCTTTTGTGTGTGCCATGCTAAGTGACCTTAATAATTGGAGTTGCTGGTGTAAGCACAACAGACGTGACCATTCATTTAAAAGGGGAGGCTACTAAGGGTTTGATGAGGGGTAAATTGGTGGTGCTGTTGCTAATATCTACACGTCTTGTATTAGCTGATGGAGTTCTGTAGTCAGGCACCAGCTAGCAGGTTTGCAGCTCGTCAGACAAAACGAGGATGAAGGACTGAGCTACACCAGCCCTGGGGGACTAAACTGGTCGGATGCAGGATTATTATGACAACCAACAAGTCCCCTGCAAGCAACAGCTCTGTCCTGTTAAATTAAAAATGGCACCAGGCATCTGCAATAACTCGCACGTCTAATTAATTCCATTCTGTGATGTGCAGATGTGCTCAGAGACCTATGGGAATTATATTGGATTGTGAATAATTAATAAACATCCTCATTAAAGGAATCTCAAAATCTTAAAGATGTTCCAAGATATCCTGTACTTATTCTTTTACAGCTGGAAATTGCTCTCGGGGCTTAAATATAGCACCAAAGAACCTTTTTGGGGCTCAAAATGCCCCAAGAGCTCTGATAAATGGCCAAATAAAACCCCATAATGCTCTGGGTTTGCCCACCACTTGTCAAAGACATGAATTTTTTGTGAGCTGATATGATGCTGCCTGAAGCTAGTAACTCTGGGGGGACTAGCGTTAGCAGGTACTCAAGCTAGCATTAGCAGTAGCACAAGCTAGCTTGGCCTAGCTTTATTCTACAGTTAGCATTACTGTAGCTAATGTTCATATTTTGCCCATTCTGAGGTGGCTTGGGACCAATGACTTTATATCTAACGGACAACCCATCCACGCCAACGCTTAGTATGTTTTTCTGCAGATTAGCTGTGCGGTGATTGACCCTTCCATGGAAACATTAAAGGGAAATTTAAGAGAATTTCTCACTCATGGTGTAACTTCACTGCTCCATTATTAGAACACTCCCCCTTTGCCACCCCCCCTCTTCTTGTCTCTTTCACTCCCATCATCCATCAAACTCACATCCAGCCTCTCACACTACAGGGCAGCACTGACCGAGCATCCACCCTGGTGGAGCCGCTGTCGGTTCAGGCTCCAAGAAACCACCTCGCCAAAAACCCGGGGCCTTTTGTCAAAGCAGATTGGCCCATGGCTGAAAGGACAATGGCGCTGTTCTTCCTGTTACTCTGGCACTCTCTCTCTCTCTCTCTCTCATTCTCTCTGGCATACAGATGATGGGAATCCTGCACCCGTAATAGGAGGCTTTTTGGTTTGGATGATTAACCAGTACTAGCAAGCAACAGAAGGGAGGGGGTGGGAGTGGTTCTGACTGGGACTTGGATGGCTGGGACTGGCCAACTCTGAGAGCCAGAAAAACCACAAAAGGGACAAAAGATTCCAATGAATCCAATAGAATCAATTTGAAAGAGGCAATTAATGAAGCTGAAACCGACATATAGATGTTAATTATCTATTTGCTGCATGCATAATATTCCACATTTTCTATTGTGCAACATGCAATAACCAGTCTGGTTAAACATCAACAGCAGAGGCTGAAAAATGTTGATGCAGCTTTGTGCAAAGCAGTCTGGATGAACTTAAAAGAGCCACTGTTACTGTGAGAAGAGTGATGGGAATAACAACACAGTGTTGTGTTCGGTACTGAAGCACACGCACGCACATGTCTCTCAGGCCTTGATCAGTATGGACTACCATACCGCTCTTATTTAAGTGTCACAAAAGGCCCTTTAACTAAACCCAGCTTATAGAAATCCCATTACAAAGTAGTTTCCTTGTTCTTCGGTAGTTTGTAACTTTTGGACAAGACATGATGTCAGTGCATCAAATTGGTGTGTAAACAAGACATTAATTTAGTTTAGCATTCATTTATTTTTATATCTTTTTTTTTATTTTTTTGCTTTTTCAAAAACTCACTTCTCTTTAGAGGACACTTATTTTTACTTTTTTCTTAAGTTATACCACTTCTGTTATCTACACAACATGTTAGTGATGTTTTTTTGCTCTAAATCCCTCTCACATAAAGCAATCTCAGCAGCTTCATTCTTTACATTTTCAGTACTTTCCAGAATGAGCCGTTTCAGAGCTCTGTCACTTTAAGAAAACAAGGTGGAGCTGGCCACGCCCACCTATACCTCACCCACTCTGCCATAAGCTGAGAAGCTCCGACATCTGGGAGGGGATTAGAGTAGAGCAGCTGCTTCTCCAGCAGCAGCTCTCTCTTGCACATCAGAGGTGGTTCTACACTAAGTTCCCCAACTGTGACATCACAAACGGGGACATTTTAAATTGTGTCGTTTAAGGCACATAATTCCTAAAACCGAGCACTGACAGAATGCTGTCGGATGGATGGTTTTGTGTCCACAATTAATAGCTGAAGCCCACATGGCTACACAAAAGGATGAACGGTGAGTTTTACATTTTATGTCCCATTAAAAAACTTTTCTTAAATAGCATTTCAGAAAGCAAAGCTTAACTTTAAACTGATTTACATTTCTATAAAGCAATCCCTTTGTACTGGGTGAATAAAACAAAGAAATAAACAAATTAACAAAGAAATATATTAGTTTACAAGGAGCTAAGGGGTAAAATTTTAAGGAAAATTTGCTATTTAAAAGGGACTGAGTGGGACATGTCGGTGTGAATCTGGTGTCTCTGGGTCTGCAGCTGTGTGCTATTGTGCCTACTTTTGCTCTGGAAGGTGTAAAAAGCATGATATGGGCCCTTTATTAGTATATCTACAATACCTTCCTGTGACTCTTCTTTTTCTTGGCAAATTCACAATTTGATCATTTCAGTAAACGTCCATGTTTTTTCTGGTAAATTTAAAACTCCAGCATTAAAAGTTTGAACTGTTTTACATGCAAATTTAAGAATTTATGCCGTCTTTCTCAGAAATTCTCAAATTCATCCCACTACTCAGGCTTTAACTTGCATCACATGTGTGGCTGTTTGTTGAATAAAATCAACAATCAAATGGGCTACACAAAGGAAGAAGTCGTTGCTAGTGTCCACCTTAAATCCACCTTAAAAATAGATATGCATGAACTATTATTTAAGACCAAAACAGGACTGAATGTGTTGTTACTGCTTACTGCTTTTTCCTTGGTTTTTGGCTGAATATCAGACTCAAATATTTGTTTCTGCAGGTTTTTGTGAAGGCCAGTTCGCTCAGAGTACATGCTCCAGCCGTCCCCCTGGCACCTTTACACACACAAAAGCCAAAACGTCAACATGCAAACCCAACACAATGTCTCTTCCAAAACATAGATAAGTAGAACCATTCAGAAACGAAGTGTCTACCTCCTGGAGACTATCAGCCATGGCTGGGTGTAACTCTTCACACAGTCTCTGACATGTGGATCTAACTCCCATCTGTAAAGAGGACAGATATCAGTTATGTTTGCTGATAAATGGGCATGCAGACACGCACAGAGGAATGGAAATCTTGAAATTCACCGCTTATCCTAATCTGTTGTTCATGGTCAAACTGAGAGAAAGACACAAATGTTCTGAATGAACTAAGATAACAAGAAATGACTAAATAATTTTAGAGAAAATGAAGGCAATCCTTATCGCCAAAAACAGCCTGGAACTCACCCATCCTCGGGGACGGAGTGCCGAATGGTCCGCCTCTCCCTCTCCACCTGCTCCACTTTCAGTTCATCATCGGGAAAGTCTCCGAGTTCGTGCATCAGAGCCAGGTCTTCGCTAGTTAACTGTGACATCAGGATCTCCTCCAGGTCCAACGGTTCCACCGCTTCATACGTCTGAGGCTGCTTGACCCAGAAGGGACAAAGGAAATGCAGAGCAGGTGTTAAAACAAATATCACAGTCAAAAATCTAAATTGAAGAATAATGCAGCGATTAATCAGATTCAAAGTGGGGAAAAAAAGGCAGAAAATATGTAAAAATGTTAAATATATTGCCATTGTTATCCATTAAAACATCAGTTTTAATCAAAATGATCAATACTTCAACAAAATGAACACATAACATGAAATGATTCTGACCGGTGGGTTTGTTTACAGGGTTATTAAATCTAAAAACCTCAGATAAAAGGTTTAGGGAACAGAAAGCAAGCTGAAGACAAGGCAGGACTACACATGTTGATTCATGACACCTCGTACCTGTCTAGGAACAAAAGAAGCAAGCTCAGACTGAAATAGAAATGGGAACAAACTAAAGTATTTCAAGTAGTCAGGCCCTGTTTCTGTTCACTGTGGACTTATTCTTAGAAAGAACTGATCAATTCTCCATACTGAAGTGGCAGATAAAGTTGAACCTTCAATCATCTTAGTGCAGAGAAAAATAGGTGGATTTATGAAGCAGAAACATCAGTTTAATGTAACAAACCTAAACATTTGAGCTATGAATGAAATACACACATACACGCACACATCTGATGAGATAAAACACATCCATTTTGTGAAGGTAGACAGAAGAAAATAGAGCCTGCAAAGAGCAGGTGTCTCTATGAAAAGTGGCAGCAAAACAGGCAGATCTCCAAATCTGATAACGGGCTGCAGGCATTAGCCAGAGTAAAAAAAGGCATGCAAGCGTGCACCGAGATATTCCTACTATTCCTATTATTTTCATTAGTATGCAAAATGTCACTGATGAAGTCTGGATGTTTATATGAGTTTTAAGAGATTATTTAGAGGTTTTCTTCTGCATTTTAGGCAGATGGGAAGAAAAGAAGAAAAATACAGAAGTATAACGGACAAAGTCACACACACACACACACACACACACACACACACACACACACACACACACACACACACACACACACACACACACACACACACACACACACACAAATAGATGTGTGCACAAAAAAGGGAGGTGATATATGCAGCAGCAGCATGAGTCACCGTTTTACTCAACTTTTTAAAAGCAGAGCAAATTCCATCTGCCTTTAGACATGTTTTTGCACATCGGTGCGCCCTGCAGAACAATTTTTCTCCCCCACTAAACACACAAGACAGTAAAGAATAGAGAAGTTACTGAGGGAATGCTGTCATTGTACGCAACAGTTCCTCGGGTATGGAAGTAATCATAACACTGTGGACTCGTTCTTGCTTTGCACTGGCAAAAAAATGAATGAGTGCTAATTCATGCATGCTTCTGATCGAGGCACGCTGCACTGCAGGATCATCAGAGAGGCCGGTGGGGAAAACTGCAACTGCCTGCCAAATCAAATTCCTACACTTTTATCAGCCGAGTCAATAATTCTGCAACAATAAAAGAAACTGTTTACAAATAAACAGGAAATTCTGGAAAAAAGGGTTTATGTATGCACAAAAGCCTAAATGCATGTGTTCCATAGTGCACTGCTAAATAGTCTTTATAGAAACTTGTAATATGAAAATTTGACATGTTGGTGTTAAAACTGTTAAGTGTCTCAAGCATGTCACCAATAATGTGCAAAAACAAGACTATGAATGTGCAAAAAACACGTATATAAAAATGACAACCAAAATTTACCGTACTCATAATTTATATTTTCACACAAACTTTCAGCTTTCACTAATGCCGGAGCTCAAATGGATATTACAGACTTACCCTGCTGAAAACTGCTCTAGAGAAAAGGAAGTGAACAAAATGGCGCTCTCCGGATGTGAGAAGCTACGATGCAGTTTGCTCAACGCTTTTAGCTGAAACTGTCACAACCTATCGAGCAGGTCCTCTCTAATCATCACCTGCAGATTCCTGGAGGATCGAAACCAGCAGAGCTGAGGTGAACACGTTCAGCGTCACCAAAGAGGGAAGAAGTGACTCAGATAAAGTTTTAAATAAAGGCTGAACACATAAATACAAACAGTTTGAAGAGTGGTCTAAAGCCTCGAGCAAAAAGGAAAGAAAAAACCACAGACACCATAAAGGAAGTGACAACACTAAGGCGTCCCTTTGTCAACCGGCGTTTCGACACGCAGGAACAGAAAGTACATGATGCTTATTCAAACGCACACGGCTGTGCTGTAAGCACACTCAAAAGCACGATTTTGACTTTAAAGGGATACTACGCAACTTTTTCATATTTTTCAACTATTTCCTTGAGCCCGTATGTGCTAAAATAACCCTTTACAGGGTTAATGAAACGTCACTCAGGCCCCCACCACCCTCTGTGGCCAAAATACAACATTTGCAACTTCAGATTGCCCGCCGGGTCTATTGGACTTAGAAAAAAATTTGGCTGACATACCTCATGCTGCAGTCTGCTTTCAGCGTATTAGATCATGAACACAGCTAACTTGTTCGATTTAGTGATGAATCACGCTTGTAGACACTAGTGAAGGCTGGGGAGGCGTTTCAGCTTTCAGATTAAGGTGTTAAAAAGACAAACGCGGAGCAAGGAGATACGTTTTGCTTTGGGATCTATCAAATGGACACTAGGGGGTGCTCAAAGCAAGCCAAAACTGCCTAGTTTGCCTTTAATATCTCAATTTTTGCAGCGAACACTTATAATGATTCTCACCGAGCAACAATTTCAGGCACAACAAACATCCCTCTCTCTTCCCTGTAGAGGACATGATTGCTGAATAATGACAAACCACCAAGCTAGAGATTATGGTATTAAAACCCATCTCCCACATCCCAAATCCAGACATATTACAGAGTTGCCCTCGTAAGCTGCAAGGTAAGCAGGCCCATCCAGAGGCTGTCAGCAGCCAAGGCGCTGACCCATTTCCTCCCCCCAAGCAGGTTAGTGATTAACAGTCTTGGATGCTACTAGGTAGGACGGTTGCTCCGAGTTTAGCTTCTTCTGCTTTGTCAGCTGACAAGCTCAAGGTTCATCGCTTTGAACGAGTGACAAGAGTTTCAAACGCGTCGCTATGCAATCCCTTACATCAGGAGACTTAAGAGCGTTGGGAAAATGTAGAGGCAGGGTTGGATAACATGCAAAAAAAATGAATTTAAACATGAAGGAAGAGTGAGTGGAGGAATTTCTAGATGGCTGAGGGGACCTCAGAGACGTGAGGAGCTACGTGGGAGCAAATTGCTGTAAAGGATTACTGTGCATCATTCTGTCTGCACGCCTAAAAGAGAGGGAACATCGGCTTTAACTGGAGGGGCAAGGGGAAAAAAGTATTGCTTCATAGAAAATACAGGGTGCTGCATTTTCTAAACCACGTGGATGCACAAAACACGCTAGTCCTTAAATACGCTTGTGCAAAAAAATATATAAAAAATCTTTCAGATTCAATCTAAAGTGGAAGCACACAAAGCAATGTTTGCCAAAGCGTTTACTTTGTTTAGCAGTGGAATTATCAGGGCGCAAAGTATAATCTTGGAGACTAGACGCTGCACTGAGTCAGACATCCTCCGGCCTAATGACAGTAAAGAGGATGTGAGGATGATATGCTTATGAACCTTTAGGAGGTGGAGGCACAAACACTAAAGCCGTGCGAGTGCTGCATTACACTAAATAGATCTGCAGAGCGGGTGGTTCTGCCAGAACTCATTTCTTCATGAAAGAAGAAACAAGTGAGAAGGTGAAGGGAGATTAAATAAAAGCATCTGCTGACAAATTTTGAAGTGAAATGTAAAGAATTACAGGCTTACAGTTATTTAAAGGAATTCATTCATTCATTCATTCGGTAGGGACGCTACACATCAATACACATCTATTGAGCTACACGTAAATAAGCCAGATTACAGCGCTAGCTCCAGTTTCCATCCACAATCCCTGTACGTCACACAGAAACATTACGAGACAGGACAGCATTTACAGAAAAAACACCCTACACAGTTCATACAGTAGCAGCAGGTCAAAGGTTAATGGCTACACGGATTATGTCGAGCAATCCTTTGTGAGGAACGTTGCAGATCTCACTGCAAAGAGCATTTTGTCCAGAGGTTGTTTTTTTGTAAGGGACCTCACAGTCGGCATGGAGGAGGTCCTAATCCTAAAAAAGCTACAGTCTCTTTTTTAATATGGTCAGACATATGGGTGGTTGGAGCATTTAAAATGTTTTAAACTCTCAAAAATTAAGCAGTTGTGTCAAAATATTACAGATGTTACAGATGCTATGATTTTGCATGCG